>NC_053391.1:79834209-80136709 GCF_905171765.1 Bufo bufo
ATTTGTGGAACGGAACGGGCGGCCCATTGTAGAAATGCCTATTCTTGTCCGCAAAATGGACAAGAATAGGACATGTTATATTTTTTTTGCGGGGCTACGGAACGGAGTGAATGGGTCCGCATCCGAGCCGCAAAAAACTGCGGCTCGGATGCGGACAAAAAAAACGTGTGCATAAGGCTTAAGAGGCACTTTTTCCCCCCAAAAGTGGGGGGAAAGTGGCAGTGCGTCTTATGGGGTGAATACTGCCATCTAGGCCTCATGCACATGACCGTATTTTGTTTCCTTGTCCGTTCCAATTTTTTTGCTGATAGGATGCGGACCAATTCATTTCAATGGATCCGCAAAAAAAACGGACAGCACACCATGTGCTGTCCACATCAGTATGTCTGTATATCCGTATGTCAGTATGTCCGTAGCCCCGCAAAAAAAATAGTGCATGTCCTATTTTTTTTCTAGTTTAGAGACAAGAATAATCATTATTACAATGGATCCGCAAAAAAAAATGGATGCCATACGGACGTCACACGTTTTTTTTTTGCGGATATGCAATTTGCGGACCGCAAAACACATACGGTCATGTGAATGAGGCCTTACACTGATATATCGCTGACACAGCGCGGCCGGCGGTGTATCAGCGCCTGCTTCATTCATAAAGTGGGAGGAGCAGGCGCATGACGTAATGAATGACGTCACGTTGCCGCAGCCCGCCAGGTCTGCCTACAGAAGTTTCGAGTGAGCACCGTACTAAATGGATTTCTTTATGCTGCAGAGGATTACTATAGTTCAAAACAGCGCCAATGCCTACACGTTACCTATTAATACTACAGTGAGTGGGGCCCGATGTAATAGAATACAGTGACTGCACCGGGCCCCGCTACCATTACAACACCAGATGCCGGCCCCCACCCCCTGTATTGGGGGTCATTCACTATTTTATACAGGGACACTATAATGGGGGAGATCTGTGAATGACACTGTTATAGGGGGAATCTGTGGATGACACATATATTGCATAAGATGATTTATATGTGTCACCTACAGTTCCCCCCCCCATAGCAGTGTCATTCACAGATCCCCCCCATAGCAGTGTCATCCACAGATCCCCCTATAACACTGTCATCCACAGATCCCCCATAACACTGTCATCCACAGAGCCCCCCCATAACACTGTCATCCACAGAGCCCCCCCATAACACTGTCATCCACAGAGCCCCCCATAACACTGTCATCCACAGATCCCCCATAACAGTGCCATCCACAGATCCCCATAACAGTGCCATCCACAGATCCCCATAACAGTGCCAATTACAGAACCAATAACAGTGACATCCACAGAACCAATAACAGTGCCATCCACAGATTCCCATAACAGTGCCATCCACAGATTCCCATAACAGTTCCATCCACAGATCCACATAACAGTGCCATCCACAGATCCCCATAACAGTGCCATCCACAGATCCCCATAACAGTGCCATCCACAGATCCCCCCCATAACACTGTCATCCACAGTCAGATCCCTCATAACAGTGTCATCCACAGATCCCCATAATAGTGTCATCCACAGACCACCATTAGTTCAAAACCCACCAAAAGCACACCTTTTGGTTAAAAATATTTTTTTTTGTATTGTCCTCCTCTAAAACCTAGGTGAGTCTTATAAGGCAAAAAAGACTGTATATTTTTGCCACTAATACACGCCAAAAAGGGCTGTAATTTTCTCACTTCACCACACAATGGCAAATACTTTTTTTGTGCCACTAACACACGCCAAAAAGGGCTTTAGAACATATAACTGCACCGCTGAACGGCAAATAATATATTTTTTTTTGCTACTAACACACGCTGTGACACAGCGAGTTTTTTTTTATGGGAGGGCAGGTATTTTCCTCCCAACATGTGCAGCTGGGCTGGTTTCCAGCCAGTTGAGCTCAAATACCGGACCGGAGTTTAAGTGCCGTTCTGGGTTTTGGCAGCACCTGGTTGTTCTTTAATAGGCAGCTTTGCTCAGAGCCAGTGCTATGTCTGTGTATGAGGCTTGTAGCTGGATGCATGTCTGCGACCTGTCTGGGAGGACAAGGGAACAACATCCAGGACTGGGACTCTTTATATGGTACCCGCAGCATGGTGTGAAGTTAACACCAGGACTTGACCTTCTTATGCGGTACCTGCAGCAAGGTGTGAATATAACACTGAACTGTTCAAGTTAAAGACTTTGTTGTTGCCTTTATGCTGCGTCCGCTAACCTGCCTACCAAAACGAATCCCCACAGCGCCAAAAAGGGCTTTAGAACATATAACTGCACCTCTAACCAGCAAATATATATTTTTTTGCCACTAATACACACCAAAAAGGGCTGTAATTTTCTCACTTCACCACACAATGGCTAATAAGGCTTTTTTTCCACTAATACAAGTAAAAAAATGCTTTAGAACATATAACTGCACCGCAGAAGGGCAAATAAAATGTAGAAATATTTCCTTGTAATAAACCCTGTTAATGACTGTATCAAACAGCACTTGCACCCTAATGACAAGAACGGTTTGCTGGAATTACAGAGCTGTTTAATGGCAATTTGTATCTGCAGTCAGTGCAGCAAGGTGCAATAGGATTGTTCCTATTACCCAGGCTGTAACCTACCCTACTGTACCCTGTTCTGCTTCAATACTATGGAATGATTCCTCCCTATTATTTCCCTGAACTTCACTGTCCCTAGCGCCTGCTGATGTTACTCCCTGCACTAAGTACACTGGAAAATGGCTGAATCCAAGATGGCTGAGGCTATTTATGTATAGGGCTGTGACATCACAGGGCTGGCTGGCTGCTGATTGGCTGCATGCATGGCATTGTGGGTGATCCCTCGTTCCCAGAGTTCCTTGCTCCATGTCCTAACACGTGCAGCAGCCATTTTAGGAAAAAATGTGATTCGTTACCACAAAGCGTGAGGAAATTCGGATTCGGTGCGAATCAAATTTTTCCTAAAATTCGGATCGAATTCCACTTCGTCAACTTCAATTTGCTCATCTCTAACAATAACGATGGAAATGGCTCAAACTGATGCCAAATTTGCTTAACTGATGCTCAGAATTTTTACAGGATCAGTTTTTTTCTTTATTTTTTTGTCCTTTGAAGAATTAGAAGAACAGAAAAATAAACAGTGATGTGAATTCGCCCCTTAGAATTTGTTCCCATCACCGTTCAGCCTTTCCATTCGGCAAGGATAGAGAAGGCGCATAACTGAGCCAAATGGAGCCCTTAGGACCCCATAGACTATAATAGGGTCCGTTATGCTTCCCCTCAGAAGATGATTTTGAAGCGGAGACAAAAGTTCTGCATGCACAACTTTTGTCTCCGCTCCTAAACGGAGCAGGAGAACGGAAAGGCTGAACGGTGATGTGAATGAAGCCTTAGCAGGCACACATAACTTTGGCCGGTTGCAGACTATTGATAAGTTTGTCTTACAAGTAAGTTGCAATTTACTCCAAAATAAAGACAAAACCAGTTTGATAAATCAGGGCAATCATTTTTGACTTGGGAAGACAATCCTCAGATTCATTATTCTCTCTAACCCCAGGGTAACCACCGACCACAGCCCAGGACCCAAGTTCCCAGAGGCGTGCGGAGTGACAGTACAGAACTTATATCACCAGTACGGAGAGAGTAGATCTGAAATAAGAGACATTAATACTCGAGGGCAAGCTCATTTACTGCTTCAAAAATATATTGGTGTATTTAAGTATGCAGATTGTCTAGAGTGCAATATATGGAGATAAGGGAATGAAGTGGATGCAGATTAAAACATTCAAATGCATTCAAATTTATGCAGGTATTCGATGCTATTGCCACGTGCAAGCACAGCTTCCTCTCGATATGAGAATGCAGCTGGGAATTCTCAGACTGGGACCGCTGATGACATGTATTGTCATTATGCAGGAATATCTTGAACATCGTGCCTCGTCACAAGCCTCTATATTTACATCATATATACCTTAAAGTACCAGCATATTATCCATATACACACAGATGTGCACAGATACTCTCCTAACTGTTCAAATACAGTGCAAATGGCGCTGTGTGTCTAATGTTTATTTAGGCTGGTATCACACATCATTTTTTTTTGCAGACTTTTACATTTTTTGTGGCTTCTTGTAGGGACATTTTAACTGCATCTCCAGATGTTAGCTGTAAGTTTAGGGGAATTTACGAACCACAGTACAATTGTTTTAGTAGTGTTTTTCTTCACTTGGAATTTTTGTAGCATGCATTTGCAATGGCATTTTTTGGCTTGTTTTTCCCCCCAGTATTTTTAAGCATCCATTGGTTTTTAGCCCCTGCAATGAATGTCCTTGTGTTGTGTATTTATGGAATTTTTACATTTTTGTTTTACAATTGGCTTTTCTACATTGGAAGTGACATCAGAGGGGGTGTATGCTGTAGTTTCCTGTGTAAAAACCCATGGCTTGCATGAATATGCAATAAAAATGTTCTGAAATCCCAACACTAGTAAAAAAAAAAAAATTTACAAAAATACAACAAATCCATCTTAAGAAAAATCATAAGGCCCCTTTCACACGGGCGAGTATTCCGCGCGGATGCGATGCGTGAGTTGAACGCATTGCACCCGCACTGAATCCTGACCCATTCATTTCTTTGGGGCTCTGCACACGAGCGGTGATTTTCACGCATCACTTGTGCGTTGCGGGAAAATCGCAGCATGCTCCTCTTTGTGCGTTTTTCACGTAACGCAGGCCCCATAGAAATGAATGGGGTTGCGTGAAAATCGCAAGCATCCGCAAGCAAGTGCGGATGCGGTGCGATTTTCACGCACGGTTGCTAGGTGACGATCGGGATGGGGACCCGATCATTATTATTTCCCCTTATAACATGGTTATAAGGGAAAATAATAGCATTCTGAATACAGAATGCTAAGTAGAATAGGGCTGGAGGGGTTAAAAAAAAATGTAAAAAAATTTAACTCACCTTAATCCACTTGTTTGCGCAGTCGGCATCTCTTCTGTCTTTAACTGTGAACAATAGGACCTTTGATGGCGTCACTACGCTCATCACATGATCCATCAGGTCCTATTGCTCACAGATGAAGACAGAAGAGATGCCGACTGCGCAAACAAGTGGATTAAGGTGAGTTAAATTATTATTATTATTTTTAACCCCTCCAGCGCTATTGTACTATGCATTCTGTATTCAGAATGCTATTATTTTCCCTTATAACCATGTTATAAGGGAAAATAATACAATCTACAGAACACCGATCCCAAGCCCGAACTTCTGTGAAGAAGTTCGGGTTTGGGTACCAAACATGCGCTATTTTTCTCACGCGAGTGCCAAATGCATTACAATGTTTTGCACTCGCGCGGAAAAATCGCGCATGCTCCCGCAACGCACCCGCACCTTTTCCCGCAACGCCCGTGTGAAAGAGGCCTAAGACTTGCTGTCTACGGGCATGCACTTTTCCAGCCAGTGACTGGCTTCCGCGGTGAACTTGTGGCCGCTGAAACCAATCATTGGCTTGAGCAGTGCTAGCGATCATGCCCATGGCCGGCCAGATGAAAGATGGAGACAGCGGGGGCAGTGCAGAGAATGGAGCGGTGTGGAGCAGGTAAGTAGGAATCTTCTGTTTTAAGGGGTACTCTGCAGGCTCTTGATAAATAATGAAAATAGATATTACTGTTGCAGTAATTACTGTTGAAAGTGTATAGGGACGTATTTCAGTAATACAAGAAAAATATATACCCACTGCACTGTTGATTAAATACTGATGAAAGCATATACCCCTGTTCCAAATTATTATGCAAATTATATTTAAGTGTCACAAAGATTAAATATTTTGTTTTTCAGTTTAAGGCTAAGTTCACACGAACGTGTGTGATCTGTGGCCGTATTGCGGGTGAAGAAGGGGCTTCATCATCATCGGGAGAAGAGGGTGGCAGCTTTCCCACGAGGCAACAGCCGAGCCAGCAATGTAGTAGCATGGCTGGGAGTCAGTAGGGTGGCAGCAGTGGGAGGTGGGCAGCCAAACGTGCCCAGGGTAGACCACCCGCTTTGCAGCAGCCTAGCTGCCCGGAAACGAGTGGTGCACGGGTTCACGCAAGCAGCCGCACTAGAAGTCAGTCAGTGCGGAGTGTTGGGGGGGAAATCAGCTACTCGGCGGTGTGGCAGTTTTTTGTCAAGACTCCGAATGAGGTGAACATGGCGATATGCCGAATCTGTGGGCAGAAGGTGAGGTGTGGCCAATGGGCCAATGCGACAACATATGCAGTGACACCATAAAGTGGCCTGGGACAATCGTGGCTCTGATGTGGTGGTCCAGCCTGCCGAAGCCACCACTGCATCACCTAGTGCAGTGGTCGGCAAACCGCGGCTCGCGAGCCACAAGCGGCTCTTTAGCTCCTTGAATGCAGCTCTTACAGGTGACCTGTGTGGCGGCGCTGCTAAGATTTGTAACTACTGTCGCTACACTAAGCGCAGCTGCGCATGGAGTCCTGGGCGGCGCGTGGTCTGGATTAATATGCCCCCCACCGGCGTCCGCTCTGAGCCCCGCTCTGCCTGCCTCTTTAAGAGACTCAACGAGCAGTGGCTGTGAGTGAGCGTGTCGCGTCTGTCTGACGTTGCCACAGCTCCACCCCCGGAGCAGAGAAGAAGAACCAGCGGCAGCCAGCCACAGCCCACAGACTCTGCCAGGGAAGGCCCTCAGCCCGCCACCCACACACAGAAGACTTAAGGACTGTGACAGGAGGTAGCCAAGTTCCAACAGTTACTGGTAGGTAGGTTCGAGATAAAGCTTAGATCTTATATATATACCTAGGTCAGGCCTAGTGAGGCAGATCAGAGTTTAGTTGGAAAAATGTAGTTCAGAAGAGAGCAGATCTGAGGTAGTCAGATCAAATTAGTGGGAGGAAAGATAGAGTGAAGACTTCGCAACACAGATTAGTGAGTGGAGCCAACTTCCTTCTGTAGCTGGACTATAGACTTGCATCCCTGACCAGTAGGAAAAGAAACAAGCATTCCTATGAATTCATTGGTGATAATAGCCATTATTGAGGGCCACAGACACCTTTGCATGGTGGAGGTTTTATAGCTTCAGGCAGCCACACCAACCTTCTAAGGGACAGTTGAGTTTTCCTGTCTACAAATATTCAGCTTGTAGGGAAAGACAAGGAATAGGATCCAAAGCATCTAAAGGAACCAGGTACACCTAACCCACTGCTCCAAAACCACAAAACCTGACAAGCCTACAACAGTGGATTTGCAGAATTACCTCTGTATCATCTAAAGACTGCATAATTGTACTGCTGCAACTGAAAGACACCTAAAGTAAAAGTTGTGAGTTGCATCTTACCACTGTCTACCTCATTATTACTACCTATGGTTGTACCACCATTAACGGTACTGGCGTCATGACAAAAACCATCAAGGGACTCATCCGCAACAAGCACCCTAAGCACCCCTAACATCAAGGGCACCTCAACCACCATCTTGGCTGATGCTTCCTACCACAGAGCGTGCCCCGGAGGATTTCGTGCTGTCCACCTCAACACTGTGCTGCCAGCCCAAGGAGGCTCTCTGCTAACCGTGAGTAAACTGATGAACTGTGTGTTATACTATTTGGCCCCTCATCGGTCCACCGTGCACCTCACGTGTTCCCCCTGCGACTCGCTGGCTGCAACTGGATAAAAATTTTACCGTCGGTCACTGGAGTATAGGCCCCAAAAATTAGGCATTCACCTGACAGAAAAGAACTTGTCATGATGTGGCTAGAGGTACATTAGGCGTTCACTGGATAAAAATTTCACTGTAGGCCAGTACAGGCCCCAAAAATTAGGCATTCACCTGACAGAAAATAACTTATGATTATGTGGCTGGAGGTACATTAGGCGGTCACTGGAAACATTTTTTATTGTAGGCCAGTACAGGCCCCAAAAATTAGACATTCACCTGACAGAAAAGAACTTGTGATGATGTGGCTGGAGGTACATTAGGCGGGCTGTACTGGCAAATTTTTTACTGTAGGCCAGTACAGGCCCCAAAAATTAGGCATTCACCTGACATAAAAGAACTTGTGTTGTGATTATGTGGCGGGAGGAACATTAGGCAGTCACTGGCTAAAAATTTTACTGTAGGCCACTGGAGTATAGGCCCCAAAAATTAGGCATTCACCTGACAGAAAAGGCCTTTTATGCCGCTGTATATACATAAGAAAAGGACCATTCTTTGCTCTGGGTGGTGGCGGAAATGTGTGCGCTGGCATGAGGAAATTCAATTACACATGGTCATCACAGGTGTTGAATTCCTCCGAGATCCATGCCTCATTCATTTTTAGAAATGTGAGGGTGTCCACACTGTCGTGAGCTAGGTGAGTGCGCTTATCAGTCACGATCCCCCCTGCTGCGCTGAACATCCTTTCGGACAGGACACTCGACGAGGGGCAAGCCAAGAGTTCCATGGCAAAGTGTGCCAGCTCTGGCCACAGGTCAAGCCTGCACACCCAGTAGTCCAGGGGTTTCTCACTTCTCAGAGCGCCCACATTGGCCGTTAACCCAATGTAGTCAGACACCTGTCGGTCTAGGCATTCCCTGAGCCTGGATCCGGAGGGCGGCTGTTGATGGGTTGGGTGCAAGAATGATGTCATATCCGAAGTGACCAACACATCTTCAAATCACCCTCTTCTTGCAGGCGCAGTAGGATTGGCACCCGTACTTGTTTCACTGTGGGTGGAAATTCCTCTGCCAGCACCAGCAACAGCAGAATACAGCATCTCTCGCAGCAAGGCCTGGAAATGCTGCATTCTTCCAGCCCTCTGTGATGCTGGTAACATGTCCGCCATTTTGTGTTTGTACCGGGGGTCTAAGTACATTGCTACCCAGTACTGGTCCTTGACCTTTATGCTTTTTATACAGGGGTCCCTCTTCAAACACTGGAGCATGAAGGCCCCCATTTGCACTAAATTTGGAAGCGGTGGAGCACCCTGGCTCCTGCTCATCGCCCAGGAGAATGTTGTCCTCGGTCTCCTCCCTCCAGCCACGGACAACACCAGGGATCCTCCTCTGACTCCTCTTCAGATTCCTGCTGACTTGTCTCAGATGGAGTAGCCCCCCTGGGAATTCATTCAGCATTGCGACTTCCTCATCTTGCAGCTCCTGCTCCTCGACAGCTTGATCAATGACACGACACAATGCATGCTCCAGAAAGAAGGCATTAGGCGCAATGTCACTGATGGCGCACTGTCTGCGACTGACCGGTTTGGTGATCTCATCAAATAACCGCAGAAGTTGCGCATGAGTAGCCAGTGGCGCGGTGAAAAGAAACCAAGCTCCCCATAATCTGTCCTGCTGCAGAGTTCGTACAGGTAGTTGTTAATGGCACGTTACTGCTGGAGCAGCCTATCAAGCATATACAAGGTGGAGTTTTGGCGCGTCGGGCTGTCACAAATCAGACATCTGACGGGCAGGTGGTGTCGCCGCTGAACTTTAGCAAAGCGAGCCATGGCCATGTAAGATCTTCTAAAATGGCCAGAGATTTTCCTGGCCTGCCGCAAGATGTCCTGGACCCCGGGGTATTTGGCAACAAATAGCTGCCCGACTAATTACAGGATGTGTGCCATGCACGGCACATGTGTCATTTTGCCCTGTTTCAGCGCGCTCATCAGATTGGCACCGTTTTCGCACACCATTTTACGAATTGTCAAATTGAGCGGGGTTAGCCACTGGTCAGCCTGTGACCGCAGAGCTGAAAGCAGTGCAGGACCAGTGTGGCTCTTGGCTTCCAGGCACAACAGCCGCAGCACAGCATGGCAACGTCTCTCCTGGCATGTCGAATAGATTCTGGGGAGCTTGGGGGGTGCAGCGGAAGAGGCGGTGGCAGTGGAAAAGGAGGAGTCAGCCGAGGAGGAGATTGAGGATGGACTAGGAGGAGGAGAAGAAGAGGCAGGCCTGCATGCAATCCATGGCGGTAACACCAAATCCACACGGGAGCCACGGGTTACATGCTTAACCACCTCAGCCCCCAGTGCTTAAACACCCTGAAAGACCAGGCCACTTTTTACACTTCTGACCTACACTACTTTCACCGTTTATTGCTCGGTCATGCAACTTACCACCCAAATGAATTTTACCTCCTTTTCTTCTCACTAATAGAGCTTTCATTTGGTGGTATTTCATTGCTGCTGACATTTTTACTTTTTTTGTTATTAATCGAAATTTAACGATTTTTTTGCAAAAAAATGACATTTTTCACTTTCAGTTGTAAAATTTTGCAAAAAAAACGAGATCCATATAGAAATTTTGCTCTAAATTTATAGTTCTACATGTCTTTGATAAAAAAAAAATGTTTGGGTAAAAAATAAATGGTTTGGGTAAAAGTTATAGCGTTTACAAACTATGGTACAAAAATGTGAATTTCCGCTTTTTGAAGCCGCTCTGACTTTCTGAGCACCTGTCATGTTTCCTGAGGTTCTACAATGCCCAGACAGTACAAACACCCCACAAATGACCCCATTTCTGAAAGTACACACCCTAAGGTATTCGCTGATGGGCATAGTGAGTTCATAGAACTTTTTATTTTTTGTCACAAGTTAGCGGAAAATGATGATTTTTTTTTTTTTTTTTCTTACAAAGTCTCATATTCCACTAACTTGTGACAAAAAATAAAAAGTTCTATGAACTCACTATGCCCATCAGCGAATACCTTGGGGTCTCTTCTTTCCAAAATGGGGTCACTTGTGGGGTAGTTATACTGCCCTGGCATTCTAGGGGCCCAAATGTGTGGTAAGGAGTTTGAAATCAAATTCAGTAAAAAATGACCTGTGAAATCCGAAAGGTGCTCTTTGGAATATGGGCCCCTTTGCCCACCTAGGCTGCAAAAAAGTGTCACACATCTGGTATCTCCGTACTCAGGAGAAGGTGGGGAATGTGTTTTGGGGTGTCATTTTATATATACCCATGCTGGGTGAGAGAAATATCTTGGCAAAAGACAACTTTTCCCATTTTTTTATACAAAGTTGTCATTTGACCAAGATATTTATCTCACCCAGTATGGGTATATGTAAAAAGACACCCCAAAACACATTCCTCAACTTCTCCTGAGTACGGGGATACCAGATGTGTGACGCTTTTTTGCAGCCTAGGTGGGCAAAGGGGCCCATATTCCAAAGAGCACCTTTCGGATTTCACTCCTCATTTTTTCCTGAATTTGATTTCAAACTCCTTACCACACATTTGGGCCCCTAGAATACCAGGGCAGTATAACTACCCCACAAGTGACCCCATTTTGGAAAGAAGACACCCCAAGGTATTCCGTGAGGGGCATTGCGAGTTCCTAGAATTTTTTATTTTTTGTCACAAGTTAGTGGAAAATGATGATTTTTTTTTTTGATTTTTTTTTCATACAAAGTCTCATATTCCACAAACTTGTGACAAAAAATAAAAACTTCCATGAACTCACTATGCCCATCAGCGAATACCTTGGGGTCTCTTCTTTCCAAAATGGGGTCACTTGTGGGGTAGTTATACTGCCCTGGCATTCTAGGGGCCCAAATGTGTGGTAAGTAGGTAAATGACCTGTGAAATCCGAAAGGTGCTCTTTGGAATGTGGGCCCCTTTGCCCCCCTAGGCTGCAAAAAAGTGTCACACATCTGGTATCTCCGTACTCAGGAGAAGTTGAGGAATGTGTTTTGGGGTGTCTTTTTACATATACCCATGCTGGGTGAGATAAATATCTTGGTCAAATGCCAACTTTGTATAAAAAAATGGCAAAAGTTGTCTTTTGCCAAGATATTTCTCTCACCCAGCATGGGTATATGTAAAATGACACCCCAAAACACATTCCCCAACTTCTCCCGATTACGGAGATACCAGATGTGTGACACTTTTTTGCAGCCTAGGTGGGCAAAGGGGCCCATATTCAAAAGAGCACCTTTCGGATTTCAAAGGTCATTTTTTACAGAATTTGATTTCAAACTCCTTACCACACATTTGGGCCCCTAGAATGCCAGGGCAGTATAACTACCCCACAAGTGACCCCATTTTGGAAAGAAGAGACCCCAAGGTATTCGCTGATGGGCATAGTGAGTTCATGGAACTTTTTATTTTTTGTCACAAGTTAGTGGAATATGAGACTTTGTATGAAAAAAAAAAAAAAAAAAAATAAGCATTTTCCACTAACTTGTGACAAAAAATAAAAAATTCTAGGAACTCGCCATGCCCCTCACGGAATACCTTGGGGTGTCTTCTTTCCAAAATGGGGTCACTTGTGGGGTAGTTATACTGCCCTGGCATTTTCCAGGGGCCCTAATGTGTGGTAAGTAGGTAAATGACCTGTGAAATCCTAAAGGTGCTCT
Source organism: Bufo bufo (assembly GCF_905171765.1). Lineage (NCBI taxonomy): Eukaryota > Metazoa > Chordata > Amphibia > Anura > Bufonidae > Bufo > Bufo bufo. Next base: position 79,846,562 of record NC_053391.1, read on the forward strand.
TTGGAATATGGGCCCCTTTGCCCACCTAGGCTGCAAAAAAGTGTCACACATGTGGTATCTCCGTATTCAGGAGACGTTGGGGAATGTGTTTTGGGGTGTCATTTTACATATACCCATGCTGGGTGAGAGAAATATCTTGGCAAAAGACAACTTTTCCCATTTTTTTATACAAAGTTGGCATTTGACCAAGATATTTCTCTCACCCAGCATGGGTATATGTAAAATGACACCCCAAAACACATTCCCCAACTTCTCCTGAGTACGGCGATACCAGATGTGTGACACTTTTTTGCAGCCTAGATGCGCAAAGGTGCCCAAATTCCTTTTAGGAGGGCATTTTTAGACATTTGGATACCAGACTTCTTCTCACGCTTTGGGGCCCCTAGAATGCCAGGGCATTATAAATACCCCACATGTGACCCCATTTTGGAAAGAAGACACCCCAAGGTATTCAATGAGGGGCATGGCGAGTTCATAGAAATTTTTTTTTTTTGGCACAAGTTAGCGGAAATTGATATTTTTTATTTTTTTCTCACAAAGTCTCCCGTTCCGCTAACTTGGGACAAAAATTTCAATCTTTCATGGACTCAATATGCCCCTCACGGAATACCTGGGGGTGTCTTCTTTCCGAAATGGGGTCACATGTGGGGTATTTATACTGCCCTGGCATTCTAGGGGCCCTAAAGCGTGAGAAGAAGTCTGGAATATAAATGTCTAAAAAATTTTACGCATTTGGATTCCGTGAGGGGTATGGTGAGTTCATGTGAGATTTTATTTTTTGACACAAGTTAGTGGAATATGAGACTTTGTAAGAAAAAAAAAAAAAAATTCCGCTAACTTGGGCCAAAAAAATATCTGAATGGAGCCTTACAGAGGGGTGATCAATGACAGGGGGGTTGATCAATGACAGGGGGGTGATCAATGACAGGGGGGTGATCAATGACAGGGGGGTGATCAATGACAGGGGGGTGATCAGGGAGTCTATATGGGGTGATAACCACAGTCATTGATCACGCCCGTGTAAGGCTTCATTCAGACGTCCGGATGCGTTTTGCGGATCCGATCCATCTATCAGTGCATCCGTAAAAATCATGCGGACATCTGAATGGAGCTTTACAGGGGGGTAATCAATGACAGGGGGGTAATCAATGACAGGGGGGTGATCAGGGAGTCTATATGGGGTGATCACCACAGTCATTGATCATGCCCCTGTAAGGCTTCATTCAGACGTCCGGATGCGTTTTGCGGATCCGATCCATCTATCAGTGCATCCGTAAAAATCATGCGGACGTCTGAATGGAGCTTTACAGGGGGGTAATCAATGACAGGGGGGTGATCAGGGAGTCTATATGGGGTGATCACCACAGTCATTGATCACGCCCCTGTAAGGCTTCATTCAGACGTCCGGATGCGTTTTGCGGATCCGATCCATCTATCAGTGCATCCGTAAAAATCATGCGGACGTCTGAATGGAGCTTTACAGGGGGGTAATCAATGACAGGGGGGTAATCAATGACAGGGGGGTGATCAGGGAGTCTATATGGGGTGATCACCACAGTCATTGATCATGCCCCTGTAAGGCTTCATTCAGACGTCCGGATGCGTTTTGCGGATCCGATCCATCTATCAGTGCATCCGTAAAAATCATGCGGACATCTGAATGGAGCTTTACAGGGGGGTAATCAATGACAGGGGGGTGATCACCACAGTCATTGATCATGCCCCTGTAAGGCTTCATTCAGACGACCGGATGCGTTTTGCGGATCCGATCCATGTATCAGTGCATCCGTAAAAATCATGCGGACATCTGAATGGAGCTTTACAGGGGGGTGATCAGGGAGTCTATATGGGGTGATCACCACAGTCATTGATCATGCCCCTGTAAGGCTTCATTCAGACGTCCGGATGCGTTTTGCGGATCCGATCCATCTATCAGTGGATCCGTAAAAATCATGCGGACGTCTGAATGGAGCTTTACAGGGGGGTAATCAATGACAGGGGGGTAATCAATGACAGGGGGGTGATAAGGGAGTCTATATGGGGTGATCACCACAGTCATTGATCACGCCCCTGTAAGGCTTCATTCAGACGTCCGGATGCGTTTTGCGGATCCGATCCATCTATCAGTGGATCCGTAAAAATCATGCGGACGTCTGAATGGAGCTTTACAGGGGGTTGATCAATGACAGGGGGGTAATCAATGACAGGGGGGTGATCAGGGAGTCTATATGGGGTGATCAGGGGTGATTAGGGGTGATCAGGGGCTAATAAGGGGTTAATAAGTGACGGGGGGGGGTGTAGTGTAGTGTAGTGGTGCTTGGTGCTACTTTACTGAGCTACCTGTGTCCTCTGGTGGTCGATCCAAACAAAGGGGACCACCAGAGGACCAGGTAGCAGGTATATTAGACGCTGTTATCAAAACAGCGTCTAATATACCTGTTAGGGGTTAAAAAAAACACATCTCCAGCCTGCCAGCGAACGATCGCCGCTGGCAGGCTGGAGATCAACTCTCTTACCTTCCGTTCCTGTGAGCGCGCGCGCCTGTGTGCGCGCGTTCACAGGAAATCTCGCGTCTCGCGAGATGACGCGTATATGCGTGACTGTGCGCAGGGCTGCCACCTCCGGAACGCGATCCTGCGTTAGGCGGTCCGGAGGTGGTTAACAGCCGTCAGAAGGTTCACTCAGTGGGCAGTAATAGTTATGTACCTTTCCTGCCCATGTTTTCTAGACCACGTGTTTGTGGTCAGATGTATCTTGGCACCGACACTGTGTGCCAGAGATATATTCACTTGCTTCTGAATGTGGCCATATAGCTCAGGGATGCCCTTCTGGGAGAAATATTTCCTTCCGGGGACCTTCCATTGCGGTGTGCCAATGGCCGCAAATTTTCTAAAGGCCTCCAAATTCATCAATTTATATGGCAGTTGTTGGCGGGCTAGCAGTTCCGAGAAGCCAGCGGTCAGCCGTTGGGCAAGAGGGTTATCCGGCGTCATCAACTTTTTATGCTCGAACATTTGGGCCACGGAAGCCTGCCTTCTGCCAGATGAACGCGACAACGGCACGGTGGAAGATGGAGTGGAGGACAAATGGGAGGAGAGAGAGGAGAAGAGGCAGGATGTGGAGCGCCAGGAGTGTGAGGCTTTGTGAGTTCTGATGGCGTTGCTCCTACTGGAATCGGTGATGGGAGGCCAGGTGACTTCTTAAGGCAGTCGTCCCTAGGTGATTGTTGGGCTTGCTACAACTTAAGCGTTGACAGCACAGGCTGCAGATGGCAACACTATTGTCAGCAGCTGACACGTTAAAAAAAGCCCACACTGCGGAGCCATGTGCTGGTCCTGGGAGTGGCAGAAGTGACCATGCATGGTGGATGGCTCGCTCCAGATACATTTGCAGTCTGTTTTTTGCCTCCTATGCCCTGAGAGCTCTACCTCCTTCTCCTCCTTCTCCTCCCTCTCTGCTGCTCCGTCTCTTCCTCTGAACTTCCCTGCTCTTCCTCTCTCGTGGTGTCCATCAACACGTCATCATCATCACCTTCACCACCACTGACATTTGACATATTGGGGTAGGCAGCAACAGCGGGGACCTCCCTCCTCGGGCTGAACTGGGTACTGTCGTCAGACCGCTGGGTGGCGGCCGTTTGCTACCACCTCTTCCTCTTCCAATGTCAATAATGGCTGCGCATCGGTAAGGTCTGGGATTGTATGGGAAAATAATTCCTCTGACTCGAGTGGAGGGGCTATGGTGGTGGTGGTGTCTTTTGAGGTGCACACAGCCGAGAGTGAGGAGGGTGCAGATACAGAGGATGAGGAGGGTGCAGTAGCGGAAGGCTGAATGAGCCACTTAACCAACTCTGGTGCGTCTTTAAAGTAATCGCATGCGCCTTCTCCAACTTCCCACATAGGCTCCGGCCTGGTGCACCTGCCCGACCCCTACCACCCCAGCGAAATGGCTTGCCTCTTTCTCTGCCTGTCCTTTTCAAAATGATCCTGTGCCTAAGTCCCTAGAGAAGAGCAGTATTTGTGAAAGCACGTATATCGCAGGCCTCAATCAATATTTGTTAGAAACAGGTATATCGAACCCCTTAATCAGTATTTTGTGGAAGCAGGTATATCGCAGGCCTCAATCAATATTTGGTGGAAGCAGGTATAACGAACCCCTTAATCAGTATTTTGTGGAAGCAGGTATCTCGCAGCCCTCAATCAATATTTGGTGGAAACAGATATATCAAACCCAATAATCAGTATTTGGTAGAAGCAGGTATCTCGCTGGCCTCAATCAATATTTGGTGGAAGCAGGTATATCAGTCCTCTAAATCAGTATTTTGTGGAAGCAAGTATATCGCAGGCCTCAATCAATATTAATATTTGGTGGAAACAGGTTTATCAAACCCCTTAATCAGTATTTTGTGGAAGCAGGTATATTTCAGTCCTCAATCAATATTTGGTGGAAACGGGTACAGTATATCAAAGCCCGTAATCAGTATTTTGTGTAAGCAGATATCTTTCAGGCCTCAATCAATATTTTGTGGAAGCAGGTATATCAATCCCCTTAATCAGTATTTTGTGGAAGCTGGTATATCAAACCCCTTAATCAGTATTTTGTGGAGGCAGGTATATCGCAGGCCTCAATCAATATTTGGTGGAAACAGGTATATCGAACCCCTTAATCAGTATTTTGTGGAAGCAGGTATATCGTAGCCCTTATTCAGTATTTTGTGGAAGCAGGTATATCAAACCCCTAATCAGTATTTTGAGGAAGCAGGTATATCGCAGGCCTCAATCAATATTTGGTGGAAGCAGGTATATCTATCCCCTTAATCAATATTTTGTGAAAGCGGGTATATCGCAGCCCTGTATCAGTATTTTGTGGAAGCAGGTATATCACACCCCTCAATTATTTTTTTTTGCCACAACAGTTATATCACACCACCCTGTTTATTTGGGGCAACAGGTATATCGCAACCGTCAATCAGTATTTTGTGGAAGCAGGTATATCACAACCCTCAATCATTTTTTTTTTGGGTCAACAGTTATATCACACCCGTTGCAAATTGTTGTTCCAATAGCGCTTGTCCCTCTATATAGCTGCGGTATCGCAGCAGAACCGCACACAACTGCTGCACAATACAAATGCACTATAATATACTTTCTATGTTAGAAAGTATATTATAAGTATATCACACCCCTCAGTATATCACACCTATCAATAGCACACCTAGAACTTTTTTTGCCCTATTAGCTAGCGTTTGGTGTCCCTAACAGCCTGTCCCTGCTCCACAAAGCAACCTCTCCCTACACTTTCAAAAGATAATGGCACCAGCGGACATCGCCATATGTTCACATGTTCGGCGAATCGCTGCAAAACGGCCACCGGGCGAACCGCAAGGCCATCTCTACTGCTGACTGCTCAGTGGTGTACGGAGTACGGAGTGTAACATTTATGAATGGGGCCACAGCAGCGCTGCTCTTGGTTTATTAACTCTAGGCATAGCACATGGGTACCCTGTACCCATGTACTATGCCAGGATTAACTGAGCAGAGCGGCTCCTTCCTGTGCGTGCTTCGTTAAGCTAAGAGCTGGCCACTCCCCTCAGCTATTCCTGGCATAGTACATGGGAACAGGATACTCATGTGCTATGCCAAGAGTTAGTTAACCTCCGGGGGGCACAGGCAGGAGCAGCAATATGCGCTCCTTGCCCATACTCACAGCGCTACTGCGGCCCCATTCATAAATTTCACACTTTGTACACCGCTGAGCTGTCAGTGATGTATGGAGAACTGAGTTTTAAGCGCTTTAGGTAGGGAAATGACTAAGAAAAATGCTAAATTAATTAATAAAGTACATTAGAATTTTTTTTATTAGGACATTAGGGACATCATATTAAAAATTGCTACAAAGGTTTAGTTACTCTTTATTGTAAAAAAAATTAACCTTGCGCACACAGTGTAAGATGGAAGAGTTTTATCAGTAGCTGATTTGAAAAACTTTTCAGAAGTGACGTTACTTCTTGGAAGTAGATTTGATTGAGGATTTCATAGAATTTAAAGGGGAAGCAGAGAAATCTGCCACATACTCTTCTAATACTCTTTTAAAAACACCCCTAAAACCTCCAACAAATTAGAAATCTGCCACCAAAAACAACCTGTATTCAGCTAGTAATCTGCTCCTAACCTGCTACTCATTTTTCTGCCACTGATTTTGGGTGTGAACGTAGCCTTATAGCTATGCTACTTAATGCAATCGGTCAATCTGCAGTCCTATGTAAATTATCTTACAAAGATTTTCCACATAACCTAAAACATCATATACAATGTATGGGGATCTTCATATAACAAAGTAAGGCCTCATGCACACGACCGTATGTATTTTGCGGTCTGCAAAACACAGATCCACAAAAAATACAGATGATGTCTGTGTGCATTACATATTTTGCAGAATGGAACAGCTGTCCCCTTATAGAACAGTCATATCCTTGTCCGTAATGCGGACCATAATAGGACATGTTCTATTTTTTTGTGCAACGGATATACGGACATAATTAAACAGAATGCACACAGAGTAGGGCCTCCTGCACACGACAGTATTTTTTAACGTCCCGCAAAACGTGGTTCCGTTGTACCGTGATCCGTGCCCGTTTTTTCTTTCGTGGGTCTTGATTTTTGGAGGATCCACGGACATGAAAAGTGAAAAAAAAACGAAGTCAAGTTTGCATTAAAAATGATAGGAAAACCGGACACGGATCACGGACACGGATCACGGACGCGGATGACTATCTTGTGTGCATCCATGATTTTTCACTGACCCATTGACTTGAATGGGTCCGCGAACCGTTGACCGTGAAAAAAATAGGACAGGTTATATTTTTTTGACGGGCAGGAAACACGGGTCACGAGCGGGTGACAAAACGGTGCAGTAGCCGAGTTTTCAACGGACCTATTGAAAGTCAATGGGACCGCAAAAAAACACGTTAAACGGTCGTGTGCAGGAGGCCTAACTTAGTTTTTTTGTGGACCCATTGAAATTATTGGTTCCTCATACGGTCCGCAAAGAAAGCTCTAACAATGGCTAAAATACATAAATAAATAAAACATTAAATGTAACAAGTTCTTGGTTGTACCTGTTTCTAGACATTGTGGTTGATCAATACACGTGGCATTACAACACCCGCTAGGGCTCATTCACAAAAAAAATTAAATAAAATCCATTAACAAGAAATTGAACAAATACGAATGAAAAAAATAAAAAATAAAAAATAAATAAAAGGACCAGTGCACATGTATTTTCATAAACAAATGTGAAGGAGACCCAACTGCACAAAACTAAACAGATTAGCATGAAGGAGACTGGGAAAGCTGGGAAACAACCCTTGTGGGAGCTCTAGCAGATACTGCATCGCTTCTCATCCAGGAAGAGACATAACTAAGAAACTGCTGATGGAAACTGATGGAAATTAAATTACAGAGGGAATATTTATTTTAGGTGGAACCCTTCTAAAAATCGTCCTATACAATTTTCTCAGACCTTAAACTCTGCTATATCTACATGTAGATATTCACTGCTACATTATGAAGAAATGTTAACTGTGAAGTGTTAGTTTTTAACATGGTTGAATCTCATTTTAGACAATAGGACACAGAGACAGAACAAGCAATTGACACTAGAAATTGGCATTTTCTGCGTTCTCCCTCCACCAGGAAGGAAGCCAATTAATATGCTAATGGTGGCAAAGTGAATGCCATTAAATAATGGCTATTGACATCTGCTAATCTGGCCACACATGAACACATTTGTTCTTTTCAGAATGATTTGATCACTGATCAGAATAGCACTCAATTATAGCACAAGCATAAGAAACGGATTATTCCCTGATCATAACCTTTGTATGACTACTAACAATTACAGAATGGAGAGGAAAAGGAAGGAATTACGTATCGTGATTCACCATCACTGCACAGACAATGACTGTCTAACAATGGAAGTAAAACAGCTGAACACATCATCTCCGTATATTCCGATAATGCATGGATATACTGCTAGAATATTGCTGTATCAGATATCATATCAGTGCACTCAGAATACTAAGGAACTGGGGCCTAGCTATAGGGGAAGCAGCTGCTTTGGGGCCCATCCAGGAGGAGGAGGACTAAAAGATTTTGTCAGGGCCCCCTCAACAGTATTACACAATGAAATTATATACAGTGGCAGTATAGACGGATGGAACAGCTGCCGGGCCTGGTCTGAGAGAGTGATCTTTACAAGCCACAGGAATGGGGGCGGCATGAAAGGAAGGGGTTTGCGAAAAAATTACTGGGGGAGGGGTGCCCCAATCAGAAATTTGCTGCGGGGCCCAGTCATTTCTAGCTACGCCACTGCTAAGGAACCTACCTAAAATAACCCTGCAAAGACCTGGACACCAGGATCTTGATGTGGTTTCTTTTCATTCTTCTTGGATGTTGGGCTTGTGCACTGGAGTAAATAATTGACACCTTGCAGGCAGAGACATAACTTGAAGTTGGACCCCAATCCAAGATCTGTAATAGCCTCCTCCTCCACCATGTGCCAAATATAATAGTGGTATTATCGTATGTGGCAGAGGGAAAAATGGGCTCCTTCAGACACCAGGTCTCAGATGTGACTGCTACCTCTGCACCCCTTATCGCTACTCTCATATTTAAAGCATAGTTGCCAACTTTTCTAAAGACTCTTCCATGAATGCATAGTTCGATGTTCAAATTTTCCTCATATTTTGTCATGCCCATTTCACCAACCATGCTCCTTTTTTCAGGCACCACCTTTAAGGGGTTGTCCAAGTTAAAAAAAAACTTGGGCAACCCCTGTAAATGGCCTAAAATAAAAAAAAATTATAGATACTCAGGTAAGTGTCCATTCATTTATTACTTTAGGCCATTTAAAGGGGTGGCCTGAGTTTTTATATAAAGGCAGTGCTGAGACTGATGATGCAGCATTCTGGTGCCATGCACAGTTAGGGTTACTCTTTGAGAGATGTTGGGAGGCTTATGCTGCATCGGGAGATCTGCCCACTTTTCTGGGAGTCTTAGAAGTCTCCCTTTTTTTAGGAGCCTCCTAGACATTCCTAGAGATTTGGCAAGTATGGCTTAGGCTAGTTTCTCACCAGAGTTAGCTCTCCGTCAGGCCGAAAGAGAAAAACCTGGATCCGGCATAGCCAAATGTTACCGCAATGCCCGCCGGCCCATTGACTATTGGCAGAGATCTGGTCACCACCTGACAAATATGTCGGACAGAAAACGCTGTATGCAACAGTTTTTGTCAGGCCAAATCTCAACACATTTGCCAGGTGCTGGCTGGATCTCTGATGGCTCCCATTATAGTCATGGGGCCTGTGGGCATTAGGGCAACCTGTTCGCTGCCTGAACAGCCTGCCAGAGAGCCCACAGCATATGTGAAAGAAGCTTTGCTGGATTGATAAATTCAGCAACTTCCTAATAAAGTTTGTGCTTCAATTCCAGACTTGTGCATCTTTGGCCCCCTGGAGCCCTCCAACCATGCATGGCTGGTCTGTGTGAGGATGACGTCCACTCCTACTTTTATCAGATAAGTTAACTGTTCTTAACTAGTGGTCTTTTTGGTCATTTCTGAATTGGTTGAGTATCAGTCTGTGTATCTGTATCAGAGGCTGATCATAGTCTCTTTATCTCATCACAGACCACTGCAGGTTTGGGGCGCTCCAGCTTCGTATTACTTATCTTTTGTATCTTTATCAGTTACTTTGGTATCCCATTACCAGACTGATACCATTTGTCCCCTGATGAGCCTTGTTTACTATATGGGGAAACGCGTTGGGACTTTGTATATTGTATCAGATAATGGATTTTGTATATTGTATCAGATAGGTGATAGGGCTGCATAAGGACAGGCTAGCCGAGGCACGTGGACAGAGTACTCCTACCATCAAGGTGTATCTCTGAGCTGAGCAGATTATTTTTAGGGTAAGCATAGGGACAGGCATTAGTCTCTCTGATGTGTTGTTCCATCTGTGCTACCCGCCCTACTTAGCTGCTAACCGTCCTTGTTTTGACAGCTTTCTGATTTTCTTCTCTGTACTACAACTATATTGGCCCTGGTGGGACCCGTCTTACCTGATGTATTTTATGATATACTGATTACCTGATGTATTTTATGATATACTGATTAAAAGTAAATTTTTAGGAAGTTGCCCTCAGTGATATTTGTATTTTTATAGCAACTGTCTGTGAGATATTATTTTCAGCGATTTTGTTGGATCTACTGAGATTCCTTCATAGTTTTGACAGCAACAATAGTGCAGCAGAATCATCTGTTCTTACCAGACCTGTAATCCATCTGTTCATCGGAGAAGACATCAGATATATGATAAAAAATATATAAAATATAGGTATAGAAAGAAGTATTTCAGCCTTTTTCCATGCGTCACTTGTGGCTTTACCTTATCATAACATCTATTTATTTACTAGGAAATGGGAAGAAGTTGTTTACTTGCTCCCATTGTGGAAGCACAACTCATTTGCATAGCTCTCGTGGTTACATGCTCAGCCTGTGAAATTTTGAAATTCAAGGCGCTTTATGTGTAAATTGATTTTTTTCCAGGTTGGCAAAGGTGCAAAGTTGTTAATCGACAGCAGAACTGTACATGCACATTTATTATTTTGCATCTGCTTAAGAACACGTAGAAAATAGCCGCTGTAGCACAAAGCTTCTAAAATGGTGAACAGCATATGAGATCTCTGTCAACGTATGGTGAACAAGGGCTCATTCACACAGTCATATCACAGCTTTAATGTATCGGGAGGTTTCCTTAGACATGCATGAGCCCAGTCCTATACCTCTGATTTCATATGGAGGCATACCTAAGTTTTTCTGTAGGATTCCGTATGAGGCAAGCTCCTGCACACTCTATATATAAGGGTGCAGGATGTGCTACAACTTAAAACAGGGTTCAGCAATCCGTCACTCCAGCTGTTGTGAAACTATAACTACAAGCATGCTCCATTCACTTTTGCGGGAATTCCAAGAACAGACGAATAAATGTGCACGCTGGTAGTTGTAGTTTCACAAAGTTTCATAATACATTCTTATATATGGAGTCTGATGGACAATGACTTGTACGGAATCCTACAGAAAAGCTTCAGTATGCCTCCGTATGAAATCAGGTATACAGAGGTACAGGAGTGGACTCATGTATGTTAAATTGACAAATGGGTGTACATTCTGCTTGGCAAAGGGGGTTATATAAGGACAGTCTTACACTGTCAGCACTGTTTGGACAATATTAGGCAACCTGCCCCAACTGGTAACATTCAGATGTCAATAACAATTCACTGTATATCCTAGAACCCCAATTCCCCAAAAGTTAGGACGTTGCACAAAATGTAAATAAGTGTGAATAAAAACAGAATGCAATGATTTGCAAATCTCATAGCCCCAGATTTTATTCACAATAGATCATAGAAAACATATCAGATGTTGAAAGTTAGACATTTTACCATTTCATGAAAAAAATAACTAATTTAGAACTTGACGGTAGCAACACATCATGCCCTCTTCTTTTAACAATAGTCTGTAAATGTCTGGGAAGTAAGGAGACCAATTGCTGGAGTTTTGGGAGATAAATGCTGTCCCATCCTCGATGTAGGATTCTGGTTGCTCAAGTCTTCTCTGACGTATTTTTCGTTTCATGATATGGTCTGGACTGCAGGCGGCCAGTTCAGCACCCAGACTCTTCTTCTGCGAAGCCAAACTGATGGATGCAGTATTTGGTTTAGCATTGTCTTGCTGAAACATGCAAGGCCTTCCCTGAAAGAAACATTGTCTGGATGAGAGTATATGTTGTTCTAAAACCTCTATATATTTTTCAGCATTGGTAGAGCCTTCCCAGATGTGTATGTTGCCCACGCAAGATGTGTATGTTGCCCATGCCATAGCCACTAATGCAACCCCATGTCATCAGAGATGCAGGCTTTTTAACTGTGTGCTGATAACAAGCTGGATGGTCCCTCTCCTCTTGAATCCAAAGGACACAGAGTCCATGCTTTCCAAATACAGTTTTGAATTTTGATTCACCTGACCACAGGACAGTTTTTCATTTTGCCTCAGTCCATTTTAATAGACCTTAGGCCCAGAGAAGTCAGTGGCGTTGCTGGATCATGTTGACATAAGGCTTCTTCTCTGTTTGATACAGTTTTAACTTGCATTTGGGGACTGCACAAGAAACTGTGTTCACTGACAGTGATTTCTGGAAGTGTTTCTGAGCCCATGCAGTAATTTCCAGTATAGGATCATGCCTGTTTAAATGCAGTGCAGCCTGGGGGCCCATAGATCTCAAGTAGAGATGAGCAAATTTAAAAAAAAATCGATTTGGCCTGTTCGCCGATTTTTCCGAAAAAACTTGGTTTGATCCGAATTTATACGTGGCGAATAGCGTTAAAAATGACTATTTCCTGGCTGCAGAAAGCCTTTATAATGGTGTAGAACACTGCCTTGCAGTAACACGCATAGGGAGTATACTGTGGTAGTGAAACAATACTGTGAGTCAGTATGCAATGTGGATGACAGGCGTTGCTCTTAGAATCACTGCACACTTCATTTATTTGGGCAGTTACGGGGCCAAAACTGACCAAATAACTCAAGTGTGAACTCAGCCTTACAGGTCAATGTTAGCGCCAGGTATAAAAAAAGTGCCGAGGCCCAAGATCCTACTATAACATGAAAGAACGCACTCCTTTTACACCAATTCACTGATTCCACATAGATTTCTACAGAACCTGTTCTATTACAGTTGTGTTCAAAATTATTCAACCCCCACTGAAATTGAGTGTTTTGGCCAGTTTGACATTGATTTTGATCATTTCAGTCATCTTGTTTACAATTAAATCAAAGAGGCACTTGTAAGTCAGACAAATATAACATAACATTTATAATGAAATTACCACAAATGTCTTTTCTGTGCTCACATCATTATCAGTTTTATTCAACCCCCAAGTGACATTCAATCTTAGTACTTAGTACAACATCCTTTTCCAGTTATAACAGCTTTTAAACGTGAAGCATAGCTTGACACAAGTGTCTTGCAGCGATCTACGGGTATCTTCGCCCATTCTTCATGGGCAAAAGCCTCCAGTTCAGTCACATTCTTAGGCTTGTGCGCTGCAACTGCTTTCTTTAAGTCCCACCAGAGGTTCTCAATCGGATTTAAGTCTGGTGACTGCGGTGGCCACTTCAAAATGTTCCAGCCTTTAATCTGCAACCATGCTCTAGTGGACTTGGAGGTATGCTTGGGACCATTGTCCTGTTGAAAGGTCCAACGTCTCCCAAGCCTCAGGTTTGTGACGGACTGCATCACATTTTCATCCAATATATCCTGGTACTGAAGAGAATTCATGGTACCTTGCACACGCTGAAGCTTCCCTGTACCTGTAGAAGCAAAACAGCCCCAAAGCATGATTGACCCCCCCGCCATGCTTCACAGTAGGCAAGGTGTTCTTTTCTTCATAGGCCTTGTTCTTCCTCCTCCAAACATAGCGTTGATCCATGGGCCCAAACAGTTCTAATTTTGTTTCATCAGTCCACAGAACACTATCCCAAAACTTTTGTGGTTTGTCCACATGACTTTTGGCATACTGCAGTCGACTCTTCTTATTCTTTGGCGACAGCAAGGGGGTGCGCCTAGGAGTTCTGGCATGGAGGCCTTCATTACGCAGTGTGCGCCTTATTGTCTGAGCTGAAACTTCAGTACCCACATCTGACAAATCTTTTTTCAGTTCCTCAGCAGTCACACAGGGACTTTTCTCCACTTTGCGCTTCAGGTAGCGCACAGCAGTCAAAGTCAGCATCTTCTTTCTGCCACGACCAGGTAGCGTTTCAACAGTGCCCTTTGCCTTGAATTTGCGAATGATGCTTCCTATGGTGTCTCTTGGTATGTTTAACATCTTTGCAATCTTCTTATAGCCATTGCCCTTCCTGTGAAGAGAAATCACCTCTTCTCTTGTCTTCCTGGACCATTCTCTTGACTTCACCATGTTTGTAAACACACCAGTAAATGTCTAGAAGGAGCTGAGTATCACAGTCCTTTTAAATCTGCCTAATTGGTGCTTATTATGCTTTATTGCTGCTCCTTGACATCCACAGGTGTTTTCAATACCTGATCGAAAACACTTGAATGAACCTCTGTTCTTAAGAGTGGTAGTCTTTAAGGGGTTGAATAATTGTGTCAATGAAGAAATCACAAAAAAAAACATTTAATACTGTATTACAAAAACAATTGATGTCATTTTAGTTGCATTTGGTTCTTTAAAAAGTCCTTGTAAGATTTCATTCTGAACACAATTACAAATGTACACTAAATTCCCTAAAACCCTTTACAGCATTGGGGGTTGAATAATTTTGAACACAACTGTAAATGCTTATACAAGTAGAGACCCCGACAGAGTGGAGTGGGTGTCAGCAGTAACTTTGTGTTGACGTCACTGATTATTTTGCCCTTCCTCTGTATAGCTGGCTAGCTAAGACCTGTCCTAGGTTGCTAATATAGCTTATATGTTTATACAGCTAAACCTGCCAATAACCTTAAAGGGAACCTGTCCCCGGTATTTTGGATATAGAGCTGAGGACATGGGTTGCTAGATGGCCACTAGTACATCCGCAATACCCAGTCCCCATAGCTCTGTGTGCTTTTATTGTGTAAAAAAACTGATTTGATACATATGCAAATTACCCTGAGATGAGTCCTGTCCCTGACTCATGTCACATACAGGACACATCTCAGGTTAATTTGCATATGTATCAAATTTTTTTTTTTACACAATAAAAGCACACTTAGCTATGGGCACTGGGTATTGCGGATGTGCTGACGGCCATCTAGCAACCCATGTCCTCAGCTCTATACACAAAATCCCGGTGACAGGTTCCCTTTAATACAGTTCCTATGTTTGTGTGTTAAAGACAAGGGCAGAGTTTTTTTTACAGTGACTTAATGTTATATACAGTATAATATATATAACTGTTATATATAATGTGTTCACAGAAGCAGAAAAGACAATATGCCTTTAATATTAATTATATAATATAAGGTAAGCTCAATGACCGCAGAAACAACAGAAAGCATAGAGTTAAACTGTTGTTGCTGGGCAGGAGTCTAGACCAATCCTAGAAAGCCTCACACAGCCCAGGAGTTTTGACCATTTACAGCCAGCCTCACACATAGCTTGTGTGTGAAATTCCCCTAGCAGGAGCTGCTGGAATTATTATTCTCCAGAGAGAGAAGTAAAAGCTGTGTTTTATGAAAGCAGAGAGGCCAAAATAGTTCCACAAATTCAATTGCAAACCAAAAATTAAATTGCAAACCACAAATTCAATTGTAAACTGCAAAGTTCACAATCCAAATTCAAATTCCATATTGCAATCCAACTTGCATACAACCATACCAGATCATACTCAACCAATCTGCAAATAGTTACTGCTAGCTGCATATTGCAAATTACGACCAAATTCAGCAAGTCAACTATTAGTTAGACCTCAAATATACCTCTCAGAGAGAAGGGTAACATAAATGATGATGTTAGCCAGGCCAAAAGGCAAAATAGTGGCCCAGTCATGAAGTGGGGAGGGTGGGAACAGCATGAGAAGTCCACAGAGTGGCCCTATGACATAGTGGTGAGGTGGAAGCAGCATGAGGAGACCACATAGTGGTCCAATAACAGAGTCTGGAGGTGGCAGCAGCATCAGGAGGAGACCACAGGGTGGCACAATGACAGTGTGGATGTGGCAGCAGCATTAGGAGGCCACAGAGTGGCACAATGACAGAGTGTGGAGGTGGCAGCAGCAGTAGCATCAGGAGGAGGCCACAGAACGGCACAATGATAGATTGTGGAGGTGGCATCAGCATCATGGGAGGCCACAGAGTGGCAAGGTGACATAGTGTGGAGGTGGCAGCAGCATCAGGAGATCACAGGGTGGCAAGGTGACATAGTGTGGAGTGGCAGCAGCATCAGGAGACCACAGAGTGACACAGTGACAGAGTGGGGAGGTGGGTGGCAATACTAGTACCAGCTAAAGATGGTGGGTGAAAGAAGGAGCACTTGGCATCAGATGTGTGGCATCACGCGGGTGGCAGCATCAGAATAGTAGCCGAGGCAGGTAGCCAGAAGAAATCGGTCTTTTTTGTCAAAGTGTTGGTGTGGCACCATGGATGATCTAGTCTGATGCATCAGGCATTGGTGGGTGGAAATCCTGGCTGATCCACATTTGATTCATCTTGACAAAGGTCAGTCTTTCCACATTTTGGGTTGAGAGGCGAGTTCTTCTTGTGGTAACTATGATCCCCGTCGCACTAAACACCTTCTCTGATGCCACACTACTGGCCGGGCAGGACAGCTTTTCCGGGGCAAACTCTGCCAGTTGCGGCCACAAATCTAGTTTGGCTGCCCAGTAGTCCAGCGGATCTTCAATATGGGTTGGCAGGGTTCTGTCCAAGTATGCCATAACCTGCTGGTTCAGGTCCTGCTGCAGGTCTAGCTGCTGCTGCTGGTGAGTAGTTTCTTCACTAGGTGGGTGAAGAAAGCTGCTCATCAGCGACTCTAGACTCAACTTGCTGCTGATGGAGCTGGAACTGCTCCTACCGCCCACCCTGCCACAGCAGCCATGGCAGAGGAACATGAGTGCAGAGGGCCCCCACGGTCAGACCTGCAAGAGGATGGATGATGGCGCAGATAGGCAGCTGCCAACTGACTACATAGGATATAGTATTATAGTAGTTCAGTTTGTCCTCCCTCTCAGTGGGTGTAAAAAAGGCCCACATTTTGGACTGGTAGCGAGGGTCCAACAAGGTGGAGAGCCAGAAGTCATCCCTCTGCCGAATGCTGACAGTTCGGCTGTCACTACACAAGCAAGTGGGCATGCATCGGGCCATTTGTGTAAGTGAATCGGAGGGACTCCCTGCCTCCATCTGCACTGCATACTGCCACTGTGTGTCCTCATCACCCTGTAGCTCCTCTGGCTGCTCCTGATCCTCCTCTTCTGTCACCTGTATAGAAAAACCACCCATTTCGCTACACATTGCTTGTGCTCCAATGTCCTCCTCCTTCAGTTCAGCCCCCACAGGGCTCATGTGGCCATGAGATCTAGGCGCCATGTCTCCAGTCCCCTGACCAGCCATATTTACCAGCATCTGTTCCAGGACATGACGCAGTGGAATGACGTTGTTCATCCCGTAGTCCTGGCGACTGACAAATAACGTGGCCATTCTCAAAGGGCCTGAGCAAACAGCAGGTGTCACGCATGAGCTGCCATTGGCTGACATCTAAGTTACACAGGGGAGTACTCCTGTTCGCTTGGATCATCAAGAAATTGTTTATGGTCTTTCTCTGTTCGTATAGTCGGCCAATTTGGCCAAGTTTCTGGTGTCGCTGTGCAGGAACCACATTCACTTAGTGGGCCGTAAATGATATGTATTGTCCCTGATCGTAGTTACAGCTCCACACGTCGGCGCTGCTGTGCACTTTGGCAGACACTGACAGGCTCAAGGACTGGCCTGCCTTCTGCTCTACATACAGTCAGGTCCATAAATATTGGGACATCGACACAATTCTAACATTTTTGGATCTATACACCACCACAATGGATTTGAAATGAAACGAACAAGATGTGCTTTAACTGCAGACTGTCAGCTTTAATTTGAGAGTATTTACATCCAAATCAGGTGAACAGTGTGGGAATTACAACAGTTTGCCCTTCCTTGGGCAAGGAAAAAGACGCTGGGATTTTAAATGCGATTTTAAAGTGCATGTTTGTAAGTATGTACTAATAAACTTTTTAAAAGAGTTATCGGAGCTTCACTATGGTGGGAGCAACTTGTATCCACAGAAAATCTTGAACCATAGAAGTTGGGAATCCCAGTAGACTCACCAGGTGTATGCTGTCATTAAATCCGTGGTTGAGCCCTGTTTAACAGCGTGTGAGCGCACATCTTCCCCGCGGAGAACCAACCAGCTTACAGAGGATATCTGCGATACGCTTGATATTGGTGGAGTGCCGTGTAAGTACAATCTGTGCACCACAGGGCAGTTTAAACCTACGGATCTACCCTATTGTTTTTCTTTGTAAGTTGCAGGATAGCCATCAGCAGGAGATCTGCAGACCTTGGTTACTTTTTGAAGGGAGGAAGAAAAAAGAATCTGTTTTATACCGAATATTTATGATACGCACGGTCCGAACCTTTATGTACATTCCTTAACAGTGTAATCTACCCCACAACACTTCTCGGACCTGCAGCAGTTTCTTGCGGACTGGTGATTTAGTATATCTATATATATATTTTTTTATTGTCACTTTATGGTGATGCTGCATATATTGACGCAGGGCCGTGGTGCCAACACTGGCACCCTGGCCACGCTTCACCTTCTGCTCACAAATTCTTCAAATGCCCATGTTCACCTCCTCCGACGGCTTACCAAAAATTGCCACACCGCCGAGTAGGTGATTTTATCCCAACACTCCGCACTGACTGACTGCTACCTCCGCTGCTTCCATGAACCCCTGCACCATTACTTCCAGGCAGAGAGGCTCCTGCGAAGCGGGTGGTCTAGCCCGGGCACATTTGGCTCCCGACCTCCCACTGCTAGCAACTTGCTCCGCCGCTGCCTCACAGGCAAACTGCCACCCTCTTCTCCCGATGATGATGAAACCCCTAATTCACCCGGCTCCCAAGTGCAATCAGCTACATCAGCCTGACCGCTCGCAACACCATCTCCCACGTCACTCTCCTTATCACTACTTGCCCGCCTACCGGAGGAAGCGGCAGATGTCTCCTCCACATCTTGGCTTGTCAGTAGCTGCTGAATCTCCTCTAGTAACTCGTCCTCGCTGTATAGTGGAGCTGAGCTCCCACCATATAATAATTCTCTGGCTGAGGGAACAGAAAAGGACAGAGGCAGGTTGAGGACAGGTGAGGGCACCACGAAGCGTTTGGAAATTTGGATTCGGTGCAAATCTAATTTGCAGATCGAATTCCACTTTGTCAACTTTGATTCGCTCATCTCTAATCTCAAGCATCCAATATTGACAGTCGACCTTGTCTTTTGCACACATGTATTTCTCCTTATTCTCTGAATCTTTTGATGATATTGTGTTCTGTAGATGGTGGGATATTCAAAGTTTTCACAATTTTAGGGCTCATGCATCACGGATGTGGATCCCTTCAAGTTGATGGACCACAGACTCATTTTAAGTTGAATAGGTCTGGATCCATTTTCAGAAACTGCACGGATGTTGCGGTCCCCAATACTCGGAACGGCCAGCACACATTGGGGTGCATGAACCCATACATTCTTCCAAAATTTTTAGACTCCTTCAACCTCTGCCGATTTTTGCTTCCAAGAGACTCTGCCCAATGTGCTCTTTTTATATCCAGTCATTAGTTGCAAAATGCTCCTCCAGCTGTTTTTATTAGTACTACTTACTTCTCCAGCCTTTTTTTCCCCCGGTGCCAACTTTTTTGAGATGTGTTGCCGCCATCACTTTTAAAATTTAGTTAATTTTTTTTAATGAAATGTCTCACCTTCCACGTCTGATATGTGTTCTATGACCTATCCTGAATTTAATGTGGGTCCATGAGATTTTCAAATCATTGCTTTCTGTTTTTATTCCAATTTATTTACATTTTACACAGAGCTCCAACTTTTTTGCATTTGGGGTTGTAGAAAATTAGATTTCACTTTCAACAAGATGCTTCACAAATCAGTACTCAAGAATTTGTGTTTCTTACTTGATTTGATAACTGCTCAGATAACACACCTCAGGCTGATACAGTGAGTTTTCTGTTGAATTATCATCTTTTCAGACAGGAGTCTCAGAATAGTCACGTAAGGAGGCAGGCACTTGCTGGAGGGAATTTTACTATTTTTCTTTCTAATAAATTTATTTTTAAGATTTTTACTTTTGGACATGACTGTAAAACAACAATTACCAGTGATAGCATTAAAATATATATTAATTATATCAAATATATAATAACCAGGGGCGTTGTTAGTTTCTCAAAGGATCCCAGGCCCAAGCCCCAATGAATAAGGCCCAATTCTCTAAGGCTACTTTCTCCTGAAGGCTGTTCCGGTGGGGTAACAGCCTGCTGGATGTGTGCTACCGCTAGTGCACCGTGCCGCCGAAGTCTGCTCTGGCCCCATTCACTATAATGGGGCAGGCCGGAGGTCCGGCCGCAGCACGGCAAACATGCTGAGAGGCAGCTTGAATAAAACTGCAGCATTCTGTATTTTTTTTTCAGCCCACCTCTCGGCATGTTTGCCATACTCCCCGGGAAGTCGACCCTCCCCGCGCACACCGCATTTTGCTGTACTTGCTATACAGCAGCACATACAGTACCTCTCACATCCAGGGCCTCCCAGGTGACATCTCCTCCCAGGTGACGTCATCATCTTCTCCACTCGGTCCAGACAACTTCTCTCAGCCGCCTCGTCTCTGCAGAGTGTGACACACAGACATCTTAGCTTCCTTACTTTTCTGTCATCATTCCCCAACCTGGAGTCCCCACAGTGTTCTCCTGCTGCTCGCTGTGCTCCCCAATACCCCCAAATACTATCCTGAAGAAAAATTAGTGCTGTACAGATAGCTCCCCATAGTAATACTGCTCCTCGTAGTCCCACTAATAGTAATTCCCTTCTAGAATGGTCTCCTTAGTAATACTGCCCCTACAGTGCCCCCAAAAGTGATAATGCTCCCAAAGAGTGCCTCCATTAGTAATACTGCCCCCTAGAGTGCCCCCAACAGTGATAATGCTCCCCAAGAGTGCCTCCATTAGTAGAAGAGTAGAAAAGCCCTCCAGTATTAATAATGCCCTCACAGACCCCTCAGTACTAATAAGGCCCCCATAGTGCTCTTTGTAGAAATTAGGCGGATCTATAAGAGCCCCCAGTAGTAATAGGAACACCTTATGTCCCCTGGATTTAAAATGCCCCTACAGTGCCCCCAGTATTTATATTGCCCCCTCCTGCTATAATGCTCTCCCCTGAAGTGCCCCCTGTAGTTATATTCCTCCTCTTAGTGTCCTTACAAATTATAATTCCTAAGCCCCTCCACCATACAGTCCCATGTTAATTACACTATTTCCCTCCATCCGCCATACAGTCCCATGTAAATAACATCCCTCTCTGTCTAGAGCCCCCTCCAATATACAGTCCCATGTAGATATCATCACCCCCTCCTCAGTCACCTCCAACATACAGTCCCATCTAAATAACATCACTCCCTCCCCCAGCCACCATTACTATACAGTCCCATGTAAATAACATCACTCCCTCCCATAGCCACCTTCAAAATACAGTCCCATGTAAATAGCATCACCCCCTCCCCCAGCCACCATCAATATACAGTCCCATGTAAATAACATCACTCCCTCCAACAACCACCATCAACATACAGTCCCATGTAAACATCACTCCCTCCCACAGCCACCATAAGCATACAGTTCCATGTAAATAACATCACCCCCTCCCACAGCCGCCTTTAACATACAGTCCCATGTAAATAACATCACCACCTTCCACAGCTGCATTAAACATTCAGTCCCATGTAAATAACATCACTCCCTCCCCCAGTCACCATCAGTATACAGTCCCATGTAATTAACATCACTCTCTCCCATAGCCACCTTCAACATGCAGCCTCATGTAAATAACATCGCCCCCTCCCCAGCCTTCTCCAACATACAGTCCCATGTAAATAACATCACTCCCTCCCCCAGCCACCATCAATATACAGTCCCAAGTAAATAACATCACTCCCTCCCCAGCCACTTCCAATATACAGTCCCATGTAAATAACATCACCTCCTCACACAGCTGCAATCTACATACAGCCCCATGTAAATGACATCACTCCTGAACATTTAGTCCCATGATAACATCCCTCCCTTCAGCCCTAAGATGCAGTCCCAGTTAAATACCCACAACTCCCAGCATTGCTCTGCCTCTGCCTTCACTTACCTCTCCTCATATACAGACATCACCACATTTTCTTCTCCTCTTCACTGCTCCTCTCCTGCACTGGTCACATGATGGTGACATCATCGCAGGTCCTTCTCAACCCCTGCCTTCTGCACTGATCACATGACCTGTGATGTTATCACAGGTCCTTCAGATCTTGCAGTGCATTAGATTCAATTGTATAACCGTCCTGAGGACAACAATACAGTTGTATCTGCCTGGCAGGCAGTATTTTCGGGGCCTGGGACAAAACATCAGGGGCCCAGGCCCCGAATGTTTTAGCCTAGCAACGCCCCTGATAATAACTTTACGTTATATGGACCCTGGGATTAAATTTTTTTAATCATATTAAAGGGATTTATGAGATTCCTTAGATATTGATGACCTGGCAAGCACCCGACTTTTTAGGGAGGGTGCTTAGGGACTGGTGGTCCCCCTTCCCCTTCCCAACCTTAGGTCATGTGTGGCACCTTGCCCTGTGTGGTTAGGTACCTAAGGGGTTAAGGGATTGTGGGAGATTCGTCACTGTAAGGGGCGTAGGGTATGTCTCCTCCCTCTAACCGGGTTATATAACCCCCTCCTCTGCTGCTGCACTTCCTCTTTGATAGCGGAAGCCGAGTTGCCCACCCTCCCGCCCTTGAATGGGTAGTTTCAGCGTGGAGTTGCCTTGGGATTCTGGTTTTCTGCAAGGGTATTATATAAAATAAAATTAAAATAAATAAAAAAAATATAAAAATAAGAAAGTTGGAAAGAAAGGTGAAGGAACATGTATAACTGTTGTTTTGGAGATATTTATGTTGTCTTCTTCTTTTAAGAATGGCGGTATGATTTGAAATATGAAGTCACAGCTGGCGGCATTTGATACAGCGGAGAGTTGGAGATGGCTGATGGCGTACTTGCCCGCCGGGAGTCCGGCGGTTGGCATACCGCTCCAAGATGATGTTCTTTGGTTTTGCCGTTTAAAATAAATAAGCTGTGGCCGATCATCACCCAGCTAAAGGTTACCTGTTGTCTCGAGTGTTTATTAACTGGTTCAGTTTTCAGTTAGGGGAGCTACAGGTAGGCAGAGGTGCCGGCCCGGTTCCTATCTCTCCTCCGCCCCCTCCTGATTACCAACAGTCTATTCTGAGAGTTGGTCATCAATATTAGATTAATGGGGGTCCAAAATATTAGCATCTTCTCCAATCACCTGTTTCAGACAATTTTACAGGGCATGTAATTAAAGATTTAGTATAGCCTGAGTTATTCAATAAAATGTATTTGTATAGCACCACCTGTTTGTTCTTATGTCCTTCAGCTGCTCCCAGCCATTTCTACTGTTTGAAGCTGTCACAATTACAAGGAGAGAGAGCTGCAGCAGAAAGGGAACACTCCTGATGATAAATCACCATCATCAAAATCTGATTGGTTGGGGTTTAGCACCCTGCACCTCCATTGATCAGATGTCCTCAGGGATAGTGGGATGTTGGTCCCCTACTGATCAGATATTGACGACCTACCCTGAGGATAGCTCACATCAGGAGGCTGCAGGATTCTTTTAGTCTTGGGATAACCTCTTTAAAGGGAGTGCCTCTTTCGAAGGCAATGCCTTTCTAAACTCAAGGCCAGAACAGAATCAGCTTTTCCCCACCAGTCGGGCTTCAGAAATGCCTTGGGAACAATTGTTCATCAATGGAAAAAGTGGTTGCTATACATTTCCCATGCCACATTTTAATTGGACATATGTAGTATTAAATCCTATTCATTTACCAGGTCCACCAGTGCGGGGGCTGCATATTGTAAGCTATGATGTCCATATGTCCTAACCGGGTGCAAAGAAAGTGCTTGTCTTTATGACACAATCTTGTTGATACTGTAGGTGCATATCATCCTTTGCATGTGGTAATGGTTGTTGATAATAACTGTGGCTGCTACGGCCTTAGTCCAAAAGAAGTGCATCTTAGAGGCATGTCTAGCAGTCAGCAATCTCTCATCAAGAGGTACACTACCCAAAAGTGGTCTCTGAGAGCCTTTTATAGGACAGCTAGCGAGGCACTTTTACACACCTGTAATTATTTACATATCTGCCTGAGACAGATAACTGCATGCAGAAATTTGCAGCAATCTGACATTTCTATTTGGGTGCATTAGATTTTTTTTGTCAATGAGTAGTGTTGATTTTAATCGCGAATATCGCCACTTCGAGAATTCGCGAATATTTAGAATATAGTGCTATATATTCATATTCGCGAATAATGTTGAATATTCAAATCGCAAATTTATCATGAATTTATTGTGAATTTATCGCGATTATATTACATTGCCGATTTTTTTGCAATCAAGTAAACAATGACTGAAGATCACAAATTCTCGACTTTGCAAATTTATGGCGAATATTTGGCAAAAAATTTGCAAAATATTGCAAATTAGAATATTGCCTATGCCGCTCATCACTATCAATGAGAATATCTCTGCTATGGCGGTTATTGGTTAAGTAGAACTTTATGGGTGGGGCTCATTCAAATCTGTTTTGAGCTTTCTGTTCTGATCAATCATAAAAATATAAAAATGAAAAAAAAAAAAATGATCCGTTTTAATCCCCATTTGTTTGAATGGGCATCAGTTGTGTACAGTTTATTTTTACAAACTACCTTAAACTGGATATTTCAGAATGCTGTAGTTATTATTTATGACGATATAGTACATTCATATTCAGTGATAAATAACACTTTATATACAAAACTGTAATACTAAATATCATCTTTAAAGCAGATGCATTGCCAAAAGTATATGAACCCAGACTGTCTCTTGTGCAGTTTGTACGTATTTAGATAGGGGGCACTCAACTATCTGGAACCAATGGATGGTCAATATGATGTTAAACTAGATTTAATCAATCAATATATTAGATACAATTTCAACCACATTAAATCATAATATAAAAAGGCGCCATATAAGTATTTCATATAATCATATACATAATAAACCACTAAGTAAAACACTGAATAAAATACTGAATAAAATCATACACACTACAAATCCCTAATGTTTGCAGACATATGGCGGCTCCCTCCAGTATTAGCATGGATATCTGGAGCCATATAGTGCTCCCTCTTGTGCAGTTTGGTCTGCTCTGATATACTGTTAGCTCAATAGCCCTTAGAGACCGAGCTATTTGGAGACAGCAAAAGACCCCAATATTAGTGTAGTGCCCCGGAGCATTTGTGGACATTTGTCCCTATTGCAACTATGCAAAGCCATCAACTCACTACTTTATTGCACTTTGAAGGGTTTGCTGAATTATGCTGTTGTTTACACATACTGTTTTATATTGTTGAATTGGATTTTATGTGTTTATTGTAATACAGTATATCCTGTTCATTTGCACTGTATTTGCACTGCACTGTGAACAGGATTAATACATAGCCAGCTAATGCCGAGAGACTTTGGAAATTTCTACTCACTGTATGCCCTGAGTAATTATAAATATTCCACAATTACTATAAGGGATTCTGCAAAGTTTTGGAGGAAAACACACACTGACCTTTTGACTGTTTTAGCTCTGTTGTGTACATCTGAAGTCTTGTTTATGTCTAGAAAAACTGCTTAGCCATTCCCATGGACTTGTATTGAAACTCTCTACAGGTCTATGACAGATTGAAATTGCAACATTCTTTCTGTTTAGGCTGTGACTTTCCACTGTCCTCTACCATTAAAAAGATCTAGTTCAGTTAGAAACTGTATATAAGGAGAACAGTTAGAGCCTCTAGTTGTCTGCAGATAAGGACCAATGCTTTTTGGAAGAGTCTCTGCCAGACAGCACGAGTGACCAGAAGAAGACACTGAGAGGGGGGAATACTCTGCCATAGACCCTGGGTTACCAACCCTTTGGACAGAGCTCCAGCTAGATGACTGGGCAACAGACTCTGGAGCACCAGCCCTTTGGCCAGTGTACCACTCTTATGAGAGAGGGACAGCTAGCTCAAGCCTTTCCTCAGCACAGAACCTTCTTTTGTCAGTGGGGAGACTGGAGAAATAAGCTCAGTGCCTTGCCTGTATTGTTTTGCACCTAAATTCCTCCAGTAAAGAAGCACACTGGTTTACTGCCGATCCTGACTCTCTGGACTTATTTCCCATTGGGGTGCATCACTCTTTACCATCCCCTCTGGAGATCAGCAACATGTGGTGACATCTCAACGATGTCCAGGGGACCCAGTGTAGCGCTGGGACCACCCCAAACCTGGCCACTGCAAGAGTAAAAATAAACAGACATAACTTTGAAGCATAATGTCTGGCTGCTGTAAAAAGTTGAAACCATTACCACCTGCAGTGACCAATGGCTGCATGATATTGTGGTAAAATTGTGTGACTATTGGCCATTGCAGGTTGGTGTGGTCTGATGCGCCCAACCACGCTGCAGAAACTTGTCCAGGAATGGTTTGAGGAACATGACAAAGAGTTGAGGATGTTGACTTCACTCCTCTTCACTAGATTTCTATCTGATAGAGCATATGTGGATTGTGTTTGAAAAACAAGTCTAATCCATAGAGACGCCACTTCCCAACTAATAGAATTAAAGGGGTTCTCCCATCAGAGACAGCCCCTTTCAGAGTGTCAAGACTGGGGTGACCAGTTATTCACTCCAGGTGCAGTTCCCGACACCCCAACAAGCATTGTATTTTGCTAGGTGAAGTTTTGGCCAGCTAGACATTTAATGCTAGGGCAGCTCAAGTAATCCAGGATGGGAACAGCTCATACAGAGAAGGTCTCTATAAGGATGTCTGTATGCCATAATAGACCATATGGAAAGAGGTTGTCTTAAGAACACACCCTTTTTAAAGGATTTGCGACTAATACCTTGTCAGACACCACAGAAGTCTATAGTGAATTGTGAAATTTACAAAGCTTATTTATGTGCTGCATTTGCATGTTTTTGGCTTTAGGCGGTCTTTTTCAGGCTTATTTTTCAATAGAAATCTTTATAGGAGTTTAAAATGCCGGAAAAAGCACCTGTTCTGAGCATACAGTGAAAAACAAATGCTACAAATGCTGATCGGTGTGTATACAGGGAATTTATACACGTCTATACAGTAGTTGACATTGGTCATTTTATGATCACAGGTTAAGTGGCTTGTCTGAAGATTGCCTGCCTTGTTGTCACTGGCCTCACTATCCGCATAATGTAGAAATGGTAAAAGTTCACGCAGTTAAGTAAATATTTGGGTCCATTTCCAATCCTCAATGTTATATCACCTATGAATAATTAGATGGAGCGCTCTCAATGACAGTTCGGTTTCTGGAGAGGTTAAATAAGCAGAGTAGGTCACCACAGACAAAACAGAGGCTGACTGACCTCATATAAGTTATGTGGAGACAGAGGAAATAAATCAAGTGTTAATTGCATTAAAATATCACTTAAATATCAATTAACATTCTTTTATCTCCTAAACAATTCACTTCATCACCAGGGACGGGTCATTAGCAGAGGCCATTGCATTGTTGTCTAAACACGTGTAAAATGGAGAAAATCATTTACCAGACGTGTATGATTTCATAATGGGCATATTCCAGTGAATATTCTCATCATTTATCAGGCAAAGTGGTTTGCACATGGTTTTTTATCAGTGAATAATGTTTTGTTTTTGTTTGTTTTTTTAGGAGGCACTGGAAGGATTTTTTGACCATGAGATGGTTACCTTGTTACAATTACCCAAAAACATGCAAAACCAAGGTCATAGTTTGAACTGGGAACTGGGGACTTAACAAATTGTCGGTCATTTCACACACAGGTCTTTTGAGTTTTTAGTGGTGATTTTTCCACCTACGTTTTTGCAGAGTTTTTGGCTGTAAAAGCACCATCTCAAGGTGTTAGCTGAAGGTCTGTGGAAATATGAAATGCAGGACAGGCAAGTTCAAGGTAGAGGAGCCTTCGTTCATCCAGGAGCCTCCATCAGTCTACAGGCCATGTTTCCCAGACAGCACACGGTCATGTGCATGCAGCTTAGGTTCACAAAAAATTTTTGTTCACTAAAAACATTTCACAGAAACCATTTGCGTTTTTGTTTTCATACCGCATGTAGCTTTTATGGCATTGTTTTACAAAACAAATAGGTGGATGGCATTTTTTTCAGCTTCAAGATGTCATGTTCAAAAAAAAAAAAGGGAAAAAAATGCCATCAAAGGGAAAATGCATTAGGCAAAAAGCAAAACAAAGAAAAAAAAAAAAAAAAAAAAAATTGTGTCCTGCATTTTATATTTCCCATAGATATTCATCTAACATCTGGAACTGGTATTTTTACAATAACAAAAAAAAACAAAAAACACCAGAAAAGGAGGTGCAAATAAAAATCGCAAAAGTGCAGAAAAATGCCACAAAATAGCAATATGTGTATCTATCCTTTATAGGATTTCCCACAAAAGATTATTCTCAACTAGTGATGGACGAACATCTGCCGGGACAGTTTGCGAAACGCGATCGCGCGAACACGATCAAATGTTCGCGAACCGCAAGTTCGTGGCGGGTCCCATTCATTTTAATGGTAGGCGAACCTGAAAAACCTTCTGCTCATATTTGCAGCCAAGAAATTATTACTAGAAGTGCACAAATAGTCCCACAACATGGACAGTGACATACCAGATGTATTATTCAAATTTGCGATCTCCATTCATAATTTTTTTCAATGCGAAATATCGGCAATATAATTTTTGCGCACACACATGCGCAAATGCACTATACAGTACCCAAATGCACTATAAAGAAAGTATATTAGTATATAACACCCCGCTTCAATTAGTTTTTTTGGGGGGACGACTGGTATATCACACCAGTAGAAATTATTTGTTCCAATAACGCTTGTCCCTCTATATACCTGCGGTATCGCAGCAGAACCGCACACAACTGCTGCACAATACAAATGCACTATAATATACTTTCTAGCATAGAAAGTATAATATAACATTGTACAAGGAAGGCAATCCATTGGAATATACAGTACAGACCAAAAGTTTGGACACACCTTCTCATTCAAAGAGTTTTCTTTATTTTCATGACTATGAAAATTGTAGATTCATACTGAAGGCATCAAAACTATGAATTAACACATGTGGAATTATATACATAACAAACAAGTGTGAAACAACTGAAAATATGTCATATTCTATTTTCTTCAAAGTAGCCACCTTTTGCTTTGATTACTGCTTTGCACACTCTTGGCATTCTCTTGATGAGCTTCAAGAGGTAGCCCCCTGAAATGGTTTTCACTTCACAGGTGTGCCCTGTCAGGTTTAATAAGTGGGATTTCTTGCCTTATAAATGGGGTTGGGACCATCAGTTGCGTTGAGGAGAAGTCAGGTGGATACACAGCTGATAGTCCTACTGAATAGACTGTTAGAATTTGTATTATGGCAAGAAAAAAGCAGCTAAGTAAAGAAAAACGAGTGGCCATCATTACTTTAAGAAATGAAGGTCAGTCAGTCAGCCGAAAAATTGGGAAAACTTTGAAAGTAAGGGCTATTTGACCATGAAGGAGAGTGATGGATTGCTGCGCCAGATGACCTGGCCTCCACAGTCACCGGACCTGAACCCAATCGAGATGGTTTGGGGTGAGCTGGACCGCAGAGTGAAGGCAAAAGGGCCAACAAGTGCCAAGCATCTCTGGGAACTCCTTCAAGACTGTTGGAAGACCATTTCAGGGGACTACCTCTTGAAGCTCACCAAGAGAATGCCAAGTGTGTGCAAAGCAGTAATCAAAGCAAAAGGTGGCTACTTTGAAGAACCTAGAATATGACATATTTTCAGTTGTTTCACACTTGTTTGTTATGTATATAATTCCACATGTGTTAATTCATAGTTTTGATGCCTTCATAGTCATGAAAATAAAGAAAACTCTTTGAATGAGAAGGTGTGTCCAAACTTTTGGTCTGTACTGTACATAAAGATAAAACGTAACCTTTAATAATGTTACTATGAGGGTCCATTCACACGTCCGTAAGTGTTTTGCGGATGCGCAAAACACGGACACCAGCAATGTGCATTCCGCAATTTGTGGACCGCACATCGCCGGCACTTTAATAGAAAATGCCTAATCTTGTCTGCAATTGTGGACAAGAATAGGACATGTTCTATTTTTTTGCGGAAACGGAAGCATGGATGCGGAAGTGCGGATCCGCAAATGCTGGCCCTGATAGCCTAAGAGCGAAACCGTCAGGAACTTTACCCTATATAAAAATGGCCCTAGTAAGCCCCTAGCCCCTAGGCCCCTGACTTCCAGGTGATCACTATATAGATCTATGTTTTTTTGACTCATTATAAAATTATAAGTATACCACACCCCTCAGTATATCACACCTATCGATAGCACACCTATACCAGTCCTTAAAAGGACTTTTGTGGCCCTAATAGCTAGCGTTTGGTGTCCCTAACAGCCTGTCCCTGCTCCACACAGCAACCTCTCCCTAGACTGGCAAAACACTGAATGTAAAATGGCGGCCAGATCAGGTTCATTTATAAGGTAGGGGGTATGACCATGTGCTGAAACGTCTCAATTGGTCAAAGTTCTTTACAATGTAAAAGAATATGCTGCCAGCAAATATGTTCGCATGTTCGGCGAACCGCGAATGAGTAAAGTTCGCCGCGAACCGACCCCCAGGCGAACCACAAGGCCATCTCTAATGATAGTTATAACTCCAGTTCTGTTTGGCGTGAGAAGCATTACCGTTTTGTTTGCCTGGGCGATATTGTAATCTTTAGTTGACGGGACGCATGTTGACGTTTAAAATGCGGTTTTAACATGTACACATGAAAGGCCCGTCCGATCCTCTCATCTGAACATTTTGCTACAATGTAGGTGGTGTCGCTAATTTGCTTAAAGAGCCCTTGCCAAGCTGCCTGTAGCTTGTCCTTTTTGGAGGGTCTAAGGGCCAATAACTTTTGCCCTACCTCGAGTATCCTAACTTGTGCCCCCTTTTCATACCACAGTTTCTGTTGTTTCTGAGCCGCTTGTAGGTTTTCTCGTACTGAGTCGGTCAGGGCCTGTAACCGGTCTCTGAACTCCAGTACGTAGGGTATGATACAGATTCCTTCATCTCCTGTATTGCCCAGTGCTCCCGTATGAGGTCCAGGGGTCCCCGAACTTTTCTCCAGTATAGGAGTTTGAAGGGGGAGAACCCGGTGGACGCCTGGGGCACTTCTCGGTAGGAAAACAGGAGATGAGGGAGAAACCGTTCCCAGTGTCTGCAGGACTCTGTGAATGCCGTAAGCATTTGTTTAAGCGTGCTGTTAAATCGTTCTGAGGCCGTTCTTTTGGAGGTGGTAGGGAGAACAAACAAGGGTTTTACCCCACAGCTCTGACACAACTGTTGGGTCACAGTTGTGGTGAACTGTGTTCCCTTATCGGACAAGATCTCCTTGGGGAAACCCTACTCTGGAAAAGATTTTAACTAGGGCCTCTTCTATGGTTTCTGCCTCAATATTGGAGAGCGCTACAGCCTCAGGGTATCTAGTGGCATAGTTCACTACCGTGAGGATGTGGCATTTTCCTGAGCAGCTGAGCTTGCTGAGCGGTCCTATCAGGTCTACCGCTACTCGGTAGAATGGTTCTTCTATTATGGGTAGGGAGCGTAACTTAGCCTTAGGGTGGTCCCCCCTCTTCCCTATGCATTGACATGTATCACATGTCCTACAGTATGTCTGTAGATCTTTGGATATACCGGGCCAAAAGAACGTCTGGGTGAGGCGATCCTTAGTTTTCTTCACCCCAGATGTCCTGCTAACGGGATATTGTGGCTGAGCTTAAGGAGTTCGGCCCTGTACTTGCAGGGTACCACTAACCATTTCTTTAGGATTTGGGCTGCCCCCCTCCCCACTCCCCCGTTGTCACGACCCTTGGTAAGGTCGTGACTCTGTGTCTGCACGTGCGGTTGCCGTTGGCAACGTGGTTTGCATGTGAGGCATTTTTCCTTGGTTGTGGTGCTTACCCATTTTGATTTACACAGGGTTAATGATTAGTGGTGTGGTGGGTGTGACCTCTGGCCTCCTTATATGTTGGTGTGTTGGAGCCTGAGGTCAGAGTTTGCTTGTCAGTCTGTGTAGGAGCTTTGCTCCCTGGCTGAATGTTCCTGTCTGTGTGAGCCATCCTTATTTGTTATATTGTTTCCCTTGCTCTGTCTGTGTGTCCCCTCCGGTGTGTTTCTGTTATCCCTCCTTCACCTGGTATATGTTGTTTTGGTTTGGTCCTTGTTTGGAGGTTTGTGTTGTGGTGTGCCTGCTCCGAAAGGGGCTTGCTTTCCTGGAGGGGTTTAAGCAAAAGCAAGACTGTGGGCTTCCCAGCCTGGAGCCGTCCTTCCATCTCGGCTGCAGCAGGTAAGTGTTGATAGCATTTGTTATGTTGCTGTGTTAATTACCTGCCATACTGTTTCACCCATAGTCTTGCACCCTGTCAGCTACCGGGGCTCTGGAGACGCCTGTCATCCGTTTCGTGGATGTACAGGTATTCTCTGCCCTGTCACCATCTGTAGGGCAATGCAGGGATTCCTAGACCTCTAGGCACGTGGGTATGAGTCCTCTTACCTTTGAAGGGGGCTCATACAGCTAGGAGCTAGGAGACTAGGGAAGCTTTAGGAGGTGACCAGCTCCCTTTTCCCTGCATTGTGGCCCATTAGCTTAGGGCATTGCGCGATGGGGGGTTCCCCCACTCCCCGTCGTGACATTCGTGACTCTGTATAATAGCCCTTTTTCCCAGCGAAAACTCTCCTGGGAATTACCCTCTCTAGGGGATCCTACGGCTTTCCTGCAACCCGCTAATGTCTTGGGGTCGGTCTGTTGGGCTTACCCTGTGGGGTGCCCCAGAATGGGATAGGGTCAGGTGACAATGAGGGGTTAGTTTCCTACCGGTGGTTCCTCTGAGTGTTTTGGTTCCTCTCGATTGGCTTGAGGCCTGGTAGTCACGGGGTATACTCCGAATGGTTCTCGGAGGGTCACCTGCAAGGAAAGACATCCCGAATCGTTACCCAACGAAACTTCAGCTGGTAGGCTGGACATAATGCCTACATCGAGCTATTTTGCGCCTGTGCTCCAGTTGAGGTGTACCTGAGCGGTGGGTAGCTTGTGGATGGCACCTCCTGCTACTCGAACCGCCACAGTCCTATTCATGCGGGCCCTGGCGGGTACTGTGTGGGGTTGCACCAGGGTGAAAGTGGCTCCTGAGTCTCTTAGGGCTTGGGCATTCTTCCAGTCTATGGTAACCCACTGCCTGTGGTGCTCCCGATTGTCACCTTCTGCTTGTGCTGGGTTGACCTCATGCATTACGTCCCACGGTTCAGCGCTCGTGGTCGGTGTTTCTGGGGTCTCATGGTGGTAGTAGTGTGTGGCTGCCCTCATTGGTGGTGGTGCTGATCGCTCCTAGTTCCCTCTGCTCCTCTGTGGGCAATGAATTTTGTAATGCCCCGGCTGGTTGCACTGATGGCACGCATTTGGTGCATGTCGGTTGTTGTTGGGAAAGGGTGCTGGTGTGAAAGGGTTAGGCCTGGGAGCGGGCTCAGCCCGTAGCATTGGAGGGAAGGTTTTTGCAATATTCCGACCTTCACTCGATTTCCCTTTTCTCCCCTCATGGTGTTTATCCGCCAACCTTGCCGCTAATTCTACTGTGGTCGGCTTCCGATGCCTTAACCAGTCTCTAGTGTCCGTGGGGGAGTGGTCAAAGAACTGCTCTAGTGAAAGGAGTTGCATTTCCTCCTCCAGCTTAGTGGCTTAGCAGCCTTGTATCCAACTTTGGGCTGCCCGGTAAATCCTAAATGCCCATTCAGTGTAAGAGTCCCAGTTCCCTTTCCTTAGAGCCTGAAACTTTTTCCGATAGGTTTCTGGAGTTACAGCATACCGGGCGAGCAGTATGTGCTTTACCCTGGCGTAGTCGTGTATGACTGCGTCCGGAACTGCTCTGTATGCTTCTGCCGCTTGACCAGTGAGTTTGCTCCTTAGGATCGCGGCCCACTGTTCTGGCTCCAGACCCTCTAAAGCGCACTGTCGCTCAAAGTCTTGCAAATAAGCATCAATCTCCATATCTCCGTCCGAAAAAGTTTTAAATGCAGCATAATTAACTTTCCTCCGGTGCCCTCCATTTGTAAATCCAGACAAGGATGCTGTGTCTCCCTGGCTCAGACTTGCATGTTGTGCACTGCGCTCTGCGCCTACCTGAGCCAGGACTTGCGCCACCATCAGCTGTGGGATTTGGTCCGAACAAGTTCAACCTCTACATCACCTTCTCTTGGAATTCTGCTTCCTCCCGGCTGTCATTCGCCACACTGCTGGTTTGGTCACCCTCCATCAGTTCTGCTATAAAGGGTAGCTCTCTTTTTGTTGCTTGCCACCTGACTTTGGGCTTCCAGAAGATCTTTCAGCATAGTCCTTTTTAGTTTTTCCTACTGCTGGGCCATTGACTAGTTGTCCTTGGGAGTTCCATTCGATCCCACCGCTCTGCCATCAGTTGTTACGAACGCTGGTAGTTGTAGTGCCTTGTTTGCCTATTCCTCACAAACTGCTGATCCTCAGGGATTATAGTTGCAGTTCGGGTGTGGATAGGAATGGTTCTGGACGAATGCAGCTTCCAAGTAGTTCCTCCCCCAGCCAGTAGATAGTTACTCAAACAAGAGCCCAGACTTCATGAAGGGCACAACAGGAATCTTTAATGGGGCTACATGTCAGCCTTTTATGCAGGTATTCCAGCAAGGGAGACTCCCATTGGGACCTTGGGGAAAACTGAGACAGTTTCTTACATAAACCAATCACATGCAGTTACAGGCAGAAAACACACACATGTGATACAATTAAGCAACACAATGGGATAACATAATCACTCACAGGCAGAAAACACCAACCAATGATACAATTAACCAACACAATGGGATAACGTAATCACTTACAGGCAGAAGCTACACACTCTTCCCTTTGTAGAATAATGAGCCGGGGGGGGGGGGGGGGGGGGGGTTGGGGGTTGTCGGTAGATTCCTCTACCGAACTAATAAAACATAACATGGCCTACGCAAACGTATTTTATGGCAATTCTCAATTTATGTGTAGCTGTCAACTGGAAGGGACCATATGACAAACTCCAAGAGTCTTCATAAGCAGATATCTTCTCCTGATGAAGGCGGTATTGTACAGACCCCCGAAATGCATTGAGTCGTACATTTATTATATTAAAGAGAGATTTTCATGAAGTTGAGGATCTGGCTACTATTTTCCATCTTGATTGCGGACCTTGCATACTTACCTGGACCTCTACTATTCTACAAACGATCCCGGCCGGGGACCCCGCCGGGAGGGGACCCACCCCAGGTGTCTTGAGTTTATCCTGGAGGTGACCCCCCTAGTGAAGTGAGTGGACAGTCCTTCTACCCTTCTTTTAATTTGGTACATGATTGTTTATACGTTTATTGCGTATTGTTTGTTGCAATAATTATTGCAGATTTTAAGTAGCCTCTATTTAGGCACATCAATACACTGGTGTCTAGGTCATTCTTGGTCACGGTGACTACCTGGGTCTATCTATTCTAACAATATTGTATGAATTTATCCCATTTTCTTGCTGTTAAGGGTTATTTATATACCACTACATTACTTATCGATTCTCAGCACCACTTGATATGTGAATAGAAGTTTGGCGCTCCTCTCCTTCACTCATATCGGTGTGGTTTAGTCCACTTGTCTTGGACATTATCACTCCTATTGGTTTTTGATATACTATTTATGACATGCACATTGCCACTCTGGAATGGGCGGCAGCCATCTTGGAAAAGGGACAACAAAAGGGCAAAATGTTTTATAGTCAGTAATCACTGACAAGTGCCCTAGATAGTACTATGGCACTAACACCCTATTGAAAAAGGGCAAACATGCAAGTAAAGCAATTACAGAGGGCAGGCATATATCAAATTAAACTAAATATAGGAAAGAGACGAGTATATAGAAAACGATACTGGATACTTAGGTTCTTAAGTCAACCAGAAACAGAGGGGTCTCCTCATTAAAATGGTAACGGTGTGTAAATAATGTGCCTTTACTAGAGAAGTGAAGAAAGAGGTCCACTCCAAAACTGGAGAGACGGCCTCTAACTGTCGGGAAACCAAATGGTTGGACCACCCGACAAATGTGGAGCGACCCCCCCTTTTGTAGGCCCCCAGTAGACACTCATACCTAACTCGCACCACAATGTCACACCTCCCATAGAACAAATACGTAAAGATATGCCGCCTCATGCATTACAAACAAGAAATGGACATTTCCTCTGTCACTTTAAAAAAGATATAAAAGAACCATTAAATATAAAAATTATGTCCGTCCCCGGGCGAGTCAAATGTTGTCAAGGCGCTTCTAAAAAAGATGGAAAAGAAAAAAGAAAAATTATTATTAATCATGGATATATGAAAGAAAAAGACAATAAGCTTAACTTAAAATTATAATAGATATACTGCAAAAAACTTGCTAACACATTAGTGCTGATTGAGAGAGCACCAGGAGTGGCGGGCAAGCATCCACCGTACGTTTACAGTGAAGGAGATCAGTGTGCTATTGTGTTCAATTTAAAATCTACATTGAGTCCTGTGGGTTTCAACGTGTTTAATTTAAAGATCCATTGAAGCTCCTTTTTATTCAAAATGTCAGATCTATTGCCACCCCTCCTTAATGGGGGGACATGGTCAATTATCTGAAACCGCAGCTGATGTTCACTATGTTTGCATTCAGAGAAACGTTTGGGCACTGGTAAATCCTGATGCAATAGATAGATAGATAGATAGATAGATAGATAGATAGATAGATAGATAGATAGATAGATAGATACCTGTCATTTTGAAAGAAGAGCAGGAGGAGCGGAGTACAGTCGTGGCCAAAAGTTTTGAGAATTACATAAATATTGGAAATTGGAAAAGTTGCTGCTTAAGTTTTTATAATAGCAATTTGCATATACTCCGGAATGTTATGAAGAGTGATCAGATGAATTGCATAGTCCTTCTTTGCTGTGAAAATTAACTTAATCCCAAAAAACCTTTCCACTGCATTTCATTGCTGTCATTAAAGGACCTGCTGAGATCATTTCAGTAATCGTCTTGTTAACTCAGGTGAGAATGTTGACGAGCACAAGGCTGGAGATCATTATGTCAGGCTGATTGGGTTAAAATGGCAGAGTTGACATGTTAAAAGGAGGGTGATGCTTGAAATCATTGTTCTTCCATTGTTAACAATGGTGACCTGCAAAGAAACGCGTGCAGCCATCATTGCGTTGCATAAAAATGGCTTCACAGGCAAGGATATTGTGGCTACTAAGATTGCACCTCAATCGCCGATTTATAGGATCATCAAGAACTTCAAGGAAAGAGGTTCAATTCTTGTTAAGAAGGCTTCAGGGCGTCCAAGAAAGTCCAGCAAGCGCCAGGATCGTCTCCTAAAGAAGATTCAGCTGCGGGATCGGAGTGCCACCAGTGCAGAGCTTGCTCAGGAATGGCAGCAGGCAGGTGTGAGCGCATCTGCACGCACAGTGATGCAAAGACTTTTGGAAGATGGCCTGGTGTCAAGAAGGGCAGCAAAGATGCCACTTCTCTCCAAAAAAAACATCAGGGACAGATTGATCTTCTGCAGAAAGTATGGTGAATGGACTGCTGAGGACTGGGGCAAAGTCATATTCTCCGATGAAGCCTCTTTCCGATTGTTTGGGGCATCTGGAAAAAGGCTTGTCCGGAGAAGAAAAGGTGAGTGCTACCATCAATGCTGTGTCATGCCAACAGTAAAGCATCCTGAGACCATTCATGTGTGGGGTTGCTTCTCATCCAAGGGAGTGGGCTCACTCACAATTTTGCCCAAAAACACAGCCATGAATAAAGAATGGTACCAAAACACCCTCCAACAGCAACTTCTTCCAACAATCCAACAACAGTTTGGTGAAGAACAATGCTTTTTCCAGCACAATGGAGCACCGTGCCATAAGGCAAAAGTGATAACTAAGTGGCTCGGGGACCAAAACGTTGACATTTTGGGTCCATGGCCTGGAAACTCCCCAGATCTTAATCCCATTGAGAACTTGTGGTCAATCCTCAAGAGGCGGGTGGACAAACAAAAACCCACTAATTCTGACAAACTCCAAGAAGTGATTATGAAAGAATGGGTTGCTATCAGTCAGGAATTGGCCCAGAAGTTGACTGAGAGCATGCTCAGTCGAATTGCAGAGGTCCTGAAAAAGAAGGGCCAACATTGCAAATACTGACTCTTTGCATAAATGTCATGTAATTGTTGATAAAAGCCTTTGAAACGTATGAAGTGTGTATAATTATATTTCACTACATCACAGAAACAACTGAAACAAAGATCTAAAAGCAGTTTGGCAGCAAACTTTGTGAAAACTAATATTTTTGTCATTCTCAAAACTTTTGGCCACGACTGTAGAATGATATATACTTTTGTCAGAAAATATTCAGTACAACAACACTTCTCTACATAAGCTTAGGAGTCCAGTAGGTGGTTCTGTTCCGTGACTGACTGCTATCTCTGTGTACAAACTCATACAGGGTATGCTGTCAAGCATTGAGACCGCCCACTGGACTCCTAAATCCAACATTAGTATAGATTTAGATCAATAGATTACAAATTATACAAAATCTATTCCAACAAAACTATATTTCAGTCTTCTTCACTCCTCCTTCCTGCTCCACACATCCCGCCTGCAAGACAAAGGACCAGACCAATCAGTCTCCAGCTGTCAAAGTGCAGGCGCTGGACAAATAACTGACTTATAGTAGGTATTAAATGTACAATGTACTCAATGTACTAAACTAAATATATGCAGTGAATAATTAGCCGAGGACATGCTGGCACCAACTAGTGAGATATGTATTTAGATGATCGGAATGTTTATTTGGAAGGGGAACTAATCTCTATTTAAAGTAGGTGATCATTGCTGCTGAGAATGGCATTTTACAATAGACTTGAATAAAACCACGAGGATCACCTATTCTGTCACTGTCTGGAAGACAGGCATCCGGCACACTTTTCAGATGAATGTAGATATTAGGCTATTTTCACACGTGCATGTAACTGTTCCGATATTGAGATTCAGCATTGAGGGTCTCAGTACCGGAGAAAAATGCTTCCGTTTTGTCCCCATTCATTGTCAATGGGGACACAACGTAACTGAACAGAACAGAGTGCACCAGAATGCATTCCGTTTGGTAGCGTTCCCATACCAGAGAGAAAACTGCAGCAAGCAGCGTTTTTAAGTGCGTCCTGGGATGCAGAGAAAAACGGATCAAGTCAATGGTGCCGGATCTGTTTTCTCAGACACAATAGAAAGCGGATCCGTCCCCTGTTGACTTTCAATGATGTTCATGCTGGATCCATCATGGCTATATAAGACATAATACAACCGGATCCGTTCATAATGGATGCTGATGGTTGTATTATCAGAAACGGAAATGCTCTTGCTGATCCCTGCCAGATAAGGCAAAAACGCTAGTGTGAAAGTAGCCTTACATACATATTATAAATAAATGATCAATGTTTTTGATTATGTAGATATTACTCATTTGCATGTACACAGTCATTTCATTAAGGCCTCATGCACACGACCATTCTTTTTTTTGCGGTCCGCAAACTGCAGATCTGCAAAAAACGGAAGCTGCCCGTGTGCCTTCCGCAATTTGCGGAACGGAACGGGCGGCCCATTGTAGAAATGCCTATTCTTGTCCGCAAAACAGACAAGAATAGGACATGTTCTATTTCTTTGGCGGGGCCACAGAAAGGAGCAACGGATGCGGACAGCACATGGAGTGCTGTCCACATCTTTTGCGGCCCCATTGAAGTGAATGGGTCCGCATCCGAGCCGCCAAAACAGCGGCTCGGATGAGGACCCAAACAACGGCCTAATATGAAAACATGAGAATTTTATTTCAATGAGACAAGCACTTACTTATGGCTGTGTAAAGACCGACGTCACGCACAGGGAGAATAAAAGGGAAAGCCCTGCCCAAGGGAGAGGGAAAGGTGGTGACCCCTAACTCAACCTTGCGGCTGGCACCTGACTGCCCTGACGTCCCTAGACGGGTTCCTCACCCGTGCGGCGATCACGTGCCTAAACCCTGGCTTTCCCTAAAATGAGCCCTAGATAGTGAACGGGCCGGTGGGATCGCTAGTCCGCACCACTATCACTAAGAGGGAAACACCAGGGAGAGGACAGACAAAACAGACAAACACATACACTCAGGTGGGCGATCACAATAGACCACAAAGGTCCAACAGGGATCCGGAGGGTAGCGTTCTGGACCAACTACCAGAGAACGCAGCAACACAGCTCCAGAAGGTCAGAATAGATGTCCAGGCAGGAAGTTCTATCTCTGGCAACCAGAGAAGTGTGAGAGAGGAATATAAGGAGGTTTGGGAGTGCTGGACAAGGAACAGCTGAGGAGAAGGAGCTACGGATCCCTGAGTGAGCCAAAAGGGTTTGCAAAGCAAACCCAGAAAGCTACCATAAGGAAAACAGCCCTATCTTAAATAGAGCGTGCAGCCAACCGCTGCGACTTCCTGACCCCGGGTATAACGGAGTCAGGCGTGGTTCTCAATACCCTCGTGACAGGCTGCGGCTACATGAAGACTTAGGCTGTGACACCTGTTGTGTTGTCAAAAATCATGGACCCATGATTAGGCCTCATGCACACGACCGTATGTATTTTGCGGTCCGCAAAAAATACGTATGACATCCGTGTGCATTCCATATTTTGCAAAACAAAACAGCTAGCCCATCATAGAACAGTACTATCCTTGTCCGTAATGCGGACAATAATAGGAAATTCTTTTTTTGCGGAAGGGAAATACGGACATACGGAAACAGAATGCACATGGAGTAACTTCGTTTTTTTTGCAGACCCATTGAAGTAAATGGTTCCGCATACGATCCGCAAAAAAAATGGAACGGACATGTAAAGAAAATACGTTTGTGTGCATGAGGCCTTAGTGATTCGGCTGCTTCACCGAATTTTGCAAAAAAATTAGCTTAAGGCCTAATGCACACGACCGTTGTGTGCATCCGTGGCCGTTGTGCCGTTTTCCGTTTTTTTTCGCGGACCCATTGACTTTCAATGGGTCCGTGGAAAAATCGGAAAATGCACCGTTTTGCAGCCGAGACCGTGATCCGTGTATCCTGTCCGTCAAAAAAATAGGACCTGTCCTATTTTTTTGACGGACAACGGTTCACGGACCCATTCAAGTCAATGGGTCCGTGAAAGAACACGGATGCACACAAGATTGGCATCCGTGTCCGTGATCCGTGGCCGTAGGTTACTTTCATACAGACGGATCCAAAGATCCGTCTGCATAAAAGCTTTTTCAGATCTGAAGTTTTCACTTCGTGAAAACTCAGATCCGACAGTATATTCTAACACAGAAGCGTTCCCATGGTGATGGGGACGCTTCTAGTTAGAATACACTACAAACTGTGTACAAGACTGCCCCCTGCTGCCTGGCAGCACCCGATCTCTTACAGGGGGCCGTGATCAGCACAATTAACCCCTTCAGGTGAGGCACCTGAAAGGGTTAATTGTACTATCATATCCCCCTGTAAGAGATCAGGGCTGCCAGGCAGCAGGGGGCAGACCCCCCCCCCTCCCCAGTTTGAATAATATTGGTGGCCAGTGCGGCCCCCCCTCTATTGTAATAATAGATTGGTGGCCAGTGCGGCCCCCCCCTCCCTCTATTGTAATAATTTGTTGGTGGCACAGTGTGCGCCCCCCCCTCCCTCCCTCTATTGTAATAATTCGTTGGTGGCACAGTGAGCGCCCCCCATCGGCCCCCCCTCCCTCTATAGCATTAACAACATTGGTGGCCAGTGTGCGGCCTCCCATCTCCCCCCCCCCCCAATCATTGGTGGCAGCGGAGTTCCGATCGGAGTCCCAGTTTAATCGCTGGGGCTCCGATCGGTAACCATGGCAACCAGGACGCTACTACAGTCCTGGTTGCCATGGTTACTTAGCAATAGTACAATAGTAGAAGATTCATACTTACCTGCTGCTGGCTGCTGCTGCGATGTTCGTGTCCGGCCGGGAGCTCCACCTACTGGTAAGTGACAGGTCTGTGCGGCGCATTGCTAAATGAACTGTCACTTACCAGTAGGAGGAGCTCCCGGCCGGACACAGACATCGCAGCTCCCAGGTAAGTATGAATCTTTTACTATTGTACTATTGCTAGTAACCCGCTGCCACCAATGATCGGGGAAGGGGGGGGGAGATGGGAGGCCGCACACTGGCCACCAATGTTGTTAATGCTATAGAGGGAGGTGGGGCCGATGGGGGGCGCACACTGTGCCACCAACGATTTATTACAATAGAGGGAGGAAGGGGGGGGGGCGCACACTGTGCCACCAACGAATTATTACAATAGAGGGAGGAAGGGGGGGGCGCACACTGTGCCACCAACGAATTATTACAATAGAGGGAGGAAGGGGGGGGGCGCACTGGCCACCAATGATATTCAAACTGGGGAGGGGGGGGGTTTGCCCTGATCTCTTACAGGGGGATATGATAGTACAATTAACCCCTTCAGGTGCGGCACCTGAGGGGTTAATTGTGCTGATCACGGCCCCCTGTAAGAGATCGGATGCTGCTAGGCAGCAGGGGGCAGTCATGTACACAGTTTGAAGTATATTCTAACTAGAAGCGTCCCCATCACCATGGGAACGCCTCTGTGTTAGAATATACTGTCGGAAATGAGGTTTCACGATCTAACTCATATCCGACAGTATATTCTAACATAGAGGCGTTCCCATGGTGATGGGGACGCTTCAAGTTAAAATATACCATCGGATTGGAGAAACTCCGATCCGATGGTATAAAAGGGACTCCAGACTTTACATTGAAAGTCAATGGGGACGGATCCGTTTGAAATGGCACCATATTGTGTCAACGTCAAACGGATCCGTCCCCATTGACTTGCATTGTAATTCAGGACGGATCCGTTTGGCTCCGCACGGCCAGGCGGACACCAAAACGACTTTTTTTTCATGTCCGTGGATCCTCCAAAAATCAAGGAAGACCCACGGACGAAAAAACGGTCACGGATCACGGGAAAACGGAACCCCATTTTGCGGACCGCAAAAAAATACAGTCGTGTGCATGAGGCCTAATGACAAATTAATTCGAAGTGCATTGCTTAGTGGGTGCAATAACAGGAAGCAGTGATCGTACCCCCCCATCATTGAACCCCTCAGATGCCGTGTTCATAGCTCATCGCTGCATCTAACAGCAATAATACAGTGTAAAATTTATTAAAAAAATTGCAACAAGCCGGCCGCCGCCATCTTGATTAAAGATCTCGCGCGAAATCTCGCGTGGCCCGTGATGACGTTATTATATCAGCCAGTGTCATGACGTCATACGTCACCCCGCACAAGATTTAGTGTGAGATCTTCAATCAAGATGGCGGTGGCTGGCTCGGCGCTATCAAATGAATGAGATAAATATGATTTTTTTACCACCATTCAGGGAAAATCGATTCACTACCACGAAACATGAGGAAATTCGGCTTCACAGCGAATCGAATTTTCCCTGAAATTCGGATCGAAGTCCACGAAATCAAGGGAGATGTTGGGTTACTGTGGCAGCCTCAGGCCTTCTGAAGGATCCCAGGCCTGCCACATCAATGTTTAGGAGCATGATGAATCTCCCATAGGTTGCAATGGTAAATCATTGTAGTATTGGGAAAAGCGATCAGACGATCACCTTTTTTAAGTCTCCTAGCGGGACTGAGATTTTTTTTTTTTAAATATAAAAAAAAAACATGAAAAGTATAAAAATCAAAATCTTACCACTTTCCAATATAAAAAAAATAAATAAAAATAACGATCATAGGTATTGCCGCATCCCAAAAAACTGCTCCTTATGCAACTTATGGGAACTAATCTAAATCACTGTAGAAGCTGCCTTGCTGGAAATGACTTTTGTATACTTCGATGACCTTTGGATCAGCTACAGTAAAGTACTGGGAGTTTATTAAGAAACTTGGTCTCCTTATTCCACTTCATCTCCTAATTGTACCTCACGGTGCTGGCGTCACGAACAACCGAGGTCCCAGCCCCAAAGCACCATAACCACCTATACCATCAAGAGCACATCAACTTCCATCTGGCTGGTGATCTCCGTACTAGAGAGTGCCCCGGTGGATTTATTGCTGTCTTCCTCATCATTGCACGCTGACCCAGGGAGGCTCTGCTAACGGTGAGTAGATGAACTACTACCCCCATCGGCCCACCCTAACCTCACGTGTTGCCCCTGCGGTCCAGTCCGCTGCATAATTTTGGCAGTCGCGAACAGGATCCAAATATTTTGTGCCTTAGTATAAACAATATATAAGTGCTCTCAGATGCTAAAGCTTACAGCATCTGTAAAAACCCTATACAAGTGACTGTATTGAATTTATTTGCTTCTGGTAAAACAAGGGTTATTCAGCCATCTTGTTTTTGCCCTCCACATACTGAGGGAGACAAACAGCCCGCAGAGGAACAAAAGTGTTTGAGTGCACGTTCCTAGGAGGACAGAAACACCAGCTGTACCCATAGAGGAAGTGAATGTCATAGTGAGTGCAGTTGGGGAAAATTAACCCTAATAAGGACTGTTTGGCATTACAATCTGCCTTAGGCCACATGCACACGACAGTTGTTTTTCTTGGCCTCCGTTCAGTTTTTTTGTGGATAGGATGGGGACCCATTCATTTCAATGGGTCAGCAAAAAAATGCTGATAGTTCATCCGTTTGTGTTCCGCGTCCGTTGTCCGTGTTCCCCATCAGCAAAAAAA
Source organism: Bufo bufo (assembly GCF_905171765.1). Lineage (NCBI taxonomy): Eukaryota > Metazoa > Chordata > Amphibia > Anura > Bufonidae > Bufo > Bufo bufo. Next base: position 79,891,364 of record NC_053391.1, read on the forward strand.
ATAGTGCATGTCCTACTTTTTTCACATTTGCGGACAGGGATAGAAACATAGAAATATGTATAGCTTGGTTAACATGTATAGCTTGGAAGAAAGACGAGACAGAGGGGATATGATAGAAACTTTTAAATATATAAAGGGAATCAACAAGGTAAAAGAGGAGAGAAAAATTTATTTTATTTAAAAGAAGAAAAACTGCTACAAGAGGACATAGTTTTAAATTAGAGGAGCAAAGGTTTAAAAGTAATATCAGGAAGTATTACTTTACTGAGAGAGTAGTGGATGCATGGAATAGCCTTCCTGCAGAAGTGGTAGCTGCAAATACAGTGAAGGAGTTTAAGCATGCATGGGATAGGCATAAAGCCATTCTTCATATAAGATAGGGCCAGGGGCTATTCATAGTATTCAGTATATTGGGCAGACTAGATGGGCCAAATGGTTCTTATCTGCCGACACTTTCTATGTTTATTACAAGGGATTTATTACAAGGGATCTGTGAAAAAAAAAATGGATCCTCCAAAAAAAAAAACGGATGCCGCATCGTTTTTTTTTTTGCGGACGCACAATTTGCGGACGCAAAAAAGCACAGTTGTGTGCATGAGGCCTTACAGAGCACCATACTCCTCTATATTAAGCTATCACAGCGACTCTTAAAGGAGCCACGCACCAATTCTGCTGACGTTCCCCATAGCAAGGCAACGCAAAAATTGTCACTGCCATGTCTGAACAAGGAGATAGTGAGCAGCCTGACCTTAACAGGTCCCCTGCAGCAGTCGCACCACCAGCCGCTGCAGCACCAAGCATCATGCCCTTAACAATGCCTTATTTTCTAGGAGCACCCTGGTTCCCACGATATGCTGGGGAAGCTCATACTTTAAGGGAATTTAAAGAAAAATGTTTTGCTGTATTCAGATTGTACATTAGCAGAACAGCAAATGGAAATCCTCATTGCACAATTGGAAGGACAAAAAAAAGGGGAGTCGTCCCTCAAAGGGAGGATGGTGCGGCCGCACCTCTCACCAGGGTACTGCTCAGAAGTGTAGTATGTGAAAATTAAAGGGGCAGTAAAATTAAAGGAGCCGCCCTCAGAGAAGTGAAATCCTGGCCAAGCTCAGAGAAAAAAAACTGTGGAGCAGATATTTGAACAACTCTATACCACTTTTGAACCCAGGACTGTGTCAAAGGTCAAGATGTAATTCTTCAGCAAGAGACAGCAGCCTGGTGAGTCACTCAGAGACTTTGCATTATCCTTACAGGAAACCCTGTGAGCTGTTATACAGGTAGACCCCCATGAAGCAGAGGAGCAAGATAAAACGCTGACGCTGGGTTCACACCTGAGCGTACTGTATGGATCGCTCTGTATGCACGATTTTATCGGGCGTCCCTATTTGCGGCCGGCAGGAAGCAAACGCCCATTGTCGCACGTTCCCGGAAGTCTATGTATGGGAACGCGCGACCATACGCCCCAAAGAAGCTCTTGTACTTCTTGGGGCGTAGGGCATTTTACAGCCCATTCGTACGCACTGTAAAACGCTCAGGTGAGAACCATGCCCATAGGGGATCATTGGTTCTTGCCTGTTGAGCGTTTTACAGTGCGTAGGAACGCGCTGTAAAACGCTCAGGTGTGAACCCAGCCTGAGAGAAAAATTAATTGAAAGCATTAGGACAGAAACCTTAAAGAGTCAGTTAAAAATGTTAGCTGCACAGCATCCAAGTTCTACCTTCCTAGACTTCAAAGAGTTAGCTATCAGTATTCTGGTGAAAAAACCACAACCAAAGTCTGCTAGGCCTGCTGAAATCTCTGTGAATAAGCCAGCTATATCTCCAAAATGTCAAGCTTTAGTCAGTCAGGAAGTCCAAGCTCCAGTTTCTGATGCAGTTGCTGCCTTGACAGATCAAGTCAACTTCCTAATCAAAAGTCTGGAGAAAGTATGCCGAAAACTAGAACAGTGGAAGAAATCCCTATTGTTGGAGGACGAGACACCGTTAACAAGAAAGCATTCCCTTCCTGATGATAGAGAGACTTGGTAGATGGCCCACTGACCGCTTTAACGCGCAAATGTGACCCATTTGTATATACTGTCACAAGCTAGGCCATTCAGAAAGAATATGATGGCAGTTTAAAAGGTTGACCGCCCGAGACCAAGGACCGCCCCTCGGGAGGTAGAGCAATAGGTCCAGAAGATCCCAGCTGGATGCCCAGATATTTAGGATCTCGTCCAGAAGTGGTTCTCCGAATAAATGGGGTTCCCTTTGTTGCCTTATTGGACACCGGGTCCCAAGTCACAACTATCCAACAGACTGCATTTGAGAAATACTGGGACCACGATCACCCTGACCCAGCCACCAGAATCCTGGCTGAGCATTATAGCCAGCAACGGCAAACCTGTGCCAGTGCATGGGTACTGGGAGCCAACTCTTCAAGTGGGAGGAACCACACTACCCCAGCAAGGTATCATTGTTGTGCAAGTCAAGAAAGACAATAAAGTCCTAGGGATGAACCTCCTTAGAAACTGTTATACTGAAATGCTTGAAGCTTTACGCGAGTCCATGCCTACCGCTTCACTGGCCTCCAAAAAGGTGATACAACAGACCATCCGTGTATTAAGTGCACAACAGAAATTTGCTAATGAGAAAGTAGAGATTTGCTGTGCTCACATCAAAGGTAACCAACCAGTGATACTGAAATACTCCTATGGTGCCGAGCTGCTCTTGGAATTCAAGGTCAAGAATACCAAGCCCTAGTAGAACCTATCAACCTAGAGGACCATCCTCTAGTCGAGCTGATAGAAGCTTAGTGACCGTTTCTCAAGGTAAAGTGCCAATTCGTCTCCTGAACTTAAGTAGTAGCAGTATAACCTTGACCAAGCACTACCCTGTTGCTCAGTTCTTACAAGTCACTTTTCAAGATGTTATCAGTGTACCTGCAGCTACAACTGAACAGTCTACTCGGAAGCTGAATACTCAAGATCATACTCCAAATACATTTTGGTGGGAAGAACTCATTGTGGGAGATACTTCTACACCTGAGGAACAAATTGAAGGAGTCTTAAAAGTCGTGAAGAAGCATCATCAAGCCTTCAGTAAACATCCTTCAGATTATGGTTCACACTCTCCAATCAAAGAAAGGCATCGGCCTATGCCACCAACTATGTACCAATCTGTGAAAAAGATGATCCAGGAGATGAAAGATTTAAAAATCATCAAAGACAGCCATATTCTATGGGCTGCACCTCTAGTCCTTGTCCAAAAGAAAGATGGTAACATTCGATTCTGTGTGGACTACAGGAAGATTAATCAAATTACCCACAAGGATGCCTATCCTTTACCAAGAATCGAGGAGTCCTTGACAGCATTAGGATCCTCAGCTTACTTTTCGACTCTGGATTTAACCTGTAACGGTCACGTCCACACACACACAGGGGGAAGGATAGTGACCACTGCGCTCCACCCTCACCCCTGGCCCTGCCTACTTGCCTCACGAGTCCTGATGACAGGGGACAACTGGACGACAGTCCCTAACTTAGGATACGTGCAGGGAAGACAGACAAGACAAAATACAGAACATGAACGGACCGGGTCACAACCAAGAGAGCTACACAGTACAAAGGGTTAAGCAAAGAATGGTCAGGAGAAGCCGGGGTCAAATACCAGGAGAGTAGAGAAGTAGAAGAGGAGTCCTAAGAGAGTAGTCAGGTGGGAGCCGAGGTCACAATACCAGGATGGATGCACAGTACAGGAGGAGCAGGCAAAGGTCCGTCAAGGAACGGAATCAGGTGACCTAGAAATTAACCTAGAAATTAACAGGCAACCTGTGGCTAGCAGGCTGCCTGTATTTATAGTGGGGAGTGAGGGTCATGTGACGTGGCCAGCGTCACATGACCGACAGACCAACCAGTTGAGCACCGAGTGATCAGCTCGGCGCTCAAGGCAGACTAAGGAGCAGGGAGCCACCCAGCAGTAAAGCCTCCCTGGGAATGAGGTCAAACACAGATCCTCATTCCCAAAGCTAAGAAACAGGTCTGTGGGCAATGGGGGACCGAGTGCACCTTCGGAACCCCGTTACATAACCAGTGGGTACTGGCATGTACCCATGGCTCCTGAAGACCGTGAAAAAACAGCATTTACTACACCTATGGGCCTATTTGAATTAAACAACATGCCCTTTGGACTTGGCAATGCACCTGGAACTTTTCAAAGACTAATGGAACGCAGTTTAGGCTACAAAAACTTTGACACTGTCTTGTTATACCTAGACGATGTCATCATCTACTCTAAATCCTATGAAGACCACTTAAAACATCTTGCAGAAGTTTTTCAAGTCCTCAACAAGCACAGACTCAAGATCAAACACTCTAAGTGCTACCTACTAAAACCAGAAGTCAAGTACCTGGGACATGTTGTTAGTTTTGAAGATGTCAAGCCAGATCCAGAGAACATAGCTGCAGTCCTGAATTGGCCTAATCTTACCACAGTAAAAGAAGTGAAAAGTTTTCTTAGTTTTGCAGGATACTACAGACGTTTCATCCCTCACTTCGCTCAGATTGCTGAACCGATACAAGAACTCCTGAGAGGATATACCAAGAAGTACCAGAAAGCCCAGATACCAATCGAATGGAATGAAGACAGAGATATCGCTTTCCAACTTCTGAAGAAGAAGTTGACCGAACCACCTGTCTTAGGCTATCCAGATTACCAACAGCCATTCCATCTCTACACTGATGCCAGTAAGAAAGGCCTGGGAGCTGTCCTCTCTCAGCTGAAAGAAGGTAAGGAGAGAGTAATTGCTTATGCCAGCAGATCTCTTAAAGGGTTTCTATCACTTGGTATGACATAATTAGCTGTCAGACACTAGCGATCTGCTAGTGTCTGCTCTGGCCAACCATCCTACTATAATCACTTGTGGGGCAGCGGTTTTGCTAAAAAACTAACTTTTATAAATATGCTAATGAGAACTGGCAAGTCAAATGAGAATGCAGATGCCTTATCTCATTTGCATACCAGAGAAGACAAGTGTTGATCGAGCACCAAAGTGCTCGGGTGCTCGGGTCGAACACCTCTGGATGCTCGTGTGCTTTACCGAGCACCCGAGCACAATCGAAGTCAATGGGAGAACCCGAGCATTAAACCAGGCACCCCCTGCTCTGATGAGGGGAGGGTGTCTGGTTCATAAGAAAAGGTCAGAAATTGATGGATGCACCACCGAAATGGTTTGGGAACAGCATGGGGAGGATATCTGGATGTATCTTGGACTCCTAGGTCACTGCTGGGAACGATGTTGTCCGAATAGTACGCCACTTTTACAGACTGACAATAATACGCACCAAACCGAAGATAAAATGAATTTTAGAGGAAAAATTGTTAGGAAACATTCTTTCCTGTATTTTTACTTGTATATAAAGTGCAAGTGCTGCCAAAAATTACACGAAAGAGGCAGTCTGATACAACCTGTATATCACATAAAGGAGGGCCTCATTCACATTGTGGTACAATTGTTCAGGTAGTGGGACACCTACACTCATAAAGCCTATGCACTAAGTGAAAGGGCTTCCAAAAAGTACAAGGAACTCGCACTCCAATACACCACTCCAATACACCCTTTATTACATAAAGGAGGGCATCATACACCCTTGAAAAATTATGATTGATGGCCTGCTGGTGACCCTCAAAAACATTAGGAGCAAGGGCCTGCTGGTGACCCTCTAAAACATTAGGGGCGAGGGCCTGCTGCTGAGCTGACCATCTAAAACATTAGCGGTGAGGAACTTCTGAAGAGCTGACTCTCTAAAACATTAGGGGCAAGTGCCTGCTGCTGATCTGAGCATCAAATAAATTATGGGTGAGTGCCCGCTGCTGAGCTGACCATTGAAAAAATTATGGGCAAGTGCCTGCTGCTTAGCTAACCATTGAAAAAATTATGGGCAAGGGCCTGCTGGTGAGCTGACCCTCAAAAACATTATATGCGATAGCCTGCAGGTGAGCTGACCCTCTAAAAAATTGTAGGTGAGGGCTTGCTGGTGTTCTGATCCTCTAAAACATTACGTGTGAGGGCCTGCAGGTGAGCTGAACCTCTAAAAGATTGTAGGTGAGGGCCTGATGTGAGATGGCCCTCTAGAAGACTGTAGATGAGGGCCTGCTGGTGAGCTGACCCTCTAAAACATTATATGTGAGGGCCTACAGGTGAGCTGACCCTCTAAAACATTACATGCGAGGGCCTGCTGGTGAGCTGGCCCTCTAAAAGACTGTAGGTGAGGGCCTGCTGGTGAGCTGACCCTCTAAAACATTATATGTGAGGGCCTACATGTGAGCTGACCCTCTAAAAGATTGTAGTTGAGGGCCTGCAGGTGAGCTGACCCTCTAAAAGATTTATTGTAGGTGAGGGCCTACTGGTGAGCTGACCCTCTAAAACATTATATGCTAGGGCCTGCATGTGAGCTGACCCTCTAAAAGATTGTAGGTGAGGGCCTGCTGGTGAGCTGACCCTCTAAAAGATTGTTTGTGAGGGCCTGCTGGTGAACTGACCCTGTAAAACAATATAGTTGAGGGCCTGCTGGTGAGCTGACCCTCTAAAACATTATATGCGAGGGCCTGCAGGTGAGCTGACCCTCTACATTAGGAGCGAGGGCAGACTAATAATCATGTTGATTTGATGGAAGAGGAGAAGGAGGAGGACAAGAAAAGGAAGATTGAACCATATACCCTTTTTTGTGGTGGAAGGGGTGCATGGGAATACAGTGTATTCAGTACATTATAAAAAAACACATTTAAAGTGCCTTTATGTTCAGCCGCTTTCCTCTGGTGGAGTAGAGAAGTCAGGGGCAATCCAGGACTTGTTCATTTTTATAAGAGTCAACCTGTGAGCATTTTCAGTTGACAGGCGGATTCGCTTATCACTTATTATGCCCCCAGCAGCACTAAATACACGCTCTGACAAAATGCTGGCGGCAGGGCAGGCCAGTACCTCTAAGGTGTAGAGCGCCAGTTCATGCCACATGTCCAGCTTGGACACCCAGTAGTTGTAAGGCACAGAGGGATCATTGAGGATGCTGACATGGTCTGCTACTTACTCCTTGACAATCTTCCAAAATTTTTCCTTCCTTGTGACACTAGGCTGCGCATCAGGCTGAGGGTGCTGGCGGGGTGTCATGAAACTGTCCCAGCGTGGCAAGCTGGAAATATTTGGAGCAGTTTTTCCACAAGGACCTTCTGGTATTGCACCATTTTGCTCGTCCCACCATTGGAGTGAGAGATGAGAAGTTCTCTTTGTAGCGGGGCTCGAGAAGGGTGAACAACCAATAATCAGTGTTGTCCAAAATGCGTAAAATGCGTGGGTCACGGTAAAGGCAGCCTGACAAAAAGTCAGCCCTGTGTGCCAGAGTCCTAACAGGCAAGACTTTGCTGTCGTCATCAGGAGGCTGACTCTCAATCTCCTCATCCTCTTCCTCCTCTTCTGCCCATCCACGCTGATTATATGGAATTAAACTTCCATGGGTACTACCCTCTGTAGCGGAGGCAAACATCTCCTGCTCCTCCTCCTCCTCATCATCATCCAATTTGTGCTGAGAAAACAAACTGAGGGTGGTCTGGCTATCACCCTGTGTAATGTCTTCCCCCATTTTCACCTCTTCCACATGCAAAGCGTCGGCCTTAATTGTGAGCAGCAAGCATTTGAGTAGACACAGAAGCAAAATGGTGATGCTGATAATAGCGTTATCACCGCTCACCATCTGTGTTGATTCCTCAAAGTTTCTTTAAACCTCGCAGAGGTCAGACATCCATGCCCACTCCTCGCTTGTGAGTAGCGGAAGCTGACTGGAAAGGCGACGACCATGTTGCAGCTGGTATTCCACTACTGCCCTCTGCTGCTCACAAAGCCTGGCCAACATGTGGAACGTGGAGTTCCAGCGCTTGCTCACGTCGCACAACAGTCGGTGAGCTTGCAACGATCAAGCGGTGCTGTATCGTTGACAGACCGGCCGAAGCTGTCGATGACTTGCGGAAATGTGCACACACGCGGCACACCTCTACCAGTAGCTCAGGCAAATTGGGGTAGGTTTTCAGAAACCACTGAACCACTAAGTTGAAGACGTGGGCTAGGCATGGGATGTGTGTGAGCTTGCCGAGCTCCAAAGCCGCCACCAAGTTACGGCCATTATTAGACACAACGATGCCTGGTTCTAGGTTGAGTGTCGAGAGCCACAGCTCAGTCTGGTCTCTTATCCCCTGCCACAGCTCTGCCGCGGTGTGCTGTTTGTCACCTAAGCAGATCAGCTTAAGCACGACTTGTTGACGCTTCCCCACTGCAGTGCTACACTGCTTCCAGCTACCGACTGATGGCTGACTGGTGCTGCAAGGGGATAATTCTGAGGTGGAAGTGGAGGAGGAGGCAGAGGAGGAGAAGTGGGGGTTGGAGCCACTAACGTAGGTGGTGGCGGAAACCCTGTCGGTAGCACCTGTGCCATCCCAGGGTACGGCCTCCACAACATTCACACAGTGTGCCGTCAGGGAAATGTAGCGTCCCTGGCCGAAAGCACTTGTCCATATGTTAGTGTTTAAGTGGACCTTCCCAGTAACTGCATTGGTCAGGGCACGTGTGATGTTAAGGGACACATGTTGGTGTAAGCCTGGCATGGCACACCTTGAAAATTAGTGGCGGCTGGGGACTGCATAACAAGGGACGACCGCCGACATCAGGCTGCGGAAGGCCTCAGTGTTTACAAGCCTAAATGGCAACATTTCCAGGGCCAGTAATTTGGAACGCTGCTCATTTAGTGCTATGGCCTGTGGGTGGATAGCTGGGTATTTGCGCTTGCGTTCAAATGCCTGAGGTAATGACATTTGGATGCTGCACTGGGACAGGGAAGTGGATGTGGTCGCTGATGGTGCTTGCGAAGGTCCAGGTGCAGGGCGGGAGGCATTCGGGCCTGCGTCTTGGACAGGGAATTGGCCAGCACGTAACACAGGGGAAGAGGAGGCAGTGATGTGACCCGCAGACACAGATTGTGGACCCAGGCATTCGGCCCACCTAGTAGGGTGCTTTGATGCCATGTGGCAGATCATGCTGGTGGTGGTGAGGTTGCTAGTGTTCACGCACCGGCTCATTTTGGTGTTACACAGGTTGCAAACTACAATTCTTTTGTCGTCCAAACTTTCCTCAAAAAAGCGTCATACTGCTGAACACCTACCCCGTGGCAAGGGAGATTTACAGCAAGGGGCAAGGGGGTGCTCCATGGAACTTCTACCTTTTGCCACCCCACTGCCTCTTCCAGTCTGTTGCAGTGCTGCAGATCCCTCCCCCTCTGTACTGTTCTCCTAGCTCAGCTTGTTGACACCTTCCCAGGTTGGGTCAGTGACCTCGTCGTCCAGCACCTTTTCTTCCACTTCCTCACTCTGATCATCCTCATGATTTGTTGACCTAACCACAACCTCAGTAATTGACAACTGTGTGTCATCTTCTTCCTCAACCTCTTGAGACAGTAATTGAGACAACCTCTTGGCAACTGTGTCTCATCATCATCCACCTCATTAAACACTAATTGCCGTTCCCCAGCGTCATGTTCTTGTGACTCTGGATGCTCAAGAGGTTGGGAATTGGGGCACAAGATCTCAGGTCCCTCTTCAAGCGTGCTTGGCGAGAGGGCCAAATCAATTAATGGCGATGAAAAGAGGTCCTCGGAATATCCAAGTGTGGGATCACTTGTTTGGCCAGACTGTAAATGGTGGGAGGAAGGAGGATCAGGGTGAGGATTCTGTGGACCAGATTCCTGGCTACTGAGACTGGACTTGGTGGAAGACAGGGTGGTGCTTAACCGACTGGAAGCACTATCTGCTGCAATCCAACCGACCACCTGCTCGCACTGGGCTGACTTCAAGAGTGGTGTCCTGCGCCACCCTGCAAACTGGGACATGAAGCTAGCTATCTTGGATGATTGTTTTTCTTCTGCTCTGGCAGCAGGCACAGTTTCAACATGCCCAGGGCCACGGCCTCTGCATGCACCATCAGCATCACGGCCACTTCCCCGTCCCTTAATGCTCACCTTCTTCATATTCAATGTTATATGCACGCTTGACACACAAGATGTGGCACGGATGTCACAGTTCACAGCAAGCACAGTGTATGGAAAAAGTACGTAAAAGTATGGAAAAAGGAAAATAGATTTCACTTATATTTTTACTATCTCTTGTCCTGACACACACACGCTATTGCAGCATAGATGTGACAATTCACTGCAGGGACCATTTATAGGAAAATTAGGGATAAATTAGGGAAAAAATATGTTGTTTTCACTGATATTTTTCCCAATATCTGGCTTTGACACACAGACTCTATTGCAGCACAGATGTGCCAATTCACTGCAGGGACCGTTTATTGGAAAAATGTGGATAAATTATGGAAAAAATATAATTGTTTTCAATAATATTCTTCCTATCTCTGCCCCTGACACATAGAAGGTATTGCTGAACAGATGTCACAAGTCACCCTCTATATAAAAAGAATCTCAAAGTATGGAAAAAAAAATTGAAGACTACAGTCGTGGCCAAAAGTTTTGAGAATTACATAAATATTGGAAATTGCTAAAGTTGCTACTTAAGTTTTTATAATAGCAATTTGCATCTACTCGAGAATGTTATGAAGAGTGATCAGATGAATTGCATAGTCCTTCTTTGCCATGAAAATTAACTTAATCCCAAAAAAAACTTTCCACTGCATTTCATTGCTGTCATTAAAGGACCTGCTGAGATCATTTCAGTAATCGTCTTGTTAACTCAGGTGAGAATGTTGACGAGCACAAGGCTGGAGATCATTATGTCAGGCTGATTGGGTTAAAATGGCAGACTTGACATGTTAAAAGGAGGGTGATGCTTGAAATCATTGTTCTTCCATTGTTAACCATGGTGACTTGCAAAGAAACGCGTGCAGCCATCATTGCATTGCATAAAAATGGCTTCGTAGGCAAGGATATTGTGGCTACTAAGATTGCACCTCAATCAACAATTTATAGGATCATCAAGAACTTCAAGGAAAGAGGTTTAATTCTTGTTAGGAAGGCTTCAGGGCGTCCAAGAAAGTCCAGCAAGCGCCAGGATCGTCTCCTAAAGAGGATTCAGCTGCGGGATAGGAGTGCCACCAGTGCAGAGCTTGCTCAGGAATGGCAGCAGGAAGGTGTGAGCGCATCTGCACGCACAGTGAGGCGAAGACTTTTGGAAGATGGCCTGGTGTCAAGAAGGGCAGCAAAAAAGCCACTTCTCTCCAAAAAAAACATCAGGGACAGATTGATCTTCTGCAGAAAGTATGGTGAATGGACTGCTGAGGACTGGGGCAAAGTCATATTCTCCGCCGATGAAGCCTCTTTACGATTGTTTGGGGCATCTGGAAAAAGGATTGTCCGGAGAATAAAAGGTGAGCGCTACCATCAGTCCTGTGTCATGCCAACAGTAAAGCATCCTGAGACCATTCATGTGTGGGGTTGCTTCTCATCCAAGGGAGTGAGCTCACTCACAATTTTGCCCAAAAACACAGCCATGAATAAAGAATGGTACCAAAACACCCTCCAACAGCAACTTCTTCCAACAATCCAACAACAGTTTGGTGAAGAACAATGCTTTTTCCAGCACAATGGAGCACCGTGCCATAAGGCAAAAGTGATAACTAAGTGGCTCGGGGACCAAAACGTTGACATTTTGGGTCCATGGCCTGGAAACTCCCCAGATCTTAATCCCATTGAGAACTTGTGGTCAATCCTCAAGAGGCGGGTGGACAAACAAAAACCCACTAATTCTGACAAACTCCAAGAAGTGATTATGAAAGAATGGGTTGCTATCAGTCAGGAATTGGCCCAGAAGTTGATTGAGAGCATGCCCAGTCGAATTGCAGAGGTCCTGAAAAAGAAGGGCCAACACTGCAAATACTGACTCTTTGCATAAATGTCATGTAATTGTCGATAAAAGCCTTTGAAACGTATGACGTGCGTGTAATTATATTTCACTACATCACAGAAACAACTGAAACAAAGATCTAATATTTGTGTCATTCTCAAAACTTTTGGCCACGACTGTACTTTGCAAGATTAAATTGCTGCCACCACACACAATAGTCCTTAAAAGGACTTTTGGGTCTTTGAAAGGTTTTAAAATTGAATAAATTGCGATCACAAACTCCCTACACTATCTGTCCCTTCCTAAGCGCAGCTCTTCCTGACTCGCAATGAGCCAAACCCGCGTCATCGTTCTACACCACTATATAAGGGCTCTCTGCAGCCAGGAAATAGCCATTATTTAATGCGATTCACAGCGAATAAATTCGGATCTAAGCAAATTTCTTTCCAAAAATTCAGCGAACCGTCCAAATTGAATTTTTGAAAAATTTGCTCATCTCTAACTGTGAGTCAGTATGATACGCAGATGACAGGCGTTGCTCTTAGACTCACTGCACACTTCACTTCTTTGGGCAGTTATGGGGCCAAAACTGACCAAATAACTAAAGTGTGAACTCAACCTTACAGATCGATGTTAGTGTCAGGTATAAAGAACTGTGCAGAGGCCCAAGATCCTACTATAGCGTGAAAGAGGGCACTTCTTTTACATGTTCATCAGCTGATTCCACATAGATGTCTACGAACCTGTTCTATTAAAGGATAACTATCACATTTAATTTTCATATATGTAGTTACTAATAACATGATATTCCAGAATCAGTTACTATTAGACTGACTTACCCCATATTTAATAAGATTCAGCCCTTAGCAACCAGTCTGCATAAAACTGCAATTTCACTATTCAGTTAAGTTGGCCGCCACTGCCCTCATCCTGAGGCTAATCCCGCCTGCCCTCACTACCCACAATGCATTTGCAGCGTCCCACTACGTGTGTGTGGGCACTGCTTAAAAGCACTTTTTACTCTAAAAATTGTATTATGCTGTATCATATGACTTTGTTCAAATTTATCTGCAAAATCCCTGTTACCAGGAAGATTAGGTGTAATTTATACATCCCACCACTAGATGGGGATAAAACTTAGGTCTTATATATACCTAGGTCAGGCCTAGTTAGTCAGTGGAGATCAGGGTTGAGAATGGATCAAGAGTTTAGAGCAGATCTGAGTAGATCAGATTAGATTAGTGGGAGAGAATGCAGAGTGAAGACTCCACACCACAGATTAGTGAGTGGAGCCAACTTTGCTATGAGGTAGTACCAAGGTGTGAGGGGCAGAAGAGCATACACTTGCATCCCTGACCAGTAGGAGAGAGTTTGCCTCCCTGGAATAGAAACAAGCTTCCTAAAGATTCATCGGTGATAACAGCCATTATTGAGGGCTACAGACACCTTTTGCGCATGATGGAGGACATATAGCTTCTAGCAGCCACACCATACTTCTGGGAGACAGAGTAGCTACCTGTCCCAATATTCAGCTTGGAGGGAAAGGACGAGGTATAGGACTGAGCACATCAACAGGAATAAGGTACTCCCCAACCACAGCTCAAATCAAGCCTAATAAAGCCTGGAAACAGTGGACTTGCAGAATTAACTCTAATACCAACTAGAGACTGTATTTTGTACTGCTGCAACCAAAGTCAACATCAGTAAAAGATGTGAGTTGCATCTTACCACTGTCTACCTCATTATTACCACTATTGGTTGTACCACCATTAACGGTACTGGCGTCACGACAAAAAACATCAAGGGACTCAGCCGCAACAAGCACCCTAAGCACCCCTAACATCAAGGGCACCTCAACCACCATCTTGGCTGATGCTTCCCTACCACAGAGCGTGCCCCGGAGGATTTCGTGCTGTCCACCTCAACACTGTGCTGCCAGCCCAGGGAGGCTTTCTGCTAACCGTGAGTAAACTGATGAACTGTGTGTTATTATTTGGCCCCTCATCGGTCCACCGTGCACCTCACGTGTTGCCCCTGCAATACTGGCTGGCTGCACATTGAGCTCCTCACATGCACTAGCCAGTAACAATAACCCCCCAAAAGTGTCAGTAACCAGAGCTCTCCCCCTAAAGGGTTAATCTCCTGCAGCACAAAGGGGTCCTCTTACCACATGTTGCTTTCATTTATGCACTGAGCAGATGGCAGATCTCCCTTCCCTGTTGTGTGCTGCTTCAACTCTGCATTCTCCAGCTCTGCTGAGTGAGGGAGCGTCTGCCAAGCGCAGGGACAGGGAGAAGTGCACACAGCCCAGGCACTGTTATCAGCTGCTGGGGAGGACCTGGCTTTAATCATTTACTTACAGTCCCTGGCTGTCAGTAATGTGACAAAGAAAAAAAGTGGGGGGTTGAGTCAGCACAACCTGCCTGCAGGTGCAGATCACTATGGCGAAATACATATACAAACGGAAAATGCAAATGTAATCGCACACTGCATCCAGCACTCTGCCCTCCATGCTGGATGAGACATTGGTTTATATTTTGGCCAAAGCATAGTAAGCCACTAACCGCGTCAAGGTCGTCTCAATTGAGTGGTCCCTAACTCTTGTTCCTACCTGTTCATGGGCCATGACAGCTACATAAAATCCAGGGAATGCAGGTCAGCATGCAAGCCAAGTACACTTTGCTTGTAACCCCGTCCGGTGCCATTACAGCTTTCATCGGATCCAGGGATGCAAGTACCAACATGCATGCTGAACCCACCATATACTTCTCCTGGAGCCAGATGGCTAATGGTAGGTTCTATATAAGCAGACTCAGTTTTATACTGACTTTAAAACCAGCCTCCAGGACAGATTGACTGGTCAGGTGTGCTTGACTCAAAGGAGATCGCCACGCCTCCAATATATGCTACAAAGAAAAAAAGTGGGGGGTTGAGTCAGCACAACCTGCCTGCAGGTGCAGATCACTATGGCGAAATACATATACAAACGGAAAATGCAAATGTGATCGCACACTGCATCCAGCACTCTGCCCTCCATGCTGGATGAGACATTGGTTTATATTTTGGCCAAAGCATAGTAAGCCACTCACCGCGTCAAGGTCGTCTCAATTGAGTGGTCCCTAACTCTTGTTCCTACCTGTTCATGGGCCATGACAGCCACATAAAAAAGTTTTAAAGTCAGTATAAAACTGAGTCTGCTTATATAGAACCTACCATTAGCCATCTGGCTCCAGGAGAAGTATATGGTGGGTTCAGCATGCATGTTGGTACTTGCATCCCTGGATCCGATGAAAGCTGTAATGGCACCGGACGGGGTTACAAGCAAAGTGTACTTGGCTTGCATGCTGACCTGCATTCCCTGGATTATATGTGGCTGTCATGGCCCATGAACAGGTAGGAACAAGAGTTAGGGACCACTCAATTGAGACGACCTTGACGCGGTGAGTGGCTTACTATGCTTTGGCCAAAATATAAACCAATGTCTCATCCAGCATGGAGGGCAGAGTGCTGGATGCAGTGTGCGATCACATTTGCATTTTCCGTTTGTATATGTATTTCGCCATAGTGATCTGCACCTGCAGGCAGGTTGTGCTGACTCAACCCCCCACTTTTTTTCTTTGTAGCATATATTGGAGGCGTGGCGATCTCCTTTGAGTCAAGCACACCTGACCAGTCAATCTGTCCTGGAGGCTGGTTTTAAAGTCAGTATAAAACTGAGTCTGCTTATATAGAACCTACCATTAGCCACCTGGCTCCAGGAGAAGTATATGGTGGGTTCAGCATGCATGTTGGTACTTGCATCCCTGGATCCGATGAAAGCTGTAATGGCACCGGACGGGGTTACAAGCAAAGTGTACTTGGCTTGCATGCTGACCTGCATTCCCTGGATTTTATGTGGCTGTCATGGCCCATGAACAGGTAGGAACAAGAGTTAGGGACCACTCAATTGAGACGACCTTGACGCGGTGATTGGCTTACTATGCTTTGGCCAAAATATAAACCAATGTCTCATCCAGCATGGAGGGCAGAGTGCTGGATGCAGTGTGCGATCACATTTGCATTTTCCGTTTGTCAGTAATGTGAGCCTGCACAACAGATAGACAGACCATGCCTAGCAACCCTATTTTAAGCACAGGTAAAAATAGGCAGTACAGGGAACAAAAATGTGGAATTAAGGGGTAATTGAATCCACATTGAAAAGTTGAAATAGGGCCACCAAGGTGATATTAATCACCACAATCTAATACTAAAAAAAAAAAATACGACAGTTACCCTTTAAACGCCTATACAAGTAGAGCCCCCTGACAGGAGAGGGTGTCAGCAGTAAGTTTGTTTTGACGTCACTGATTATTTTGCCCTTCCTCTGATCCATCAGAACAATAACACCCCAAAAAACTGATCCTGTCTGTTGAGCATCCGCCTTCACTCGGTCAGCATTTGGTCAGTAATCCATCAGTATTGCTAATGCCCAAAAAAAAAAACAGGAGTGGATCCAAAACAGAGATGACACGTGACTGGAATATTTACATATCTTCTGTGTTTTGTACCCACTCCTGCTTTGGCTACCAAATCATAAGACAATTCTGATGGGACCATACAGGCCTTACAGCTGCTACACAGGATCCGTTGTGTGTCTCATTTTTCCGTCCTTCTCACAGATCAGAAGAAGTGTCAAATAAATGATGATGTCAACCAGGCCAAAAAGGCAAAATATTGGCCCAGTCATGAAGTGGGGAGTGTGGGAACAGCATTAGAAGTCCACAGAGTGGCCCAATGACATAGTGTGGAGTTGGCAGCAGCATCAGGAGACCACAGAGTGGCAAGTTGACATAGTGTGGAGGTAGCAGCAGCATCAGGAGACCACAGAGTGGCAAGGTGACATAGTGTGGAGGTGGCAGCAGCATCAGGAGACCACAGAATGACCCAGTGAGAGAGTGGGAAGGAGGGTGGCACAAACATTACCCGCTGATTATGGTGGATGCAATAAGGAGCACTTGGCATCAGATGTGTGACATCAGGCGGGTGGCAGCATCAGAATAGTAGCTGAGGCAGGTTGTCAGAAGAAACCGGTCTCTTTTGTCAAAGTGTTGGTGTGGCACCATGGATGATCTAGTCTGATACAACAGGCATTGGTGGGTGGAAATCCTGGCTGATTAATGCCTGATTCATCTTGATAAGGGTCAGTCTCTCCACATTTTGGTTGGACAGGTGAGTTCTTCTTGGGGTAACACCCGCTCTGATGCCACACTACTGGCCGGGCAGGACAGCTTTTCCAGGGCAATTCTGCCAGTTGCGGCCACAAATCCAGTTTGGCTGCCCAGTAGACCAGCGGATCTTCAATGTGGTGGTGGCAGGGTGCTGTCCAAGTATGCAACCACCTGCAGTTCAGGTTCTGCACTATGTCTAGCTGCTGTTGAGTAGCTTCTTCCCTATGCGGGTGAAGAAAGCTGCTTATGCAGATAGGCAGCTGCGAACTGACTACGTAGGATGTCTCTATATTAGTTCAGTTTGTCCTCCCTCTCAACGGGTGTAAAAAAGGCCCCCATTTTGGACCGGTAGCGAGGGTCTAACATGGTGGAGAGCTAGTAGTCATCCCTCTGCCGAATGGTGACAATTAGGCTGTCACTACGCAAGCAAGTGAGCATGCATCGGGCCATTTGCGCAAGTGACCCGGAGCGACTCCCTGCCTCCATCTCCACTGCATACTGCCACAGTGTGTCTGGGTCCTCTGCCTCGTTTTCCTCATCTCCCTCTTGCTCCTCTGACTGCTCCTGCTCCTCCTCTCCTGTCACCTGTGTAGAAACACCACCCATTTCGCTACACATTGCTTATGCTCTAATGTCGTCCTCCTCCAGTTCTGCCCCACAGGTCTCATGTGGCCGTCAGATGTAGGCGCCATGTCTCCAGTCCTCTGACCAGCCAGATTTACCAGCATCTTTTCCAGGATATGAATCAGTAGAATGACATTGTTCATCCTGTACTCCTGGCGACTGACAAATAAAGTGGACTCCTCAAAGGGCCTGAGAAAACGTCAGGTTTCACGCATGAGCTGCCACTGGCTAACATCGAAGTTGCACAGTTGAGTACCTCTTTCCACCTGTATCATCAAGAAATCGTTTATGGCCTTTCTCTGTTCGTACAGTCTGTCCAACATATGGAGGGTGGAATTCCAACGGGTGGAAACGTGGCATATCAGTCTATGTTGGGGGACTCCGTTCTGCCGCTGTAGCTGAAGGAGAGCATGCTTGGTGGTGTACAAGTGGCTGAAGTGCATGCAAAGTTTTCTGCCCATTTTTAGGATGTCTTGCAGATTGTGGAAGACTTCAGGAACCGCTTTGCAACCAGATTGAACACGTGCGCCATGCGGGACGCATGGATCAGTCCTCCTTGTTGCAGCGCTGACACCATGTTCTTCCCGTTGTCGGTCACCATGGTTCCGATTGTGAGTTGCCACTGACTCACGGGCAAGCTGCCACCCTCTTCTCCCGATGATGATGATGAAGCCCCTAATTTACCAGGCTCCCAAGTGCGATCTTCTACATCATCATCATCGAGTTCTGTCTACACGTCACTGATTTTCTCCTCAACGGTTTCTGGGTCAGGAGCCTCACCGCTCGCAACACCAGCTCCCACGCCACTCTCCTCATCACTATTTTCCCGCCTACCGGAGGAAGCGGCGGATGTCTCCTCCACATCTTGGCTGGCCAGTAGCTGCTGACAGTCCTTTAGTAGCTCGTCCTCGCTGTATAGTGGAGCTGAGCCCACAGCATATAAAATTACTTCTCTGGCTGAGGGAACAGAAAAGGACAGAGGCAGGTTGAGGACAGGTGAGGGCACAGGGCCTGCTCCTGGGCCATGCCAACTAAGGGTTGTGTCTGACGAACCCACTGACTCTTGGCTGGGGGTGTCTGATGTCACTTGCGACGAAGTCGAAGATCGAGTCAACCATTCAAAAACCACTGGGTTGCTGGCCAAGACACGACCGCTAGCTGACACTGGGAGCTCAGGCCTCTCAAAGTGACCCCTGCTGCCACCCCCCATTACTCTACCCTGTCACTTCTGTGTCTGACATACTGTTAATAAAAAGGAAATTAATTCACGCCAAAAATGGCTGTAATTTTCTCACTTCACCACACAACAGCTAATAAGCCCTTTTTTCCCCTTACTAATACATGTGAAAAAAGGGCTTTAGAACATATAACTGCATCCGTGAACGGCAAAGTATACTTTTTTTCTTTTGCCACTAATACATGCCAAAAAGGGCTGTAATTTTCTAACTTCACCACACAATGGCTAATAAGCCCTCCCCCCACACACTAATACACGCCAAAAAGGGCTTTAATTTTCTCACTTCACCACACAACGGCTAATGAGCCCCTTCCCCCCCCACTAATACTCGCCAAAAAGGGCTTTAGAACTTATAACTGCGGCTGTGAACGGCAAGTAACGTTTTTTTTGCCACTAATACACGCCAAATAGGGCTGTAATTTTCCCACTTCACCACAAAACGGCTAATAAGCCTTTTTTCTTTTTCCCCACTAATACACGCCCAAAAAAACTTAAGAACATATAACTGTGGCCTTGAATGGCAAATATATATATATTTTTTTACCACTTATACACGCCAAAAAGGGCTGTAATTTTCTCACTTCAACACACGACTAATAAGCCCCTTCCCCCCCCCCCACTAATACACAACAAAAAAAGGCTTTAGAACATATATATATAACTGCAACGCACAAGGACTAATAAGACCCCAATAACAAGGTTTGCCTGAACTTCAAAGGTTTTGCAAACCTGATATGAGCAGCAGTTTAATGGCAATTTGGATCCGCAGTCAGTGCAGCAAGGTGTAATAGGATTGTTCCTATTACCCAGGCTGTACACTCCCATATTGGACCCTGTTCTGCTTCAATACTGTGATTTATAATTCCTCCCTATCCTTTCCCTACACTTCTAATGCTCTAGCATTGTGGCTGATCCCTCTTTCCCAGATTTCCTTGCTTCATGTCCTAACATGTGCAGCAGCCATTTTAGGAAAAAATGTGATTCGTTACCACGAAGCGGGAGTAAATTCGGTGCAAATCGAATCATTCCTGAAATTCGGATCGAATTCCACTTTGTCAGCTTTGATTCGCTCATCTCTAATTACTATTACTAGTATGGGCACTATGCGAGCATTATTACTTCTGGAGCACAGTGGGGACATTAGTACTGTTGGAGTCACTATTACTACCAAGTGCGCTCTGGCAGATAATTTTTAGTTTGGACTTTGGAGAGCACCCTGGCACAGTATCAGCTTAGCTTATTTTTGGGGGCATTATGTTTACACTATTGTTGTCAGGGGCACTATTTTCTGGGTGCAGTTATTTTAGGACACTGAGTTCCAATAATGATTAAAGGGCATTATCTGCATGGTACTAGTATTATCAGGGGGACTGTTTCTGCAGTATAGTATTGGGGAGCACGGCAGGCAGAGTATTGGAGGTGATCGGATGATTTGTCCAGAAGGTGGGAGGTTGATGGAAAAGTAGGAAACTAAGATGTTTTTGTCAAACTGCAGAGGCGAGAGATGGGTGAAAAATCATCACGAAGGTCTGGTCTGAATGGAGATGATCAGGAAAGAAAACATCTACATCAAAGGAGACGTCACTGGATGTAAAAGGTAGTGGGCATTGTATTACCCTTTATGTTTTGTAGTGCTATATGTAATGTTAGGAGGGAAAGGTTCAGAATTTGGTAAAGGAGGGGGGCGTTGTTAAAATTTTCGCCTCAGGCAGCAAAAAGGCTAGGTGCACCCCTGGAAGGACATTATACTATGTGGGTCATATAAATTATACTGTGTTGCTAGAGCTCAAGGAAAGTAACAAGGAGTCAGGGCTGTGCTGCAAGGAGGGAGCGGAGGACATTGGCTTGAAGGTGACTAAGCTTTATTGATGGATCTACAATGCATTTCAGAGTAGAACCGACCCCTTCCTCAGGGAAGTACATAAATGACATTATTGCACAAATCCAGTGGTTAAATAGTTGTGCTGGTGGTAAGGAGAGAATATAATAAAATCAACAGCAGCCTTGATTATCGATGCTATGGTACATTTATTGCAGATATATTTTCACATGCGACAGTATAACGTTTCGGCAAAAATGCCTTCGTCAGATACTACAGAAAAAAACAATTCGAAATCAAAATTAGACACAAGGAACATAAAAAGTACAAAAAGGAGAGAATGATTGACACGTCCCTCCCCCCAGGTTAAGATCACATTACAATAGTAGATAAAAAATACAAAGATACAGAAATACAAAAATACATACATGTTAAAAGACTATGTTAGTAATAAGTATCAATAACATAGTGCTTTAACATGTATGTATTTTTGTAAAAAAAAAATTGTTCCTAAAAGGAAAAGTGTTAAGTAACTCTACCGCGGTGTCTAAGCTCCATGTGCCGTAAGGACCTTGTGACGTCACAGGGTCACATGACATTGGAAGTCTTGATCCCAAACTTACCATGCAACTCACCGTAAACATGATGATTAGGGTTAGTTATTATTATTTTTATATTATTTTACTAATCATTACTAAGCACAGCTTCTGGGATGTAGATATTACCGTGCTGCTTCATCCCATGGCTACATCAAACCCATGTGTCTTTATCATGTCGTATGACCCTGTGAAATCACTATGTCCTTACGGCACAGGGTGTTTGGACACAACAGTAACTCTAGAGGTGACAGGTCCTCTTTAAAACATAACATTCTTCTTACAGGCACCACTAGAAAAGGCTGAGGAGCTAACTGCATACTGTTTATACATTAAACTCAATAATAACTCAGTATTCAGCAAGCTATTGAGCTCCCCCTAGTGGTACTTTCCTACAGCCAGAATGTTATATTTTACATACTGTATGTGTCTATGTAGTGGACTTAGGTGTAAAGGAGGGAGCTCTACCTTTATTTCTAAAGAAAAAAAAATTCTTCATGTATTCTTAGGAGATGACCGCGCTGTCATCAAATAACCAGACGGGGCTATTTATGGATACAACTGGAAAAAAATAACGGAAGCCACCAAGGCCCATTTAAACCTTCATTAAGAGTGGAGTGACATTGGAAGCATTAAAAGCTGCTAGCTGGTATGTAATGCTATGTATCCATGCCGCCAGTGAAGTGAACTAAGCTGCGCCCTCCGTTCGGGGATTTCAGTAGCCTGCATGTTAACAGCGGCGCTCCCTTTTGTTTTGATGTTTTTGGAGCTTTCGTGATCGCTTCCCATTTCTTGCAGTCAAAACATAAATTTGTCATGACCTTAACCCTGTGAAAACTAATTGGAATTAATCAGCCGTGACCACTTAGGACCATTGGTGACAGAAAGCGGTAATGGAACATCGTAATTAGCTGTCTTTACATGGACTCTCACCTGATTTTTTTTTTCTTGCACGGTTTTGAGCACCCTGGATTGCTTAAGTAAGTATTTGCACGCAAAGTAGTGATATTGGATCTACCTCAGTGTCGAGTGCTTCCATAACTTTAAAAATTAAAGAGGCAGAAATTCTCCAGTGGGTTTCCGTCGGCAGTTTGATTCAGATTTTATTATCAGCGAAGGCTCTATAATAAGCAAGAACTGTCCTCTCAGGTTAGATATGCTTGAGTGCCTCCTCGCTTTTCTACTCCCCCCTCGTGTCAGCCATGCGTTGCATTGAAAGTGGCTCGGAGTCAGGATTCTGCTCGGTGCGTGGTCTCTGCAGCTGCTAATTGTAATGCAGCTTGATTTTGTTCCTCTCTGTTCTTCATGCAACAACTGTATAGGCCTTCAATGAAGCAAACCAATGTTTACGCAATGTCAGATTTTCAGGATTATACAATATATACGTTATATTGATGGTTGATTTCATGTATCCGGCCTCTTGCGTAGAAACAAACTTGCAGGGTTCAGGATGGCAAAGGCTGGTGGTTTTAATTATTTCATGCAGACAAATCTATTCCATGACCCCGGAACATCTTAGATAAATGTAAGCTTTGAAACATATACCGGCGGCTCTACAGTACAGATATGTTTTATACGGCGTTCTTAAGATATCTGTGTTTTCGAGCTTTTTAAATGTACAGTATTTATGTTTATGTTTCAAGTCAGCGAGATAAAGTGTATCGATAACATATAGAACGGTATAGTGTCTGTAACACGTATGTGATAAGCCGTTCCTCTTTACTAAGCTAACTATGAACAGAGACAGAAGTACATGATAGTGCAGAAGCAGTAGACATACTCAGGCCCTGGCGGCCAAGGTGGCCCAAATAAAAGAGCATCTTATAATTTTAGCACAGAGGTCAGCCATTACCTAAAGGATAGAGGCATGTAGCCTAGAGATTGGTAAATTGACCCTCTAGTTCAAGAAAAAAAAAAATCACAATAACTATGGAGCAAACAAAACCAGGTATGGCAGCACAACATTTCACATACAAACAATAAAACTGGGAAATTGGGACTATACTGAATTAAAGTGGAATTATACCTACTATAAATGAAAAAATAGAAGCTCTTTGCGCACATTTTTTATCAAACGTGTGTCGGGCCCATCTACCAGGCGTCAAGGTGGCTTCTGCAGATGGGTCCCTAACACTAATAGAACTGCCTCTCCTGGGCTTGACCTAAGGCTAAAATGTTCAGGGTGGCGTATTAACTATGGAGCAAGCAGAACAGTTACCTGGTGACCTCATTTTCGTCATTTTAGTTGCAGATCTGCTAATTCTCAGGCTTTTCTTCTGCCATCCACGATGGCCACAGCGCAGACTATCTGAAGCACACTGTGCATCTGTAGCCCAAGGCACTTCCTACTTGTCAAGCCCGACTCTTCGATTGGCCAACGGCAGCAGAAAGTGTCTTGGACTACAGTATGCATGTGAAAAGTGATCCTAAGGGCCCATTCAGATGGCTGTATGTGTTTTGTAATCGGCAAATTGTGAATCCACAAAACATAGATACTAGCCCGTGTGCATTCCGCATTTTGCTGAATACACATGGCCAGTCCTGTGATAGAAATGCCTATTCTTGTCCACAATGGCGGACAAGAATAGGACATGCTCTATCTTTTTTTGTGGGGCAGTGGGATGCAAGTACAGATGCGGACAGCACACAGAATCAATGGCTCCGCAGACCCATAAATACAGTCAGGTGAATGGGCCCTAAGGATGAGCAAATTGATTCTACCAGTTTGGGATTAATTTCGAATAAAGTACAGATTTACAAAAAAAACTATTGTCTACTGACGTATTGTCTAGCTCATATGTGTGTTATATAATAACCAGACTGAGACCCTAGTATATATTCTCTGTACTTTTGATAGTACAAAGTCAATTATAGGAGGTTTGTGGGAGGGGGGATTTATACTTGTCGCAGTACTGTCCTGCACTGCTACCACTGTATGTATTTGTTATATTATGTATGGATTTTCCCACCCTTTTTAAAACAATAAAGAATGAATTTATATTATATGTGTGGATTAATAATTTTGGGGTACTATTGTTTAGTGACACACAAATTGAACTACTGGTACTTCGATAATGGTTACCCTTATCTTTAACATTGCCAAGACGGATCCGTCATGAACTCCATTGAAAGTCAATGGAGGATGGATCAGTTTTTTATTGTGTCAGAGAAAACGGATCCGTCCCCATTGACTGCATTGGGGGTCATGCCGGATCTGTCTTGCTCCGCATCCCAGGTTGGAAAGTAAACTACAACATGTTGCGGTTTGCTCTCCGGTATGGGAACGCAACTAAACAGAACGGAATGCATTTTGGAGCATTCCGTTCTGTTCAGTTCAGTTTTGTCACCATTGACAATGAATGGGGACAAAACTGAAGCGTTTTTTTTTAATGGTATTGAGCCCCTATGATGGATCTCAATACCGTAAAACTAAAACGCTAGTGTGAAAGTAGCGTAAGCCAGCCTCACAGCTGCAACTAGCTCTTTCAGGACAGAAGCCCTTGCCGATAGCGATCATTAAAGCCTTTAGATGCCATGATTAAGTGAGATCATGGCATCTAAAGGATGAAAAACCCAGAAACTCGTGCTTCTGGGCTGCGTACCGGCATCTCCTGTGGCCAATGAGGATGTCGGTAATTGATGGCAGGCCAACATAAGAAATGAGCAATTCTGTGCAATTAATGGATCTAAAAAATCCATGATTGTTCAGAATTAAAAAAAATTAAAAATAGGGTTTTGTAGGCTCAAATATGAGCTTCAAAATCATAAAAAAGTAAAAAAAAGCTGTTAAAATATAAAAGTTTAAACCACTCCTTTCCATAGAATAAAAAAATAAATACAAAAAAACAAAACATATAAATATTATGGGTATCACCGAAAATGTCCGTACTATTAAAATATAAAAATATTTTTTCAATACAGCGAATGGCGTAACTGAAAAAAGGGTCAAAATGGCCAGATTTGCAATTTTTTTAATTGCTTCTCTTACCCCAAAATTTTTTATAAAATGTGATCAAAAAGTCACGCACAGTCCAAAATGGTATCAACAAAAACTAAAAATTGTCCTGCAAAAAATCTATGGGGGTCAGAATATGGTGATGTAAAAAACCTATAGATATGTGGTATCGTCGTAATCGTACTGATCCAGAGAATGAAAGGCACAGGTCAATTTTGATGGAGAAATTGCATTTTTTCCAATTCCACTCCATTTTGAATTTTTTTCATGCTTCCCACTTCATTGTATGCCATATTAAATGGTGGCATTAGAAAGTACAACTTGTCTCGCAAAAAATAAGCCCTCATACAGCTATGTGAACAGAAAAATAAAAAAGTTATGGCTTAAGAAAGATAGGGAAGAAAAAATGAAAACGCGAAAACAAAAAAAATCCGGTATCCTAAGGGTTAAACAGAACCGTTTTAATTTTGCACATCAGGATGCATCCATTCTGTTAGGATGCGGTTGTGTGAAATCAAAATAGAAAAATGGATCCATCACTAAATACATTGAAAGTCAGTAGGTCACAGATCCAGTTTTTTGGGCTCCTAAAAAACTGATCCGTCACCATTGACTTTACTTTGTTTTCAGTGTGGGATCTGTTTTTTCCCATTTTTATTACCAGACACAAAACCACAACCTTGTAACGGCTTTGTGTCATATTACAAAATGGAATGCTGATGGAACGGAAGAAAGACATTCTGACGCATCCTAAACGGATCTCTTTCCATGTATGGAGACCAAACGGAAATTCTGGCATTGAGATCCTCAATGTTTTATTTTGTAACGTAAAAACATTAGGTTTGGTTCATATATTGCAGATCCAAGTTTAAAACATTATTTTTTTTATTTTTTTTCAAAAATCGGATAAATTTCTGATCTTACATGGAAGCTAAAACAGCATCAGGATTTAAAGGTAATGTGACAAAATGACATTGTGTTAATCCCATTTTTAGGTTAAACATTCTTAAAAGAATTTTTAGTGTTGCATTTTTATTTACAGAATTTATTTTTTAAAAATCCAATTTTTGCCCACTGCTCACTTAGAGTGTGAATAATGCAACATTTCATTTTCTGTAGAGATCAATCTTCAGCAGTTATCAGTATCATCACAGGCAGGAATACAATGACAGGTAACACCTATAAGACAGAATCCACCGTTCACAATAGGTGATGTCACAACTTATCTATCCCCCTCCCTGCACATTGACCCCTGCACATGTCACAGATCAAGCCTGGAAACTCCAATAGAAGTCAAAAAGGTCCCCTCCTGTCCATTGGACCCTATCTCTAAATGCTGTTAACAGCAACTTAGACAAGATGGCCGCCTCTATAATCATGTACAGAAAATAGAAGTAAAAAATCTATAATCAGGGAATAAAAACAGATTAGGAAGGGATGTGTAGATAATGTAAATATCCAGCTCACCCTTGTTTGGTAATGATGCACGTATTTCACCCCGGGTGCACGGAAATGTAGGTTAGACCTTAATAATATAGACGAAAAACGGGGTTTCCAGCACTACTTGAATCTTGAGTGATATTTTTTCTTTATTTTCAGTGATACAAAAACAGCAATAAAACTTCACAGGTCCTGGTTCAATCTACGCGTTTCAAACAGGTAAGTTCTTATTCATGACTGGCATGTTTTGCTTGTGTGAGAGCGGCCATATATACTCTCATACAGAGCGCCCATCCCCCAACTTAGGGAGGAGATTATATCCAGGTGCATATGGCACTGCAATCACACACGAGTGCAAGACAGGCATCGGTTCTATTCAGAATGATAGAAATACTGATGGATTGGAGTAGTATAAAAACTTCAAGGTCATGGTAAATACTCCCATGGCCAATAATGTTCCTCCCAATATGACATAGTGATGTTGGCGAGGGAGGGGGAAAATTTGGCTCCCATAGAAACGCCTTTAATCTGCACATAGTACATGTCATCAAAGCAGAAAAAATTATGCGACAGTAAAAATGATGTCACTAACAGAATGTAATCAATGAAATCATTGCCATGAGGACTGTACCTATGCAGATGATACTCCAGAGACAGGAGCGCTACTGAGTGAGGTATGGAAGGGTACAGGCCAATAACATCTGATGTAATCTAGGTGAAGTTGGGACACCATTGTTTATCACCGGGTATGTACCTTTGATATAACCCGGTGTCCGTTTGACCAACGGTTGTAACACAGAGTCACGCCACTGGCTCAATCTTTCAGTCACGGAGCCGATACCTGAAATTATAAGGCGGAGCGGTGGAGGGCAGACGCCGTTGTGGATTTTAGGAAGAGCATGTATGATGGGCATGATAGGCGACTCT
Organism: Bufo bufo; assembly: GCF_905171765.1. Taxonomy (NCBI): domain Eukaryota; kingdom Metazoa; phylum Chordata; class Amphibia; order Anura; family Bufonidae; genus Bufo; species Bufo bufo. Next base: position 79,919,043 of record NC_053391.1, read on the forward strand.
ATATTTAAATAAGAAAATTCTTTATGAGAAAAAAACAACAAATCTCTGCCTTTTATTAGAATATCCAGATATTCTTTCTGGTATTTAGTGGTAGGATTTGACCTTAATTTTCTATAGGTAGAGGAGTCGCATATAATGCCCATCATTTGACTTCTATACATTTCAGCGTCTAAAACAACCACCGCGCCGCCCTTGTCGGCCATTTTGATGATGATATCTTTGTTATCCCGTAGTTCTCTTATGGCTGTTTTTTGTTTGATAGTAAGATTGCTCTCACTGGATGGTCTGTCCCCATGTTTGTTAATAAGGAGGAGTTCCCTTTCCATAATATCTTGGAACACGTCCATCCCAGCAGTACGAGACTTCAGGGGATAGAAACGTGGATTATGAGTGCGGAAACCGCATGCTGCAGGAACCACGTCCCTAGTCCCTGATTCAGACTGTAAATCTTGAAGATTAGTGAGAGCAAGTTGTTCCACAAATGAGAAACCTGAAAAGACATTGTCTATTTGCTGGGTGGGCGTATCAGATGAGTTTGAGATGTTCTCCTCTTCATTATAATGCTTTTTAACCACAAAGTTTCTGACAAATTTATTTATGTCTATTAGAGTAGAGAACAGATCAAAATCATTTGATGGTGCAAAATTTAGACCCAATCCCAGAACCTTATATTGATTATCAGTCAATATTGTTTTAGATAAATTAACATCCAAATTATTTATAAGTTTTTTTGGGGACGGGTCGCCACATTGTGGGCTTTCTTTTTTGTTGTGTTTTCTCCCCCCTCTCCTGACCCGTTTTTTGGTTTCATCATAGGGGTGGGCATATTCTAAGATTTTTTATAATATGAGGATTGGGAGACTTGAGAGTCCACCTGCGATTCTCCTGAATCTGTCTTCTAGGATTTTGTTGTTAGATTTTCACAGCTAGTATCAGAGAATTCTCCATCCGAAGTGTCAAAGCTGACAGTAGGTGTCTATTTTTTTTTATATTTTTATTTTTATTTTGTGATTTTTTTTTTAGAATAGATCTCGGGGTCTGATATGGATTGTCTCTTCTGCCCCATTCATAGACTTGTTTTTTTTGATAGTCAAACAGGTCTCTCTGAAATTTTTTGTGTTTGGTCTCCATGATACTTGTCCTGGATACTCTAAGTCCTTGATCGAGGTTGTAATAAGTTGTTGTCGTTGCTTATAAAAGTGTACCATGTGTATATATTTCTGTTTGTTTTCACTAGTTTTAATTTTCTTTCTATACTGAATTGATTGGAACCGTGTTCACACCTTGCGTTTTTTTTCTCTCATGGCCAATGCATTATAATTTTATGCATTTTTTATATTTATATGAAGATGTGTGCTGCTGTCTATTGGCCATGAGAGTATTTACCATTACATTGAAGTTTTTATACTACTCCAATCCATCAGTATTTTTATCATTATGAATAGTACAGATCCCTGTCTTGCACTCATGTGTGATTGCAGTGCCATATGCACCTGGATATAAGTTGGGGGATGGGCGCTCTGTATGAGAGTATATATGGCCGCTCTCACACAAGCAAAACATGCCAGTCATGAATAAGAACTTACCTGTTTGAAACGCGTAGCTTGAACCAGGACCTGTGAAGTTTTATTGCCGTTTTTGTATCACTGAAAATAAAGAAAAAATATCACTCAAGTAGTGCTGGAAACCCCTTTTTTGTAGGAAAGGATGTGTGTGTCTATCTGCTTTTAATTAGTAAAAAAAATATATAGATGGCATATTCCCTTTAATACTAGTGATCTGGTGATCATAACTCACTGTAGGATCACATACAATTATTTGCTATTTTTACAGAAACTTTCCGAGATCGTAGAAATATTTTTTTTTTTAGGAAACTATAAATTCGGTACTACTTTGAATACTGAAGTTAATGGACAAAATTGCGACAAAACAAGCACAAAAAATACAACTGCGATTAAAATACACTAAAATACGTCTTATGCATAGAGAGCAGTGATGAGAAAATTTAAAAAAATTTGTTTCCGGTCTGATACAATTCGAACAGAAAAGCTGTGTATGACATTCTGGTCGGTCGCTATCTCTCTCTCCTCTGCACAAAAATTTCTTCCGAATCGGATCACAAGAAATTCTGATACTGTAAAATTAGAATTTTTGGAAAAGTTCAGGTCGAATTTTGATTGTATAGAATCGATTCGCTCATCTCTAATATGGAGCTATGTTTAGGAGCACGTGGCACATCATCTCAGTGATATACCTACCATAAGGGATCGGTTAACTATTACTTTATGTGCACAACCACAAAAATTTCTGTCCCGTTGTTATGTTGTTGTCTCCTCTCAGCTTCCATATTCAAACACTGCAATAAATAGTACTGTGTGCCCTGCATGTCGTATATCTGAGGCCCTTGTGTGTCAGGTGGTAACTGATCTACAGGCAGCACGTGATCCTAATTGTCCGATTTTCAGAAAATTACATTTAAATGTCTGCCATTCTCCTATTCGATAGATTTGTTGCTATGCATTTCCATCCATTTAGCTAAGCTTCCCGTGCTAAACACCCCTGAACTTATTGCATTATTAAATATTACATGTATTATTCAGTGTAAGCCGCAAAATCCATAGACTTTAATTTTAGGCAAACTGTGAGGATAAATAAATGCATTAAATGGTTTGTCGGGACGATGGTTGATCTCTGGCAGATTTCTTAATCAAATGCACAAACAGCAAAATGTACAAAGGCAACAAAGCTGCTTAATGTGGAGATTGCAGACTGTAGAGAATAAAAGAAAAGGGGTTTCTATTGATGTAATATATTTTAAACTTAAAAGAGTTCTCCAGCTTTTCTAAATATCCGGCAACTTCTGACCTGTGGAAGAAAGATGATTTCTTCAGTACTTACCCCTCCGTTGTTTCGGCTATTCCACCAAGTCCACTGCTCTCATGTAATCTCCTGGATTGGCTGCGGCTCTTCTGCCCAGGTGCAGACCTGATGCATTCTCGAGTCTTTGTGTAAATGCAGCTGAACAGGAAGACTTAGGAGCACATCAAGACGGACCTTCAGCAGGAGAGCCCCCCAGCCAATCCAGGCGTTCACATGAACGCAGCGGAGATGGCGGAAACAGGGCGTGGCGGAGAGGTAGGTACTGAGGTAGCCTTCTTGCGTCCACAAGTCAGAAGGCTGTTGGATTTTTAAAGTGTTTCTCCAGGAATAGTTTTAAATGGCCACCAGCAACCTGTCTTATTACACAGCTCTACAATAAATGGTAATGATGTGATCCTGCCTACGTGTAATGACCGACGTCACGCACAGGGAGGAAAACAGGGAAAGCCCTGCCCAAGGGAGAGGGAAAGGTGGTGACCCCTAACTCACCTTGCGGCTGGCACCTGACTGCCCTGACGTCCCTAGGCGGGTTCCTCACCCGTGCGGCGATCACGTGCCTAAACCCTGGCTTTCCCTAATATGAGCCCTAGATAGTGAACAGGCCGGTGGGATCGCTAGTCCACACCACTATCACTAAGAGGGAAACACCAGGGAGAGGACAGACAAAACAGACAAACACATACACCCAGGTGGGCGACCACAATAAACCAAAAAGGTCCAACAGGGATCCGGAGGGTAGCGTTCTGGACCAACTACCAGCGAACGCAGCAACACAGCTCCAGAAGGTCAGAATAGATGTCCAGGCAGGAAGCTCTATCTCTGGCAACCAGAGAAGTGTGAGAGAGGAATATAAGGAGGTCTGGGAGTGCTGGACAAGGAACAGCTGAGGAGAAGGAGCTACGGATCCCTGAGTGAGCCAAAAGGGTTTGCAAAGCAAACCCAGAAAGCTACCATAAGGAAAACAGCCCTATCTTAAATAGAGCGTGCAGCCAACCGCTGCGACTTCCTGACCCCGGGTATAACGGAGTCAGGCGTGGTTCTCGATACCCTCGTGACACTACGATATGCCATCATGGCTGAGCAGCCTTACAGGAACACTTATCAATATGTAGTACAGGCAAGTGCCAGAGCGTAGTGTGTAGTGAGGCTCCAACTCTTCACCGCCCGCTAGATAGCTCTGCAAGTGGAGGCAACCCACCCTGCTCATATTCTAGGACAGGTTGCTGGCGACCATTTTGAATCATTCCCAGAGAACCCCTTTAAGTTCCTGGAAAAGAAAATGTACAAATGATCTTTTAAAATGAAGCTACTAATAGAGTGGCATTGATTATTTAGCCACCTATTATAAGATCTAGTCTTTTTGTAATATGTTTTCACTACTTATTTTTTCAGCTTGTTTTTATTCTGTTCGTGGTAATTTGATGCTACCTGGAAACCATCAACAAGCATGCTGTCTGCTGACGCATCTTGTGGCTTGTGTTAGTTTGACATAAATGAATCATGATCATTAAGATATATCAATAGCTAGATTAACATCTGAATGCTTAGCACTTGTATTAGCCACCAATCCATAAAAATAAATAAAAATACCAAAAATAACAATATACTTGCCAACAGATACATCATTCATCATTTTGTTCTACCTATCACCCTTCTGTTCTTCACAACCCGACCACGATGTGATTGTGTGTGTGGAGGGGGGGGGGTATCTATGTAGCACGTTAGTACTGAATGACAAGTATAACTCCTAGTTCTTCATAAGAGCGTCACCTGCCAGTTGCTACCGCTAAGCAACAGTCTATACATATTGGTAATCTGGGTAGGGCAGGATCATTTCCGAGGGGAGTACTCTGTAGAGGACACCTCTTTTTGTCAACAGAACAGACCTTGACTGATCAGCCCATGGATCCTATTCATTCCTATCGGACACATTGATGCCAAAGTGCAAACTCAACCAAAACAACACAAATGTGGATTAATTTCAAGACTAAATATTACCTCTACAAAAACATTTGCTTTGTGACTAATTACTTTGTCACGAAGCGCATTTATTTGTAAGTAGTGGGTGCAATGACAGGGAACGGAATTGTGTTCTAATAACCTGAGCAAACAATGCCACCACACCATGACTGGGACTGAGTAAGCACCGGGACAGACAAGGCACCATTGGGACCACTACATACTTACCAAAATAGGTGCAAAATAATTATTAGGAAGTATGAAAGAGCAGTTACCACGACAGTCCACATTCTATAGTGTAGCATTGAGCTAGTCCGGATCATGTGTGTTTTACATATATAATCTACCCTACATTTTTGTCACTCACAGGACAAGGTCACACCTCTCTCTCAGAAGGCAGTCATGCACACTTTACACTAAACACAAACGGTACTCACTTTCTCCCAGACTAATGACCTAGTCTGTACTGTAGACACATCTGATGTAATGACTGTCAGTCATAAAATATTAGACGGGAAATGTTAGATGAGAAAGCATTAAACCGTCATGTTTGATTGAACCCTTCTTAGGGGTCAACTTGGATTTTGTATCTTTGCAGTATAGAGGACTTTTCCTTGAGTGAGACTGTCCACACTAGCTTAAAGAGGTTGTCTCTCTTCTGCAAATGACATTTATCATGTAGAGAAAGTTACTACAAGGCACTTACTGATGTATTGTGATTGTCCATATTGCCTTCTTTGCTGGCTTCTGTGCATGATGATAGTGGGGATGTCTGGAGAAAGAAAGTGTAGTAGCCAGGTGTTAAAGTGGTTAAGAAAGATAGTGGCTGGGCCTGTGGGGCGGTAAATGACAGCTACTTGAAGGTTGGAGGGAGAGTAGATGTAAATAGAGTGTACTTCAAATAAAGTGAGTGTAATGGAGGGTGGCAGTGGAGTTGGGCTGTAGGAGCAGGTATCTGATAGGAGAAAGCCAACTCCTCCACCATGTTTGCAGCCGGGGCGGGGGGTGTGAGTGAAATGAAATCCACTATATGAGAGTGCAGCAGGGGAGGAGGTGTCAGAGGGTGTCAGCTATGTTTCTGTGAGACCCTGATAGGAAAGTTTTTGAGAGATGAAAAGATCAGGAATGTAGGACAGTTTGTTACAGACAGAGCGTGCATTCCATAATGCTCCTGCAAGAGGAACCAGATGAGCAGAGGTCAGAGGAATGGTTATTAGGTTTAAGGGGTTGCAGAAATTTGTAGAAGGAGATTTGTAGTGGGACGTAGAGGTGATAGTGGGGATTAACTGAGCGGGGCCTGGATTTGGAGAGATGTCACCAGCAGTAAGGAGAAGCAGAGAAAGTGTTAATAGATGAGAATAAGAGAGGGTATGAGGTATCTTTGTCTGTTTGGGAAGGAAGCGTTTTAGGTTGCCAAACAGGTTTGTGCAAGCGGTCAGATGAGAAGGTAAGATGGAGGGAGAGATGAATAGTTCCTTGCTGGGTGAATGGATGTGGGGGTGTTTCAGGAGGTTTTGGAAAAGTGGGAAGAGTAAGATGAAAAATGTAAACATTGTTTGCAATAACTATGTCTGTAACTACCTGTGGGTCACTTCTGGTCCAATTCTGGTATAATTCAGTATGTGCACTTAAACAGTTGCACTTGAAAGATGTACATACATTTGAAAAAAAAAATACTTACTGCTCTCCATCACAGCTTTTGTGTCTCGGCGCAGGCGGTCACGAATGCCTCACTGTGCCTTCCTGCGCCGGGATCAGAAGACCACTTAGATGAGGGTTCAGAAGATGCCTGCAGTGGATGGAGACCGAGCCGTCAGGGAGTTCAATTGACAGATTTTACACTGAACTGAGCAGCCTGCAATGTATAAGCAGCCACATAGGCTGCAGAAAAGAAACAGAAAAATTTCAACAAAAAACAATCAAAGAAACACTTTTTTAAGCTTTCTTCTAAAACATCAGCAGCCCTGTCTATGGGTTGTGTCTGGTATCACAGCTCAATTCCATTAGAGTCAATGGTGCAAAGTTGCAATTCCGCACATAACATGTGAACAGGGGTGGTGCTGTTTTTTGAATATTGACATATTTTTCTAATCCAGGAAAATCCCTTTAGGGTTCATGCACACAAACATATTTTTTGTCTGTGTCTGTTCCTTTTTCTGTGGCCCATATGCAGAACTATTTACTTCAACGGTGCTGCAAAAAACACCGGAAATGACTGTGTGCATACCGTATCCATATGTCCGTTCCACAAAAAAAGAAAACATGTCCTAATATTGTCTGCATTACCACCAAGGTTAGAACTTGTATTATCTGGCCATTCCGCAAAATGGGGAACGCACAAGGCCGGTGTCTGTGTTTTGGTGGAGCCGCAATTTGAGGACCACAAAACAACGGTTGTGTGCATTAACCCTTAATCAAAACCTTAAAAGCCAAAGGAAAACAAATGTATTTTGTCTTAAAATGCTACTACAAATGTTTACATTTTAAATCATCATTTTTGGGGGGTAAATGTTACCTCCATTTTTTTAAAATGATGATCAGATGAAAGTGAGGTCCATTGTTTAGAACAGGGATGCTCAACCTGCGGCCCTCCAGCTGTTGCAAAACTACAACTCCCAGCATGCCCTAATAGCTGTAGGCTGTCTAGGCATGCTGGGAGGTTGGGCATCCCTGGTTTAGAAGGTTCTCACTTCAGCACTAATTCATGCACCAAGGTTTGTTCTAGTTTCCCTGATTATAAGACTGAATTCACACTTGGTGTAAAACTCATCACTTAAATTCCCCTTGCGTTTTTTTGCTGAAGAATTATTTTTGCAGATTTAGTCGTGGAGTTCAGTACGGAATTTGAAGTGACATTAAAAGTAACATTTCTGCAGCATAGAAATTCTCTCTGTACATGTGCTGCATAATTCTTTCTAGGAATGCAAATTTTAGCAGTGGATTTTTCTGCTACGAAAATAAACCATGTGTGAACCCATCCTAATAATTCTAATTAGAACAGAGCTGAATGAATGAAACTCTTGAATTATAACCGATAATGTGCAGCGGGTCACGATACAATAAAAGTAAACCAAGCTGAATTGGAGACAATACAATACAATGAAATAATGGAAACTGTTGCAATGTGATGTCTGACAAAAGACTAATCCACCTATAGACAAAACAATGGCGTTTGCCTTTCTGTTTACCCCGGAAAGGCAACAGTGATGTTTGGCATGTTTTGACAGGTCCAATCACTATTCATTTGGATAATCCCTGTTTGAAATGGATTCACTTAATAATATCCTGCAAAGTCATCTTTTCTGGAAATGCTCACATGCAATTCTTCACTAATAATTAATGACAACAATCTAATTAATTATTTCACTCCATTTCCTTTTTTGCCTTTGCTGTTGTCCTGGCGAGGAACCTGCGCTGTATAAAAGTCGCTATACAAGTAATAAAATCTTACTAAAAGCATTTACCTATTGTCTTACCTTTTTTATTTCTATATTATTCAATGTATAGAAGGAGTTCATTTGTATTATAAAAATAATATTTTGTTCTATTGATGGAAAATATGCAAAGTATAATAATTACATAATTATGAGAAATCGTTTTATACATTAATTTTATAATCATATAATATTATTTTTCTTAAGCCTCTTTAGTTCTTTAGTTTTTGTGCCACTTTTTATGTGGTGGCCATTTTTTTGTGGATTTTTGCTGTAGATTTGCTCTGGATATCACCTTTTGCATTACAAAGACTAAAGCCTTTTGTGAAAATCACAACAGAATGCACATGCTGTGAATTTGAAATCCTACGTGCAGATCACGTTTCAAAAACTACAGTATTATTATAGTAATATAAATAATCCCAGACTTTCTGAGCAAAATCCACCACTTACAAACATAGCCTAAAAGGGCCAATGCACAGTAGATAAAAGCTGGTTGAATCTGCATCTGGGCTATCCCAACCATCTAAATGGTAGAGGACTGTCCTGAATCTCCTCCGATGGCAGATTTTGGGAGGAAAGAAGGGTCTGATTAGTTTGACTTCAACATGCACAGTCCTTTGCTCCTGCAGAAGACGAGCTTAGTCGCTTTTCCCCTTTAAAAACACATATATGCCCAGCCAAGCGTATGTACTGTATGAATGTGGGAGTCACAAGGATTAGCTGCCGGCTGTATGACAGTTTAGCTGACAGCTAAAGAGTATGGGAAGGTAGAGACTAGGCTCACAATGTCTAATGACACGAAGGGAATGATAAAAATGATTTAAACCAGAGAACAATGCATCTCTCGGAATTCCAGGAGAAAGGACACATTCACACTGCATTATCCTGGTCAGTAAAACTAGCCTTGGGTCCAAAACACACCTATTGTTCCATTATATTTCTTCTGTTAAGATTCTACTCCTGGTTTTAGCTTACAAGTTCTGATGCAAAGTACTGACCAAAGTACTACAGTGTGAGAGGGGCCTAACAGAATGAAGAATAGTAATCTAATATATTCTAAAAATATACAATAATCTATGAGAACAGGTTCCTGAGCTGAGCTTGCTCCATGCCGGCTCTATAATACAGCAGACACTTGCCAGAAGTGACCTGGATCAGAGATGACTTTGATCCAGGTCATTTAACCCCCTCAGATGTCAATTTCAGATGTAGATGTCAATAGCAAGCTTTCACCTGAAGGGTTAGAAAGTGGGAGGGGGCTTCCTCTCTTCTACAATTGTCGTCTTCACAGTGAAATTTCAGGACTATGGTTGCTATGGCAGCCTGAACCCTTGCAAAGTCTTGAAAGCCTGCCATAGTAAGCCACCTGTTAAGCTATGCCTGAGGCATGGCTTAAAGGGCTTGTCCGGCATAAAAAAATAAAAATAAAACAATTAACTCACTTTTAATAGCCCTCCAGATGCTTTTATGTATTTTTCCACTTCAGCAGGGCTCCGACAGTCCCCCACTGATTGTTTACATCTATATTTATGTGTGCGATCACTTCCTGCCGCACTGCCTTGTGGGTCCCAGCGCAGCATCACGTGGTTTCAGGTGTCTGTCAACTCCTCCGTGCATCTGCCCCGCTAATTTATATGCCTCCTTCTGCCGTACATATTCCTCCACCTTAGTTACGCCCCTAAAGGCCTCCTGGCTCAGTCCCTCCCTTGTAACATGTGCTCTGTGTTTGCATTAGACAGAAGCAATGGAGGCAGCCAGTCATCGATCAGACAGGGAGCGGATCAGTGCTCTCCTTCATTGATAAGAAAACGCACTGCCCGGTGACGTCATCGGACCAGAGGGGCATGGCTTAGCGCAGTGTGTTGCCGCCTAGTTACTGCCCTTCCATGTGCTCTGAATAATTACTGTGGCTGACTGTGACCTCACCGGGCTCCTTGCGAAGCAGAAGAAGAGGCTTTGCTCTGCAGAAAGGGACCCGGTACGTCACTGACTCTGCGAAAAACAGCACTCTTGGCTGCGAATTTGTGAATTGAAAAAGGGGCATCAGAAAAGTTTGGTAAAGGTAGGACAGGCATGAATGTAATATTTAGGTGATTGTTGTACACTTACACCAATGTCCCCAATCTCGGACAACCCCTTTAGCAAGAAGTCTGTTCAAATCACTTGGACTGAAATTGTATTCTGTTGCAGTCTCTTATACAAGTGATCAGAGGATTGCACATTGAAGTCCACTAAGGGGACAAAAAGTTTTTAAAATATAAAAAAAATCAAATCACCTACTTTCCCAATTTTACACTTAATAAACAATTATAAGCAATAAGGGTACGACTACAGGGCACAGTTGGGTCATGGTTGCGACACAGGCGCACTGTGGTCAAGTACAGAGCTGCCATATAGGCTGCAATATTTTAATAGTTTAGTCGGTCCGCATTAATGGTCATTCAGTATTGAAGGTGCCACATGGAGATTAACAATGCAGAGTGACTAAACAGTGAATTCTCTATTAGGTTAATTAGAGCCCACTGCAGCCCACAGGTCAACTGCAACACGACTGCGCAGTGTGGTCGTACCATAAGGCATCTTGCACACGAATGTGTGCGCCCCGTGGTCATGCTGCGGCCCACAAAATGCGGGCCGCAATGCACGAGCACAATCCTTGGGGCAGCTGCAGCGGATTGCGGACCCATTCACCTTACCGGGTCCGCGATCCTGTCGTTCCGCAAAAAGATAGGACATGTTCTATCTTTTTGCGGAATGGAAGTACGGGACGAACCCCACTCCGTAGTGCTTCCGTAGGGTTCCGCACCATTCCGCATCTCCGGATTTGTGGACCCATTGAAGTGAATGGGTCCGCATCCGTGATGCGGAATGCCCACGGAACGGCACCCGCAAATGCGGTCCGCAATATGGCCACGGGGCGCACACGTTCGTGTGCAAGAGGCCTAAGACAGAAATATAATTGGTATTGCCACATTGAAAAATGTCCAAACTATTAATATATGCTAAATTATTTTCGTACATGTGTATATCATAATGGAAAATAAAAACAGTACACCTCACACTAGACTAACACCTGCACTCACAAGTTCAATCACCCAGCCAATGCAACTTTCCCAGCCTCGTCTATGGTGCCCAGTGGTTCAGTAAAAGAACACAATCTATTGAATCACTAAATAGAGAAGAGATTCACTGTGGCACTTACCAGTCCATAAAAACATTTTTTTTTATTCACCCTTATCAGCATAGAGAGGTGGACGCATCATGATGGACAACAGACTGTTTTGGGCTGTACGCGCTTTTTCCTGGAAGTCCACCCCCGTACATCTGTTCTTATCCTGATTATAAGTAGAAAATGAAAGAAAAAATGGAGTGCATGAATGGGAAAATTTTTTGGAGAGGGAAAAAGGGAGGGGATAGGTTTAGGGCCAAAGGAGAACTAGATGGTGAAGAGGACACACCAGGTCGTGGTTACCCGTTACAATAAGAGGCAGCTACCCACTTATAAAAAGGCAAAACACAAGGACACTATTTCAGTGTACCACATGCATAAGATACAGACAACGATGTAGTGAGGCGCCAAAAACAGGTAACTGGTTATAGAATGATTAGGTGTATATAGATGTAGCAGGTGTATTACAGCTCAAATGGCAGTTGTGCCAGCAGTCAAGTATGGAAGGTAAACATAACACATACCAATATAATCAGAGGTAAGGTTATAAAACTAGTTGAGTCAAAGGACTTACTTCACCGGGGAGGAGGGTGAACAGGATTATTCTTATTATGAAATTTGAAGCTCGACGCATTTCGGGGATTACAGATAGGTCCTCTTCATCAGGAGCATAAGAATAACGTTATGCTTATGCTCCTGATGAAGGAGACCTATGTGTAATCCCCGAAACGCATTGAGCTTCAAATTTCATAATAAGAATAATAAAAACAAGCATCCTTGGTTTGGAAGTCCTCCAGTTTATTTCTACCACAAGGACGGGGTGTGCATCCATCTTACAGGCGATCTCGGTGGGGGAGGTAAGGAGGACAGGTGTCTTAAGTTTATCCTGTTCACCCTCCTCCCCGGTGAAGCAAGTCCTTTGACTCAACTAGTTTTTTAACCTTACCTCTGATTATATTGGTATGTGTTATGTTTACCTTCCATACTTGACTGCTGGCACAACTGCCATTTGAGCTGTAATACACCTGCTCCATCTATATACACCTAATCATTCTATAACCAGCTACCTGTTTTTGGCGCCTCACTACATCGCTGTCTGTTTCTTATCCTGATTATAAAAGACAACTCCAACAATTGCAGCACTACAAACAATATATAGTTCCCATATTCATAATAAACTATATGAAAATACATATGATCTACACCATCAAAATTCAAAAAGATTGCAAGATATGGAAGGTCACAATATGAATAGATATTCTAAGTGCCCTGATAATGAATCATAAATTCCTGAGATATATAAAAAGACCCAATACATTTCTTTGTCAAGTAAGCAAACTTTCAATCCAATCCCTATTTTGTTTATTGCTCTGACTTTCTTTTTGAATTGCCCCTTAGGGTTACACTTGCATTTTCTTAGAGACACTTTTTTATGATGATCAAAACAGACTGATCCATTAGTTTTTTAATCTGCTTTTCAAGATTTCAAAAATTCAATCTTTGTGCAAAATGTCCCTCAATGCCAGTGGCGATGGCACAATTCCTTTCTTAGGAATGAAATTATACAAAATACATTCATGTCATTAACCTTCCTTGAACCCTGTTAACATTTCTTCTAGGGGTGAATAATATATCAGTCGAGTAAGATATTACCCGCATGAACCAAATAGTACCATCTAAGGTTCAGTTCACGCCACGTTTGTGTCCTATGTCATGTATATATTTTTTAGAAACACATATTACAAAAGGAAGGTAATAAAATCCAAATTCTTTACTTTTGTTGATGGTTTCATCAATCAAATTCACCAAAACGGTACACAGTTGGCAAATGTATAGTCATACATTTGGATTTATGAGCTATTGATGTCTATAAAAAAATAAAAATAAAGTATTTATACTGTATATTAATATACTTTAAAGTGGTGCTCATTTAGTAATAATCTACCTGAAGATCTGAAGTCTAGTGGTGGATTTAGATGGGCTGATGAACAGCAAAGAGTTCCTTCCCGACAGTCGGCTGCTCATTAAGTGTAAGTGAAGTGCTGCATTTACATGCAGCGATTCCCTCCTCAGTATGAGGATGAAAGATCGCTATTGCTCTAGTCTTCATACAGCTACATTGTCCAGAAGGAGCGTTCGCAAAAACGTTCTTTCCCGATAATCTGCCTAATTATCTGGCCTTCTAAATTCACCTTAAAGGAGCCTTGGTTTCCACATGAGATAAAAAATGCTGCCAAAATGACTGATTTCAGCCATTTTGGGCCACCATTGTTTGAACAATTATCACAAATGATCACCAGCCTTTTGTCTGCAGCATATATGATTGGCCTGGTTGGAAAATTTTAACAATTGCTGGTGGGATTGTTTGTATCATTGATTGGCTGGCTTTAGAATATTGCATTGCCTTGAATTTCAGTCATATACTATAAACACAATTTGCCTATCCTGTACCCACCAAGTGCTAACCATACCTTTTGCAACCAGGAAACCCAAAACTGATGCAAATCAAATGTGCCAGTTTTTCAATCTGCTTTGTTAAAACTATAAATATATATGCACCGAGATTTGACTATTTGTTTAGAACTTTATGTATTAATTTGTTATACCTAATCCTTCTGAATCTGTGATACACTGATCATTATGTTAAAAAAAATAATAATTATTATCATATTTGCTGCAAAACCAAAATTGACATTAGCCCTTCACCAACAGAATGGGATTGGTAGCAGCCAGGGGAAAGAACGTTGTCAGCTGACAACCACAAAAGTGACAAACTTATAAGATATTATCCTTGACGGGAGAATGCAGATCTAATTCTGAATAGACAATGACAATTTTTATATGATGAGGAGTGTAAAATGTGTCTTTTTCATGCTCACCTATCTGAATTATGCTTTCTATATCAGTTAAAATGTTCTACCACTTTGATCTTGATATACAGATATGTAGATAGATAGATAAGCAATAAAAGATCCACAGCACTCCTTGAGGAATGAAAAAAATGTGCTGTGTATTCACACATATCAAGTGACAACGTTTCGGTTCTCACAGAACCTTTTTCAAGTCAGGTGAAACATAAAGTGCAAGAGTGCTAGTATATTTACATAGTATAGTCATTACCAATTAAATAATCAACCTATACAAAACGTGCACTCCCCTTTAAAGGAATGTTACAATTCATTCGATTCATACCACATCTCAATGTGAACAGGGACGAGAAACTGCCCTGCATATGTTCCATGACAATCCATACAGGGGAGTGCACGTTTTGTATAGGTTGATTAATTAATTGGTAATGACTATACTATGTATATATACTAGCACTCTTGCACTTTGTTTCACCTGACTTGAAAAAGGTTCTGTGAGAGAACCGAAACGTTGTCACTTGATATGTGTGAATAAACAGCACATTTTTCTCATTCCTCAAGGAGTGCTGCGGATCTTTTATTGCTTATTTGACCGTCCTGAATCGAGGGATTACCGTGGGCACCCTACATCCTATATTTCAAGGGAGTGCTGCCAGACCTTTTTTATGGATCTAGATAGATAGATAGATAGATGTTTATGCCTGAGAAAAGAGCACTGAAGTATTAAATATTTCTTTATTTTTTTGTTATTTTGTTTGGTGTTTATTTTCCCATTTTTAGCTCCTTCCATCCATACTCTGCTCAATCAGGGTGGGCGTTTACGAGTGGGATTAGAGGGTATATTAAATTTTTTAAGCATTTCTTTTTGGGATTTGCTGCTGCATCAGAACGCATTTATTTTATACTGGAAAATGTATTTAAAAAAACACAGACTCTAGAATGTTAAATAAAGTGAAAAAGATAACTCTCACGAGCAATAACAAAAAAAACTAAAAACTGAATTTAGATTTTTATCAAAAGTGGTGCAAATTGATTTCTGCTGATTTAGTTGTAGGTGACCTAAAACATGTCTGTAGGTGCCACAAATTGATAAAAGCAACGGTTTATGTATTAATATTACAAACAAATTGTGCTTTCATCTTGACCTACTACTGGCACTACCTACAGGAACTTCACTGCTTTACGTAATGTACTGTGGAACTGAAATTAGTCTTAACTATATAATTAAGTAATATTCTATTAAAAAAATCTAATTCTGTATGTAGTAATATGGAATATTTTCTAACATACACTAAACATTGCTACAATTTAAGACTCCACGATTACATGACCCTTGAAATATAATATGTAATAAAATGCCATTGTTGCCACACAATAAAACATATTGTATCAAGTTTAGATATTGATCTGATTTTCCCTTCCAGACATCGAATTATGATAGGATTCACAAAATGTTTGTCTACTGTATCTATGATTAGAGTAATGTATGCAGTTTCCTACTGTAACTTGCTTCTGCGTGCGTAAGACTCGTACATATTTAAAGGCTGGGTATTCAGGGAGTATTTGTCATGTTCGTTTTTTGTTCTTAGCACGCAAGCAAAGGCTGTTAGCCTACATAGAGGAATTTCTGATTTTATTCTGTGTGTAAAGGAATTTGTGCAGGATCACGTGCGTGTCCAATGTAAAACCATGTATTCACTGTGAACAACGTCAGCGGTATCACATTATTACATATTGCCTTTATGAAAATACATTCCAAATTAACAAATTTAACTACTTAGCTAATTATTTGACCTGTTAATGACTCGAAGGTCTACAGAATACAATGAGAGACTCAATTTGCTTTTTGCTCAAACCTGGCAAATTAATTTACCAATGTATCCCAATAGCCAACAAACCAGGCATAAAAAATCAGCTCACCTTTCATAATCATTTTTCCACAATTCAGGTGATATGTTTTATCATCTTATGCCTAAGCATTGCTTAAGTATAGAATATTACGGATCATGTAAGCACCAGTTTCAGCACTAGGTTACAGATTACCTGTTTTCACCCATGTTGATAAAGGTGAGACCATCCTCATCTGCTACTGTATGACTGAGAACAAAAACCTCAGGCAACGGTAAACATACCAAAATGGCTGACCATTCGGCTCCTGTGGGGCAGAGAGAAGGAGCCTAGATGTGGTTGTTCATGTTACTTTTGTTATTGTCGCGCCTCTACAGAGGAACTACACAGTCGAGTCATATTATTATGATCACTTCTTACTTTTGACGTTGGCAGTGTGTACTGTAGCTCATGAAGGAAGTCACATGTCATGACCTGGCTTGGTGGGTATATAAGATGTGCGATAGGCTCTCTGCACACATATCCCTCGTTGCTGTCATGGGTAAAAGGGGCAATTTATCAAAGTTGTCATAAGGGATGAAAACAGGTCTGCAAAAATATTTTTTTCAAGAGCTGTTTTGGTTATTCCACGTAATCTTGATGTTTTTTTGGTGCGTTGAATCCGAAAATGACCTCCATTTTGTCATAGGACATCACGTTTCCTGACAATTTAGGTTACTATGTTAAATAAGGCAATACCTCAAAATAAATGGAAATAGACTTAAAAAATTAAAGTTTTATTAAAACATTTTCATGAAAATCCTTTTCTGAACTGAAATGAGCTCACCTATACACACTAAACTCAATTCTTCTCCCCTGTGAGGCTCCTCTTGGTGCATTTACGCTTGTGAGTAGCATCTGGAATGTCTTTCTGAAGCATCCAACAGTAGTCTGCCATCATTGTAAGGCTCCATTTTCCCTGGTACCTCCTTTCCATCTCTTTAATGTCTTGGTGGAATCGTTCGCCTTGTTCCTCACTCACAGCTCCCAAATTTTTTGGAAAGTCGTCAAGGTGGGACTGGAGGAAATGCACTTTCAAACTCATCAGGCAACCTAAAGCTTAAAATGCTTTCAGCATTCGTCCGACAAACTTTTTGTAGTGAGGATCTTTGTTATTGCCTAAAAATTTCTGTGCGACTTCTTTAAATGCAATCCTTCCTTCTTTTTGAGGATCTGTCATGGCATTGACAAACTCTTGATCAACTATAAGCCTTCTAATGTCTGGTCCAACGAACACACCTTCCTTCAATTTTGCCTCCGATAGGCCGGGAAACTTGGTGATCAAGTATTTGAAGCATTCTCCATCTCTTGGAAGTGATTTTACGAATTGCTTCATCAATCCCAATTTTATGTGGAGAGGTGGTAGAAGAACTTTATGGGAAGATACCAAAGTTTCTCGGAGGGCATTTTTTTCACCGACTGTTAGTACCCTCGGCTGCCAACTCTTCTTGGTCAAGTGATTTTGTCGGTCTCGACTGTCCCATAGACACAGAAAACAAGGGTATATGGTATACCCAGCTTGTTGCCCGAGCCGCATGCACAAGATCTTCAAGTCCCCACACACTTGCTAACCATGGTCTTCATATTTAAGTTTACGAAGAACCAATTCCAAGTTCTCGTAGGTTGCCTTCAAGTGTACGGAATAACTTACAGGTATGGAAGCACAAAAAACACTGTTGTGGAGTGAAACTGCTTTGAGACTTCTTTTTGAAGAATCTATAAAAAGACGCCATTGCTCTGAATCATATTGGATATTAAATTGACCCATCAGACCTTCGACATCGATGCAATAAACCAACTTGTCTTCCTGGGCGAAGTAAGGAACAAACTGCTTTTCACAATGTCTGAACCATGAAGATGACACTTCTTGCTTTTCAGCCTTGATCCGAGTAACTCAGCGGCATCTTTGGGACGATTCAAGTCTCTTACCAAATAATTCATCTCCTCCTGAGAAAACTATTTTGGTCTTGTATCTTTAAAGTCAAAACTTGATTCGTCATCTGGTTCAGGTATGACTTCAACTTCATCGGAGCTAGGTATCTCTTCCAAGGAAGAAGGGGGCTTGGGTACTGGTATATCTGTGCCATGGGGGATGGGACGAATTGCTGAGTGAAGATTGGGATATGAAATGGAATGCTTCCATTTGGAATTAAACCCTTTCACATCGCATGAACAAAAGTAACAGTCGTCACTATGGTTCTTTTGCTCTCGCCATACCATAGGAATCCCATAACAGAAAGATTTTTTCTTACTCTTGAACCAGTTTGGGAGGTCCTCAATACACCATTTGCACACTTTATGAGGCGCCCAAACTTTATCTTGATCTCCAATTTTTAGTCCAAAGTATGCGAAGTATACTTTTTTCAAAAAGTTAGTAATATTCTGCTGTTGCTTAACCACCTCAGCCCCCAGTGCTTAAACACCCTGAAAGACCAGGCCACTTTTTACACTTCTGACCTACACTACTTTCACCGTTTATTGCTCGGTCATGCAACTTACCACCCAAATGAATTTTACCTCCTTTTCTTCTCACTAATAGAGCTTTCATTTGGTGGTATTTCATTGCTGCTGACATTTTTACTTTTTTTGTTATTAATCGAAATTTAACGATTTTTTTTGCAAAAAAATGACATTTTTCACTTTCAGTTGTAAAATTTTGCAAAAAAAACGACATCCATATAGAAATTTTGCTCTAAATTAATAGTTCTACATGTCTTTGATAAAAAAAAAATGTTTGGGTAAAAAAAAAATGGTTTGGGTAAAAGTTATAGCGTTTACAAACTATGGTACAAAAATGTGAATTTCCGCTTTTTGAAGCAGCTCTGACTTTCTGAGCACCTGTCATGTTTCCTGAGGTTCTACAATGCCCAGACAGTACAAACACCCCACAAATGACCCCATTTCTGAAAGTACACACCCTAAGGTATTCGCTGATGGGCATAGTGAGTTCATAGAACTTTTTATTTTTTGTCACAAGTTAGCGGAAAATGATGATTTTTTTTTTTTTTTTTTTTCCTTACAAAGTCTCATATTCCACTAACTTGTGACAAAAAATAAAAACTTCTATGAACTCACTATGCCCATCAGCGAATACCTTGGGGTCTCTTCTTTCCAAAATGGGGTCACTTGTGGGGTAGTTATACTGCCCTGGCATTCTAGGGGCCCAAATGTGTGGTAAGGAGTTTGAAATCAAATTCTGTAAAAAATGACCTGTGAAATCCGAAAGGTGCTCTTTGGAATATGGGCCCCTTTGCCCACCTAGGCTGCAAAAAAGTGTCACACATCTGGTATCTCCGTACTCAGGAGAAGGTGGGGAATGTGTTTTGGGGTGTCATTTTATATATACCCATGCTGGGTGAGAGAAATATCTTGGCAAAAGACAACTTTTCCCATTTTTTTATACAAAGTTGTCATTTGACCAAGATATTTATCTCACCCAGCATGGGTATATGTAAAAAGACACCCCAAAACACATTCCTCAACTTCTCCTGAGTACGGGGATACCAGATGTGTGACACTTTTTTGCAGCCTAGGTGGGCAAAGGGGCCCATATTCCAAAGAGCACCTTTCGGATTTCACTCCTCATTTTTTCCTGAATTTGATTTCAAACTCCTTACCACACATTTGGGCCCCTAGAATACCAGGGCAGTATAACTACCCCACAAGTGACCCCATTTTGGAAAGAAGACACCCCAAGGTATTCCGTGAGGGGCATGGCGAGTTCCTAGAATTTTTTATTTTTTGTCACAAGTTAGTGGAAAATGATGATTTTTTTTTTTTTTTTTTTTTTTCATACAAAGTCTCATATTCCACAAACTTGTGACAAAAAATAAAAACTTCCATGAACTCACTATGCCCATCAGCGAATACCTTGGGGTCTCTTCTTTCCAAAATGGGGTCACTTGTGTGGTAGTTATACTGCCCTGGCATTCTAGGGGCCCAAATGTGTGGTAAGTAGGTAAATGACCTGTGAAATCCGAAAGGTGCTCTTTGGAATGTGGGCCCCTTTGCCCACCTAGGCTGCAAAAAAGTGTCACACATCTGGTATCTCTGTATTCAGGAGAAGTTGAGGAATGTGTTTTGGGGTGTCTTTTTACATATACCCATGCTGGGTGAGATAAATATCTTGGTCAAATGCCAACTTTGTATAAAAAAATGGGAAAAGTTGTCTTTTGCCAAGATATTTCTCTCACCCAGCATGGGTATATGTAAAATGACACCCCAAAACACATTCCCCAACTTCTCCCGATTACGGAGATACCAGATGTGTGACACTTTTTTGCAGCCGAGGTGGGCAAAGGGGCCCATATTCAAAAGAGCACCTTTCGGATTTCACAGGTCATTTTTTACAGAATTTGATTTCAAACTCCTTACCACACATTTGGGCCCCTAGAATGCCAGGGCAGTATAACTACCCCACAAGTGACCCCATTTTGGAAAGAAGAGACCCCAAGGTATTCGCTGATGGGCAAAGTGAGTTCATGGAAGTTTTTATTTTTTGTCACAAGTTAGTGGAATATGAGACTTTGTATGAAAAAAAAAAAAAAAAAAAAAATAAGCATTTTCCACTAACTTGTGACAAAAAATAAAAAATTCTAGGAACTCGCCATGCCCCTCACAGAATACCTTGGGGTGTCTTCTTTCCAAAATGGGGTCACTTGTGGGGTAGTTATACTGCCCTGGCATTTTCCAGGGGCCCTAATGTGTGGTAAGTAGGTAAATGACCTGTGAAATCCTAAAGGTGCTCTTTGGAATATGGGCCCCTTTGCCCACCTAGGCTGCAAAAAAGTGTCACACATGTGGTATCGCCGTATTCAGGAGAAGTTGGGGAATGTGTTTTGGGGTGTCATTTTACATATACCCATGCTGGGTGAGAGAAATATCTTGGCAAAAGACAACTTTTCCCATTTTTTTATACAAAGTTGGCATTTGACCAAGATATTTCTCTCACCCAGCATGGGTATATGTAAAATGACACCCCAAAACACATTCCCCAACTTCTCCTGAGTACGGCGATACCAGATGTGTGACACTTTTTTGCAGCCTAGATGCGCAAAGGTGCCCAAATTCCTTTTAGGAGGGCATTTTTAGACATTTGGATACCAGACTTCTTCTCACGCTTTGGGGCCCCTAGAATGCCAGGGCAGTATAAATACCCCACATGTGACCCCATTTTGGAAAGAAGACACCCCAAGGTATTCAATGAGGGGCATGGCGAGTTCATAGAAATTTTTTTTTTTTGGCACAAGTTAGCGGAAATTGATATTTTTAATTTTTTTCTCACAAAGTCTCCCGTTCCGCTAACTTGGGACAAAAATTTCAATCTTTCATGGACTCAATATGCCCCTCACGGAATACCTGGGGGTGTCTTCTTTCCGAAATGGGGTCACATGTGGGGTATTTATACTGCCCTGGCATTCTAGGGGCCCTAAAGCGTGAGAAGAAGTCTGGAATATAAATGTCTAAAAAATTTTACGCATTTGGATTCCGTGAGGGGTATGGTGAGTTCATGTGAGATTTTATTTTTTGACACAAGTTAGTGGAATATGAGACTTTGTAAGAAAAAAAAAAAAAAATTCTGCTAACTTGGGCCAAAAAAATATCTGAATGGAGCCTTACAGAGGGGTGCTAAATGACAGGGGGGTGATAAATGACAGGGGGGTGATAAATGACAGGGGGGTGATAAATGACAGGGGGGTGATCAATGACAGGGGGGTTGATCAATGACAGGGGGGGTGATCAATGACAGGGGGGTGATCAGGGAGTCTATATGGGGTGATCACCACAGTCATTGATCATGCCCCTGTAAGGCTTCATTCAGACGTCCGGATGCGTTTTGCGGATCGGATCCATCTATCAGTGCATCCGTAAAAATCATGCGGACATCTGAATGGAGCTTTACAGGGGGGTAATCAATGACAGGGGGGTGATCAATGACAGGGGGGTGATCAGGGAGTCTATATGGGGTGATCACCACAGTCATTGATCATGCCCCTGTAAGGCTTCATTCAGACGTCCGGATGCGTTTTGCGGATCGGATCCATCTATCAGTGCATCCGTAAAAATCATGCGGACATCTGAATGGAGCTTTACAGGGGGGTAATCAATGACAGGGGGGTGATCACCACAGTCATTGATCATGCCCCTGTAAGGCTTCATTCAGACGACCGGATGCGTTTTGCGGATCCGATCCATGTATCAGTGCATCCGTAAAAATCATGCGGACATCTGAATGGAGCTTTACAGGGGGGTGATCAGGGAGTCTATATGGGGTGATCACCACAGTCATTGATCATGCCCCTGTAAGGCTTCATTCAGACGTCCGGATGCGTTTTGCGGATCCGATCCATCTATCAGTGCATCCGTAAAAATCATGCGGACATCTGAATGGAGCTTTACAGGGGGGTAATCAATGACAGGGGGGTAATCAATGACAGGGGGGTGATCAGGGAGTCTATATGGGGTGATCACCACAGTCATTGATCATGCCCCTGTAAGGCTTCATTCAGACGTCCGGATGCGTTTTGCGGATCCGATCCATCTATCAGTGCATCCGTAAAAATCATGCGGACATCTAAATGGAGCTTTACAGGGGGGTAATCAATGACAGGGGGGTGATCACCACAGTCATTGATCATGCCCCTGTAAGGCTTCATTCAGACGACCGGATGCGTTTTGCGGATCCGATCCATGTATCAGTGCATCCGTAAAAATCATGCGGACATCTGAATGGAGCTTTACAGGGGGGTAATCAATGACAGGGGGGTAATCAATGACAGGGGGGTGATCAGGGAGTCTATATGGGGTGATCACCACAGTCATTGATCATGCCCCTGTAAGGCTTCATTCAGACGTCCGGATGCGTTTTGCGGATCCGATCCATCTATCAGTGGATCCGTAAAAATCATGCGGACGTCTGAATGGAGCTTTACAGGGGGTTGATCAATGACAGGGGGGTAATCAATGACAGGGGGGTGATCAGGGAGTCTATATGGGGTGATCAGGGGTGATTAGGGGTGATCAGGGGCTAATAAGGGGTTAATAAGTGATGGGGGGGGGGTGTAGTGTAGTGTAGTGGTGCTTGGTGCTACTTTACTGAGCTACCTGTGTCCTCTGGTGGTCGATCCAAACAAAGGGGACCACCAGAGGACCAGGTAGCAGGTATATTAGACGCTGTTATCAAAACAGCGTCTAATATACCTGTTAGGGGTTAAAAAAAACACATCTCCAGCCTGCCAGCGAACGATCGCCGCTGGCAGGCTGGAGATCAACTCTCTTACCTTCCGTTCCTGTGAGCGCGCGCGCCTGTGTGCGCGCGTTCACAGGAAATCTCGCGTCTCGCGAGATGACGCGTATATGCGTGACTGTGCGCAGCGCTGCCACCTCCGGAACGCGATCCTGCGTTAGGCGGTCCGGAGGTGGTTAAACACTGTATATTCACCACAGATGAAACAGAAACTGTCTGGCGAATTAATACACTTTCGCGGAGCCATAACATAATAGTTGAAGAATGATGAGCTAACACGAACTGCAATGAAAAAGTGTGAACAGCCTAGAACCAAGAACCTGATGATGATTCGTGCACAAGTGTGGACTGCAGGAGAGAGCAGCTCTGTGTCTGTACACGAGACGTCACAGTGGTGGCCACGCCTCCTGCACTGACCGTAGCTTCTTCTATCTGCCCTGTGTCTCCCTCCTACTGGATTCTTCAGGAAAGATTAACCCCTTCTACCATTAGAAGCACAGACTCAGGGCCAGAGGCGGCTCTTCCATTAGGCCACTTAGGCCACGCGCTGGTGGGGGCCTCGCTCTGGCTCCCACCCGACACCGCCACAAGTACTTGCGGCGGTGTCGGGTGGGAGCATCCTTAGGTCAAAACATTCCAGGCCCCGAATGCTATTCCCCACGCCCCTTGTACTTGTCTGTCCACTAATCTGCTAGGCTGCTGCGCGGTCATGAATTCAGTCACTTGACGGCGCAACCCAGTCGTGCGGTGCGTTACGTGCGTAATCTCGCGAGACCGGCGGGAGTTCACAGGTCTCGCAGGATTACGCGCCACAGGATGGGGTTGCGCTGTCAAGTGACTGAAGTTGAACTCATGCCCGCGCAGCGCAGCAGCCTAGCAGATCAGCGGACAAGTACAAGGTGGGGGGGCCGGGGAATTTCATAATATGAAGCAGTGTGTGGGCAAATTTGTGAGGCAGTGTGGGGGGACAAATTACTTAATGGGGGCACTGTGGGGGGACAAATTACTTAATGGGGGCAGTGTGGGGGGACAAATTACTTAATGGGGGCAGTTTGGGGGGACAAATTACTTAATGGGGGCAGTGTGGGGGGACAAATTACTTAATGGGGGCACTGTGGGGGGACAAATTACTTAATGGGGGCAGTGTGGGGGGGACAAATTACTTAATGGGGCAGTGTGGGGGGACAAATTACTTAATGGGGGCAGTGTGGGGGGACAAATTACTTAATGGGGCAGTGTGGGGGGACAAATTACTTAATGGGGGCAGTGTGGGGGGACAAATTACTTAATGGGGGCACTGTGGGGGGACAAATTACTTAATGGGGGCAGTGTGGGGGGACAAATTACTTAATGGGGGCAGTGTGGGGGGACAAATTACTTAATGGGGGCAGTGTGGGGGGACAAATTACTTAATGGGGGCACTTTGGGGGGACAAATTACTTAATGGGGGCAGTGTGGGGGGACAAATTACTTAATGGGGCAGTGTGGGGGGACAAATTACTTAATGGGGGCACTGTGGGGGGACAAATTACTTAATGGGGGCAGTGGGGGGACAAATTACTTAATGGGGGCAGTGTGGGGTGACTACTTAATGGGGCAGTGTGGGAGGCAAATTACTTAATGGGGCAGTGTGGGGGGCAAATTACTTAATGGGGCAGTGTGGGGGGCAAATTACTTAATGGGGGCTGTGTGGGGGGCAAATCACTTAATGGGGGCTGTGTGGGGGCAAATCACTTAATGTGGGCAGTGTGGGGGGCAATTTACTTAATAGGGGCAATGTGGGGGACAGTATTACTAATGAGAGCATTCTAGAAGGGAATTACTATTGGTGGGACTATGAGGAGTACTATTACTATGGGGGGCACTAATATTTCTTCAGGATAGTATTTGGGGACACAGCGAGCAGCAGGATAACACTGTGGGGGCTCCAGTTTGGGGGATGATTATATAAATGTGAGGACACTAAGATGTCCGTGTGTCACACTCTGCAGAGACGAGGCGGCTGAGAGAAGTGTCCGGGACCGAATGGAGAAGATGATGAGAGAGAAGATCTACATCGGAGGAGATGTCACCTGGAGGCACCGGATGTGACAGGTAAGTGCTGCTGTATAGCAAGTACAGCACAATGTGGTGTGTGGGGGGAGGGTCGATTTAGAGAACTGGGCCAGGGTTAATGCAAAGTGTTAATATGCACTGTGAATATAAGCCCTGTACTGTGTTGTCACTGTGCATATTAACCCTTTACTTTGATGTCACTGCATATTAAAGGGGTACTCCGGGATAGGAAAATAAATCCCCTATCCAAAGGATAGGAGACAAGTGTCTGATCAGGGGGGTCTGGCCGTTGGGATCCCCCACGATCTCCTGTATGGTACTCCGGATCTCCTTGTGCCCAAAGCGGTGGTCAACACTCCCTCTCCATGTATCTATGGGAGAGCCGCAGATACAACACTTGTGTATCTCCGAGTCCTCCATAGAGATACATGGAGGGGGAGTGTTGACCACACCACTGCTCCGTGCGGTGGTTGACACAGCTTATTTCTTGAGGATTGAGGCGGGGCGCCGTACAGGAGATCACGAGCATCCCAACAATCTTTGTGGGGGCCTCATGTTCGAGTTTCGCCTAAGGCCTCACAAAGTCTAGAGCCGCCTCTGCTCAGGGCTGAGGCTTACACATACAGCATGCTGCTGAGTATCACAGTAGTCAGACATGTCACTCAGAGCAGCACTTGTATTCACCCTCTTTGCAGGGGGGAGGGGCAGAGATTGTTTACCTGCAAATAACAACAAAGGGCCAAGAAGAGAACTAGGGTAATGAGGAAATAGATTTTTTTTTTCCCCTAAAACTTGCTTAGCTTATGTATATATTGCTGACCATCAGATTTACAGTGCTATATATATATTTTTTTTACATAACTCGGACAACCCCTTTAACCCCTTAGGGACGCATGATGTACCGGTACGGCATGTTTCCCGAGTCCTTAAGGACCCATGACGTACCGGTACGTCATGGCTTTAAATCGCGATTCCGGCGCTGCGGGGGTTAATCGGAACGGGATGCCGGCTGAAATCATTCAGTCGGCATCC
Source organism: Bufo bufo (assembly GCF_905171765.1). Lineage (NCBI taxonomy): Eukaryota > Metazoa > Chordata > Amphibia > Anura > Bufonidae > Bufo > Bufo bufo. The sequence goes on from NC_053391.1 coordinate 79,945,575, forward strand.
TGTAACAACGCCAGGGGGGTTCATTTGACCCCCCATATCGGCGATCGCAGAAAACCGCAGGTCAATTCAGACCTGCGGTTTGCTGCGTTTCCGGTCCATTCGGGTCTCCGGTGACCCGATGAACCGGAAAAAGACTGCGATCGGTGGCGTGATTATACACCACCAATCACAGTTCGAAGATTTGAAGAGGCGGTGCTGGCCCTGGTGCTGAATGCTGCTGTCCAGGGTGCTGATTGGTGCAGGGGAGAGACGCGCGAGATTCAAACTTCCTGCGCTCCTCTCTCCCCTCCTCTTCCTGTTCTGCACGAGCACCCTGCAGCACCGTCCAGCACCAGCTCCTGAGTCCCCCTAATCGTAATCCATCACCCTCCTGCACCCATCGCCCCCCAGGTAGGTTAGGGTCAGTGAGGGAGAGGCACCGTTAGGCAGGGACAGAAGGGAAAAGTTAGTTAGGAAAAAAAAAAGTACTTTTATTCTAAACTTTCTTTTTTTCAGCTTTCAGACCCCAGACCCCAGACCCCTTCCCCCCCCCCGCCACCCCTATGGCTCTCAGACTTTGGAGACACGGAAACAATTTTTGTTCCCCAAAAAAATATTAGTTTTAGTGCAGGCATCCTCAGACTGCGGCCCTCCAGATGTTGTAAAACTATAACTCCCAGCATGCCCAGACAACCTACAGCCATCAGCAGGGCATGGTGGGAATTGTAGTTTTACAACATCTGGAGGGCCGCAGTTTTAGGATGGCTGCTTAGTGTCTCCAAAGTCTGAGAGCCATACATACTGGGCATCGTCGCGTCCGTAAAAATCGTCTCAATAAAAAAAACATTTAACCCAACCCCCCGGATGAACAGCGTTCAAAAAAAAAAAAAAACGTGGAAAAAAAGCCATTTTTTTGCCACCTAACATCAGAAAAAGTGTAATAGTGAGCGATCAAAATGTCATATGCACCCCCAATTAGTGCCTATAAAACCGCCATCTCATCCCGCAAAAAATGAGCCCCTACATTAGATAGTCTCCCAAAAAAAAAAAAAACTGTAGCTCCCAGGCTATGGAGATACTAAAATATTTTTTTTTAGTTCCTAAAATGAAAATATAGTGTAAAATCCAAATAAATTTTAAAATCCAGACATATTAGGTATCGCCACGTCCGTAAGAATCTGCCCTATAAAAATAACATTTGACCAAACCCCTCGGATGAACAGCGTTAAAAATATAAATTAAAAAACGGTGCCAAAATACAAATTTTTGGGCAAAATTTCCATTTAAATCCTTTTTTCCGGTAATAAAGCAAGGGTTAACAGCCAAACAAAACTAAATATTTATTGCCCTGATTCTGTAGTTTGCAGAAACACCCCATATGTGGTCGTAAATGGCTATATAGCCACACGGCAGGGCATAGAACGAAGGGAAATCCATATGGTTTCTGGAAGGCAGATTTTGATGGACTGTTTTTTTTTTTACTCCATGTCCCATTAGAAGCCCCCCTCATGTAGCCTAGACTAGAAACTCCAAAAAAGTGACCCCATCTAAGAAACTACACCCCTCAAGGTATTCAAAAGTTACTTTACAAACTTTGTTAACCCTTTACGTGTTCCACAAAACTAAATAGCGAATGCAGAAACAATTTTAGAATTTTAATTTTTTGTTACCCTGCCTCAAAAAAGTGTAATATAGAGCAACCAAAAATCATATTTACCCCTAAAATAGTCCCAAAACAACAACCACCTTATCCCGTAGTTTCCTAGATTGAGTCACTTTTATGGACTTTCTACTCTAGGGGTGCATCAGGGGGCTTGAAAAGGTACATGTTGTAAATAAACCAGTCCAGCAAAATCTGCCTTCCAAAAACCATATGGCATTCCCCCTCTCCTGCCGTTTAGCCAAATAGTAGTTTACGACCACATATGGGGTGTTTCTGCAAACTACAGAATCAGGGCAACCCATTTAGAGTTTTGTTTTGCTGTTAATCCATTTTTTTCCAGTAATAAAGTAAGGGTTAAAATGGAAAATTTTCCAAAAAATAGAAATTTCTAAATTGTTTCTCCATCTGCCATTATCTCTTGTGGAACACCTAAAGGGTTAACAAAGTTTGTAAACCCAGTTTTGAATACCTTGAGGGGTGTACTTTCTTAGATGGAGTAACTTTTTTGAAATTTCTATTCTAGGGGTGCAACGGGGGGCTTCAAATGGGACATGGTATAAACAAAACCAGTCCTGCAAAATCTGCCTTGCAAAACCCATATGGTGTTCCCTTCCTTCTATGTCCTCCCGTTTGGCCAAACAGTAGTTTACGACCACATATGGGGTGTTTCTGCAAACTACAGAATCAGATCAACCCATATTGAGTTTTGTTTGACAGTTAACCCTTGTTTTTTTTCTGGAAAAAATTGATTATATTGGAAAATTTTCCAAAAAATTGGAATTCTTAAATTTTATGTCCATTTGCCATGAAGTCTTGTGGAAGACCTAAAGGGTAAACAAAGTTTTTAAAAACTGTTTTGAATACCTTGAGGGGTGTAGTTTCTAGAATGGGGTCATTTTTGGATGGTATCTATTATGTAAGCCTCACAAAGTGACTTCAAACCTGAACTGGTCCATAAAAAGTGGGATTTTGAAAATTATTGAAAAATTTCAAAATTTGCTTCTAAACTTCAAAGCTATGTAACATCCCCAAAAAATAAAATATCATTCCCTAAATGCTACAAACATGAAGTAGACATATGGGGAATGTAAAGTCATCACAATTTTTGGGGGTATTACTATGTATTACAGAAGTAGAGAAACTGAAACTTTGAAATTTGCTAATTTCTCCAAATTTTGGGTAAATATGGTATTTTTTTATGTAAAAAAATTAACTTTTTTGACCCAATTTTAGCAGTGTCATGAAGTACAATATGTGACGAAAAAACAATCTCAGAACGGCCGGGGTAAGTCAAAGCATTTTAAAGTTATCAGCACTTAAAGTGACACTGGTCAGATTTGCAAAAAATGGCCAAGTCCTTAAGGTGAAATAGGGCTGAGTCCTTAAGGGGTTAAGGATTTTTGGGCATTTTTTATCTTAAATGCACTTATGTGAATTAATTAATTAATAGTAATTTGGACTTTAAATTTGGTTAAAAACCCATAATATAAAAAAATACCAAAAATGTTAAAAATTTTTATAAATTTGAAGACAATTTTGCATTTTGTGGAAAATCATGAGCTTTTTCAATATTTTATTTGTTTTCAGCACACCAAAATACATGGAAATTAGATGAAAATTATCAAACAGCTTTTTAGTCGCAGACCTGTGGTTTAGCTTTTGGGCCAAGGGTGGCAGTATTTCTGAAACTGCGCAGTTCATGAACTATTGTCGTGCTGCTGCAGTGAAAGTGTATCATGAGTGGACAAATGGCACCGTTGTTAAGCAGTGACATGGAAACTGTGAAGCAGCACGTGCCATTGATGTGAGAGGTGGACATCAGCTATGAAAGTACATAAGGGCAGACTAACAAGCTACAATAGTGCAGCCCACCACCAAAACACAACCAGAAGTGTGGCTAAAACAACAGTTCAGTGAACTCTAATGTGTATGGGGGCTCCAAAGCAGAAGAATGGTTACTGCACCTCTGCTAACAAAGTTGCATCGGAAGAAAAGGCTTCAATTTTTGTGATGGTATCGGAATTGGACCTCTGCTGATCAGCAAAGGGTTGCCTTCTCTGATGAGTCACGATTTTTTTTCTTCATTGAACGGATGGACATTGGCGTGTCAGGTGAGAAACATCATAGAACAAACACCCTGCAACCATTGCTGGAAGAACACAAGCTGGTGGTGGCAGTGTTACGGTCTGGGGGATGTTTGGTGGCATTGTCTGGAACCACTCATCCATGTAGAAGGCACTCTCAACTGATTTGGGTTTGAGTACATCCTTTCAGATCGCCTACACCCATACATGCTAATTCTGTTCCTTGGGGTGGATAGAATCTTCGAGCAAGACTATGTGACATGTCACAGCCAGTAATGTCTGACATTGGTACTTGTAAGACCATCTTGCTACTTCCAAGTACTAATCTGACCTCCTAATTCCCCACACTTGAACCCAACTGAGCATCTCTGGGACCACCTCGATCATGTTTGCTCTATGGATTGACCCCCCATGCACCCTCTATCTGGTGTGGGATGCACTGCAGTCAGCATGGCTCCAGATACCTGTGACAACCCACCAGGACTTTATTCAGTCACTCCTAGTCCTTCTAGCTGCTGTCTGTGCTGCATATGGTGGTTACTCTGGATATTAGCTGGTGGTCATAATTAGTCATAAATTTGGCGCATACTCTAGCAGTCTGTGCGTTTACAGTGACATCTATGCCAACTCAGAGCTGATGTCGTTTTCAGTCTTCTTTTATGCCGGAAAATTGGAGTAAAAGAAGATAAGTATGCTGGGGCTGCCCCCTCCCTGCAGCAGCATAGAAATGCCACCTGTACCTACAAACATGATGTTTGGGACTTTTTCATGCCAGAAAACTGATGTAGGGGGGATGATAAATCCCCTGCATATAAATACAATTTTGATTGCTAGTGGTCTAACCCTTAAGACCCCCCATGATCAGTAGAACAGGGGTCTAGAGCCTTTGTTCCAGAGACATGTGAATGAAGTGGAGTTGTGGTCACTCACATGTCCTGCCACTCAATGTGGAATATCACATGGGCTGATTTGGGTGGCTGCCCAGGGCCTGGGGATCCTGGGGGGATCATGGACGCTCAAATTATCCATATGGTAATCAGCTGCTGGTTTACAAAAAAAGCCTGTAATAATTTAATGAAGGGACACATACCATCGGCTTTCATGGACCTGCTGCTTCACTTAGTTTTTAGCCTCTCATCAGTGAATCACCTTGGTCCTGCCCCTCCTTTTCTCAAAGTAGTATGACATGCTGTCTCCGGGGAGTAGTTGAAGCCCGAGGTGACAGGAAGCATGAACAACGTGAAGAAAGTTCCAGCACGTGAAGAAAGTTCCAGCAACTTTTGTTGCTTCATCTTTATTTACAGTAACAAATTACAGCATGTGGACCCCACCTTACACCACCGCACAATTGACACATTTCGAACTGTAGCATTCGTAGTCGTAACGACTACATTACGACTAATAACGCTACAATTCAAAACGCGTCAATTGTGCGGTGGTGTAAGGTAGGGTCCACATGCTGTAATTTGTTACCGAAAATAAAGATGAAGCAATGAAACGATTGACAAGTGCTGGAACTTTTTTTAAGTTGTTTATGTCCGGAGAACTTTCCTGGTTCGTTCCGTGCACGGAGGATGATGGATATATGGTGAGCTGGATTTTTGTTTGTGGACAGGAAGCATGACATGCAGGAGTGAGCAGCGGCATCAATGAGAAGAGATGTAGTGAGACTGTTTTTTAGAGGTAGAGAGGCCAGGGGGTTCATGAAGCTGCTACCTGTCTGTGTTCTTTACAGGCAGCAGCTTTAGAGAAATATTATTTTTATGCTTCATACTTCCTCATAATGGCCTAACAATCCTAGAAACCTTGTTTTCCCCCTCAGATCCTCTGCCACCTTCTCTAATCCTCTCACATAAACTTTTACAGATAGGGCCTCCATTCCACTTCCTCCCAGTCATTTTATTTCACATAATACACAATACCCCTGCTGCCTTCTTGCCCCCTACTATGTCAACAGAGCCCCTGATACTTTGTGTTCCTCTGTCCTGCCTTCAGTCCACCTAACAGAACCACCTGCTATTTTGTACCCTTTAGCTCTTGCACAGGGCTCCCTGCCACCATGCACACAGTTCATGCCATCCTGTCCCATAAAGCGGTGTCCTTTTATTGTGTTAAAAAAATGATTTTAGAGATAAGTAAATGAGCCTGTTAATGAGCCCAGCACCGCCTGCCTCCTCTGAATCTCCTCCTTGCTCACAGTTGGATCGCCGCAATCTCGCGATGCGCAGTTCCTTCCCGGATGATGATGCCAGCACAGGGAAGGAACACTATGCCGGCACTGCGCATGCGCGAGCTTGCGCATCGCGAGATTACGGCGATCTAACTGTGAGCAAGGAGGAGATTCGGAGGACGCAGGCGGTGCTGGGCTCCTTCACAGGGGAGCGTGGCTGGGCTCCAAGAAGGTTAGTACAGCCCCTTGGTCTCGTTACCAGGCTCATTTACATATCTATAAAATCCTTTTTTAAACACAATAAAAGGACACAGCGCTATGGGACAGGTATATTGCGGACATGCTAGCGGCGATCTAGCGATGACCGCATCACTATAGGCTAAAACGAGGTGACAGAATCCCTTTAAGACGCTGAAATTCCTTATCCTTCTCTACCCCTGACAGATCATGAACTTTTACCTTCCTTACTTCCAGGCTCATCTTCATGCAGAGGCTCTAGGAGCCGAAGAGAACAGGTGAAAGAGAAAGTCTGAGTTTGGTCTGGGTTTGAAATTACTCTTCAACTTTGAAATTGCACCAGAAAGAAGAAAGAGTCATGGAATTATGCAAATCACAGCATCAATAGATATGTTAATGATATGAAAATTATAAAAAATGGAAGGTCCATAGCTAACGGTGGATATGCCGCAGTTATGAAGAGGCGCAGGCAATATTCAATATTGACTATGAGGGCCACACGCACTTACAAATTTTGTCATGCATGCCATCAATAAGATATTATAATGTTACAGGTAGTGGGTATGGACCCATTGTACCAACCAACCGGTTTGGCTTAGGGCTAATTCTAAGGATGTTATCATGGCAGTCCTCCAGTAATCACCCTTTAACTGCTATACAGGGATCCGGACTTCACTGTGGAGGAGCCACTAGAATGTTACTTCTTAAGATAATCCAGATGTGGTTGGCGGCTGACACACAGGGTCAGAGACACCGATGTGAAGCTCAAAAGTATCAGACAATATGCAAAGTCTAGGCGTGTAGAGCTCTGATAGAATGATAAACCAAGGTTTCTCAATGCAAGGATTCTGTCCCTATCTGTTTGCGGAAACTGACACTTTGACAAATAGGAGGCATCGAACTATCATCCCCTACGACTTGTTCCAATTTTTAATCTTCATGTGACTTTTATGTCCCAAATAGCATGTGATGGTGTATTACTGCTATGCTTCATTGTTTTAGTCAAGATGAGATGGGCATTACAGGTGAGCCACTCTGGGGACAGTGGGAAGTGTACTCTATTGTATGCTGCACTGTGAAGTATATGTGTGTATTGCACTTTATTATAGATGCATTGTATGGCTACATTGGTGGCATTATATTGGTTTATTGCCTTGTTTACAAGACACTGCCTGACCTGAGTCATGAAGTCAGCATGAGTGCAACACCACTGGAATCCTTGCAGTAGCTGCATGTCCTCCAAGGTTTATGCAGCACGCCAGACCTGCAGGGTATAGCGAAGCGAGGTCACGGTTATGGGCAATCGAGGGTTGCTCACTGTATTGGAGAACCCTGGGCAGGCATGCGGCAGTGAAGGGGAGGTAGACACAGTTCCTCTGGGGCACACTCGGTATGTAGGGACCAGGCCTGATGGTGGATGAGGTGCCCTGGATGTTACAGGTATTTTGAGTGCCTGGGGCAAGGTCCCTTTTGGATTCGTGACGCCAGTGCCTGTAACGGTGGCACACCGATTTATAGTTGGAATAAGTGAGGTACACAGGTGGTATAGTGAACCAAACGTTGCTTTACTTAACAGTCCAACTTTGTACATGCAGATGGTAAGACAGTCCTTTAGATCACAAGCTTCACAAGCAGGCTTTATTCCACAAGATGGCAGGTATTGATTATGCAAGATACTCAGAGGGTAAATCCACAACACACTCAGAATCAGGTTGTACCTTTCCTCAGAAATAGCGTACACTGTTCTTTTAGAACTCCTGTCTGGTTTCAATCCCAAGGCCCGGATGCCTAAATGGTGGCTTAAATCCTTGGTATATATATATCTTCCTCTCGTATTAAATCCTTGCTTTGCTTCCTATATAGCATCTGCCCATCAGTGTTACTTATCTTTGCCTGTAATATACTTGCTTTACTGATGACGGGCTGTGGTTTCTCCCAGGAGGTGCTGTCCTGCAACTGGGGTGTCTTCAGAGCTAACTAAGGCTCTCTTGATACGCAGGTAGGCTAGGATCCCTCTACTAGCCTCCTGGTAACAACTAGTAGCCTGGGCTGTCTAGCTGCATGTCAGGAGGAGGCCCTCAGCTTGTCTCTGGCTGGTGCCTGCTTACTTCTGTCTCTGCAGACTCCTGACTCTGAACTAACTCTCCCTGTCTGGGCCTGGATATTTATACTAGGGGCTCCCTATCTCCCTCTAGTGTCTGGGATGTCTAACTACACCCAACTAGGCCTGCTTACACATTTACACAGGGGAAATGCATATAAAAACACATTAGAAAATACATAAAATGCACAATTAAATATAACATTTCTGTCCCTTGTGAGTAGGAGTAACGCGCACACCAATTGACCCTTGTGTAGTGCCCACGCCTATCTAGTGGGACACTACACTTACAGAGAGCAAGCTGCAGAAGAGTTCAGGCTAAGTTGGAAGGTCCAAAGCCCAATGCATCCTGAAAGCAGCCTAGGCCTGAAATTAAGACTATCCGGCTATTCTGACCACTCTAAAGGGCCGGTGAGTGGTGTACCAGACTGTGAGTCGTCAGTGGTAGAGATAAAACACTCTAAAAAGACTGCGAAGATCGGTACTGCATCAAGTGGAATCAAAGCCATGGTGAACACATCAGTTCCTTCCATCTTCATTGCTGCCACCCTGAGGAGATGGCTATCAGTGTGCTAATACCCAGGGAAGTCAGAGCAAAAGTGTTTCTTCTTAAAGGAATTGTGTTAAAGTGGTTGTCCAGCTTTTATGAAAGTGATGGCCTAACCTCAGGATAGGCCATCACTAGCGAATAGCTAGGGGTACGACACCTCAGCTGTTCAGGTGTAGTCCCATTGCCAAAACACAGCGGCAGAACTACACAGCAACGTCAACCTTGTAGTAGAGGGAACTCATCATTGCAGTAATCACTTAGTAAAAGTTAGACAACCCCTTTAAATGTGCCTGCTGCCAATGTTAAAGACTGTGCCCTAACTGAGAAACTCAAAAACTGCCATTCATGTTGTCTCTTGTAGACTGTACTTGTTGCTTGTCCTAAGACTGTTGTAACCAGTAAGCTTGCCCCAAGTGAGACCAGTTGCACCCACTCAGGGCCAAATAGATTATTTCCTTAAGTTTTGCAGGTCCCAATGTATTTAGACTTTCCAGCAGGAATAACAAAGGAATTTTCTTCCTTTTGCTATAAGTCTCCCTACCTAGCCGATTTTACCTACCAACACTATTGCTGCAACAATCATACAAATCCTCTCAGCTATCAAGGAATGTAAATGTAGACTTCAAATGCCCCTGCAACGGGTGATTTATTTAAAGAACCCCTTCAGTGATATATTTTTGTATCATGAGTTTGGGCCTTTAAATATATATTTTTTTACTATTGCATAAAATAACCTACTTAGTAGTCTTCATACATACAGTGCATACTCCGGCAGCAATGACTTACATGTTAATATGTTTGTGTTTTTCTATCACTGAATGTGACCTTGCTCCCTCAATAGATGCAAATGATATGCAATTTACAAACACTGATTTGCTCTTCTCGCCAATAGTAAACTGTCATTCTTGCTTCCAAATTGGCTGTTTTCTGACAAAATTCACTATGATTACCTGGCAGAAAGGTATTGTATTCTTTCAATCTGGATGCACAGCTGAATGGAGAAAAAACTTGGGCACTTTAAAATGATGTCATAGATGTAAGTGGTTGGAAATCTGAAGTGAATGAAAGGGAGAAGGATTCAGCGATGACTGCCTGCATGCCATTAAGGTTGTAAGGAGGTAGGTGGTTGTTTCAGATATTGCTTTTCTGAATCTGGGAAATAGGTGCATCTTGTTGTTCATGTCACAGAATTTGATATTTATTGGCTGTGGACAAAATGTAGTTGAAAACAGTTTCATGGATTGAATATAAATGTTGCATTGTCAAGGGATTTGGTTTGAAGAGAAAGAAACTCTTTCTCATTACGGAGAGCGCCTAGTATGTGTAGTATTTGGGCGGAGTAGGTGTAAGATGTGCTAACTTTCAAATATTTGTTCCAAGAAACCCAGAGAAACTTTGACTGGCTTAAAACGATACTCCTCATGCATACTTGGCACCTTCCATAAGAATAAATAGTGCCCCAACCGAGGCCTCTCAGGCAACCAAGCAAGTTTTATTTGCTCAGTATAAAAAAAAAAGTGCCCTCATGTTACAGGTGGGTTCTTTTTGACAGAAGATGGGGTAACACAAGTAGGCAGGGACAACAGAAGTAGGCAGGACCTGCAATACTACTGTGCAGCACAAAATACCGCTCCAGCAGAAGCAAATACAACAGTACAGCACAAAATACTTCCTCCCGCTGCTATATTCAACTATATCAGTGTCCTGAGGATGGTGATACATTTGAGCTCAGGTGGACAGCTTTGGCCTCTGGCCAGTTGCATAAATACTGTACCTGATGATCTTAGCATTAATGAATGCTTAGAGGATAAGATTGTTACAGTGGATATAAAAAGTCTACACACCCCTGTTAAAATCTCAGGTTTCTGTGATGTAAAAAAAATGAGACAAAGATAAATCATTTCAGAACTTTTTCCACCTTTAATGTGACCTATAAACTGTACAACTCAATCGAAAAACAAACTGAAATCTTTTAGGTGGAGGGAAGAAAAGAAAAGAAACTAAAATAATGTGGTTGCATAAGTGTGCACACCCTCTTATAACTGGGGATGTAGCTATGTTCAGAATTAAGCAATCACATTCAAAATTATGTTAAATAGGAGTCAGCATACACCTGCCATCATCATTTAAAGTGCCCCTGATTAACATCAAATTAAGTTCAGCTGCTTTAGTTGATCTTTCCTGAAACTTTCTTACTCACATCCCACAGCAAAAGCCATGGTCCACAGAGAGCTTCCAAAGCATCAGAGGGATCTCATTGTTAGGCCTCATGCACATGACCATTGTGTGCATCCGTGTCCGTTGTTCCGTTTTCCATGATTTTCTGCGAACCCATTGACTTTCAATGGGTCCGTTGAAAACTCGGAAAACGCACTGTTGTTCATCCGTGTCCGTGATCCGTGTTTCCTGTCCGTCCAAAAAATATGACCTGTCCTATTTTTTTGACGGACAACAGTTCGCGGACCCATTCAAGTCAATGGCTCCGTGAAAAAACACGGATGCACACAAGATTGTCATCCGCGTCCGTGATCCGTGTCCATAGGCTAGTTTCGCACAGACGGATCCGCAGATCCGTCTGCAGAGAGCTTTTTCAGATATGAGTTTTCACATTGTGAAAACTCAGATCCGACAGTATATTCTAACACAGAGGCGTTCCCATGGTGATGGGGATGCTTCAAGTTTGAATATACTAAGAACTGTGTACAAAACTGCCCCCTGCTGCCTGGCAGCACCCGATCTCTTACAGGGGGCTGTGATCCGCACAATTAACCCCTCAGGTGCCGCACCTTAGGGGTTAATTGTGCGTATCATAGCCCCCTGTAAGAGATCGGGTGCTGCCAGGCAGCAGGAGGCAGACCCCCCTCCCTCCCTCCCCTGTATTAAATTCATTGGTGGCCAGTGCGGACCCCCCTCCCTCCCTCCCTTGTATTTAATTCATTGGTGGCCAGTGCGGCCCCCCCTCCCTCCCCTGTATTTAATTCATTGGTGGCCAGTGCGGCCCCCCCTCCCCTGTATTTAATTCATTGGTGGCCAGTGCAGCCCCCATCCCTCCCTCCCCTGTATTTAATTCATTGGTGGCCAGTGCGGCCCCCCTCCCCTGTATTTAATTCATTGGTGGCCAGTGGGGCCCCCCTCCCTCCCTCCCCCCCCTGTATTTAATTCATTCGTGGCCAGTGCGGCCCCCCCTCCCTCCCTCCCCTGTATTTAATTCATTGGTGGCCAGTGCGGCCTCCCCTCCCTAATTAAAATCCCCCCCCATCATTGGTGGCAGCGGAGAGTTTAATCGCTGGGGCTCCGATCGGTTACCATGGAAACCAGGACGCTACTGCAGTCTTGGCTGCTATGGTTACTTAGCAATTTTAGAAGCATTATACTTACCTGCGCTGTCTGTGACCGGCTAGGCGCTCCTCCTACTGGTAAGTGGCAGGTCTGTGCGGCGCATTGCTTATAGCACAGACCTGTCACTTACCAGTAGGAGGAGCACCCGGCCGGTCACAGACAGCGCAGGTAAGTATAATGCTTCTAAAATTGCTAGGTAACCATGGCAGCCAAGACTGCAGTAGCGTCCTGGTTTCCATGGTAACCGATCGGAGCCCCAGCGATTAAACTGGGACTCCGATCGGAACTCTCCGCTGCCACCAATGATGGGGGGGTGATTTTAATTAGGGGGGAGGGGAGGCCGCACTGGCCACCAATGAATTAAATACAGGGGAGGGAGGGGGGGCCGCACTGGCCACCAATGAATTAAATACAGGGAAGGGAGGGAGGGGGGCCGCACTGGCCACCAATGAATTTTATACAGGGGAGGGAGGGAGGGGGGGCCGCACTGGCCACCAATGAATTTAAAACTGGGGAGGGAGGGGGGTCAGCTGAAACTGGGGCCTTAGTTAAGATAGAGGGAATTATGAACCGTTCCAAATACCAGTCAATATTGGCAAAAAAACTTCAGGCTTCTGCTAGAAAGCTGAACATGAAGAGGAACTTCATCTTTCAGTATGACAACGACCCAAAGCATACATCCGAATACAACAAAGGAATGGCTTCACCAGAAGAAGATTAAAGTTTTGGAATGGCCCAGCCAGAGCCCAGAACTGAATCCAATTGAAAATCTGTAGGGGTGATATGAAGAGGGCTGTGCACAGGAGATGCCCTCGCAATCTGACAGATTTGGAGTGTTTTTGCAAAGAGTGGGAAAATCTTGCCAAGTCAAAATGTGACATGCTGATAGACTCATACCCAAAAATACTGAGTGCTGTAATAAAATCAAAAGGTGCTTCAACAAAGTATTAGTTAAAGGGTGTGCACACTTATGCAACCATATAATTATTTTGTTATATTTTTTCTTCCCTCCACCTTAAAGATTTCAGTTTGTTTTTAAATTAAGTTGTACAGTTTATAGGTCACATTAAAGGTGGAAAAAGTTCTGAAATGATTTATCTTTGTCTCATTTTTTTACATCACAGAAACCTGGGGTGTGTAGACTTTTTATATCCACTGTATGTACCCAGCCAGTGGCCATGAGGAGGGCTCTCATGGCCTACTGGGCATCAGCCAACTTGGAAATTTTCTTGTAGAGTCTATGGCTAATCCATTCCTAAGCTTGCATGTCTCTTTTCAAGAGAAGCATTATGTGGGGATGCAAGGACAGCAATCGATAAAAAAAAATCCTATAAAATACCAAGCCAGAAGTCCAGTACCAGGAAGGCATAACAAAGTCCAAAAATGTCAGACAGAAGAACAAAGTCACAACAAAACAGAGGTCAGGGAATCCAAAGTCAAAACATGTCAATCAGAGATTAATCCGGCACAGAAGACCAACCACAGGCAACTCTACCCAGCAGCTTGCTTGTTTAAATACCCCTCCATTGACAAGCATGGGACATCAGCCTGAATGCCAACTGGCCCAACATCCCACCTGACTCAGATATATCTATGGCATGCCCAAGCCTGCATGAGGTGGCCTTCTTGGGGAAATTGGCCAATTAATACACCAGAGCTATTTTTCATTCAATCAGTACACTCCTCATCCTGAGATGGTATTGAGCATGAAAACAGGTGTACTGCTAGAGTAAGACGTTGTTGTCATCATACCTTACATCTTATGCACTACACTTCGCATCATGTACACCTGCATACATTGAGGGTTAGTCATGAGGTCACACCAGAAAAGAAAGCGAGCTTAGGATTTATATAGTACTAGACATTAAGCCCGTTACAATAACAGTAGTGCATAAACATTAGTAGGAACAGTCTATATTAAATAGCAAGGTAAGGGTACTTTCACACTAGTGGCAGGACGGATCCCCCTGTCGGATCGGTCCTGCCGCTATTTCACCGTGCCGCCGGACTGCCGCTCCGTCCCCATTGACTATAATGGGGACATGCAGTACTTTTAGTCCGGCAGCCTCTCGTTGTGCACTGCCGTGCTGCGTCGGAGCTCTGCCCCCGTTCCTATTATAGTCAATGGGGACGGAGCGGCAGTCCGGCGGCACAGCAAAATAGCGACAGGACGGATCCAACAGGGTGAACAGCCTGTCGGATCCATCCTGCCGCTTGTGTGAAAGTAGCCTGATTTGACCACATTGTATTTCTTGTTTTATTTTATTTTTTGTCAAAAATATTTTGGCAAGAAGTCAAAAGTTAAATAATAATAAAATAAAAATAGAAACGTACAGTCAGGTCCATAAATATTGGGACATCGACACAATTCTAACATTTTTGGCTCTATACACCACCACAATGGATTTGAAGTAAAACGAACAAGATGTGCTTTAACTGCAGACTGTCAGCTTTAATTTGAGGGTATGTACATCCAAATCAGGTGAACGGTGTAGGAATTACAACAGTTTGCATATGTGCCTCCCACTTGTTAAGGGACCAAAAGTAATGGGACAATTGGCTTCTCAGCTGTTCCATGGCCATGTGTGTGTTATTCCCTCATTATCCCAATTACAATGAGCAGATAAAAGGTCCAGAGTTCATTTCAAGTGTGCTATTTGCATTTGGAATCTGTTGCTGTCAACTCTCAAGATGAGATCCAAAGAGCTGTCACTATCAGTGAAGCAAGCCATCATTAGGCTGAAAAAACAAAACAAACCCATCAGAGAGATAGCAAAAACATTAGGCATTGCCAAAACAACTGTTTGGAACATTCTTAAAAAGAAGGAACGCACTGGTGAGCTCAGCAACACCAAAAGAGCCGGAAGACCACGGAAAACAACTGTGGTGGATGACCAAATAATTCTTTCCCTGGTGAAGAAAATACCCTTCACAACAGTTGGCCAGATCAAGAACACTCTCCAGGAGGTAGGTGTATGTGTGTTAAAGTCAACACTCAAGAGAAGACTTCACTAGAGTGAATACAGAGGGTTCACCACAAGATGTAAACCATTGGTGAGCCTAAAAAGCAGGAAGGCCAGATTAGAGTTTGCCAAACGACATCTAAAAAAGCCTTCACAGTTCTAGAACAACATCCTATAGACAGATGAGACCAAGATCAACTTGTACTAGAGTGATGGAAGAGAAGAGTATGGAGAAGGAAAATAACTGCTCATGATCCTAAGCATACCACCTCATCAGTGAAGCATGGTGGTGGTAGTGTCATGGCGTGGGCTTGTCTGTCTGCCAATGGAACTGGTTCTCTTGTATTTATTGATGAGACTGCTGACAAAAGCAGCAGGATGAATTCTGAAGTGTTTCGGGCAATATTATCTGCTCATATTCAGCCAAATGCTTCAGAACTCATTGTACGGTGCTTCACAGTGCAGATGGACAATGACCCAAAGCATACTGCAAAAGCAACCAAAGAGTTTTTTAAGGGAAAAAAGTGGAATGTTATGCAATGGCCAAGTCAATCACCTGACCTGAATCCGATTGAGCATGTATTTCATTTGCTGAAGACAAAACTGAAGGGAAAATGCCTCAAGAACAAGCAGGAACTGAAGGCAGTTGCAGTAGAGGCCTGGCAGAGCATCACCAGGGATGAAACCCAGCGTCTGGTGATGTCTATGCGTTCCAGACTTCAGGCTGTAATTGACTGCAAAGGATTTGCAACCAAGTATTAAAAAGTTAAAGTTTGATTTATGATTATTATTCTGTCCCATTACTTTTGGTACCTTAACAAGTGGGAGGCACATATGTAAACTGTTGTAATTCCTACACCGTTCATCTGATTTTAAATGTAAATACCCTCAAATTAAAACTGACAGTCTGCAGTTAAAGCACATCTTGTTTGTTTCATTTCAAATCCATTGTGGTGGTGTATAGGGCCAAAAAATTTTGAATTGTGTCAATGTCCCAATATTTATGGACCTGACTGTATATATCACAATACAGTAAGTATAATTATTATAGCCTTAGTGTAAAACTTTGTAACAATCTGGAACGTACCATATCAGAAGCAGATATTCAGAAAAAAATGTTGTTTTTTTACCTCTTGAAATTTTTCTATAAAAATATAGGAAAAATATTCTGTCTGAATCTGGCAACAGGTGCTGGCACTGACTGGTGGCTGAGACTTCTTGAACTGACTGGAGGCTGTGGCTAAGACTGCTGGCACTGACTGATGGCTGAGATTGGTGGCTGTGGCTGGGGGCCGAGACTGGTGACTGTGGCTGACACTGCTGGCACTGACTGGTTGTTAAGACTGGTGGCACTGACTGTGGCTGAGACTGCTGACTGCGGCTGGTGACTGAGATTGCTGGAAATGACTGCTGGCTGTGGCTGAGACTGCTGGCTGAGGCTGAGACTGTTGGCACTGACTGGTGGCTGTAGCTGAGACTGCTGACACTGACTAGTGGCTGAAACTGGTGTCTGTGGCTGGTGGCACTGACTGATGGTTGAGATGGCTGGCACTGACTGGTGGCTGACACTGCTGGCACTGTGACTGCTGGTAGCAAGTGGTAAGTCAGACTTCTGACAGGGGCTACTCTCTATATGTCTGATAGTGCTGTGAATGCCAAACAGAAATGGCGGCTGGTAGGTCAGACTGCTGACAGGGGCTCCTCTCTATATAGCTGATAGTGCTTGTGACTGACTGAAATGGCGGCGCTCTTACTCTCTATATAGCTTATAGTGATGTGACTGACTGAAATGGCGGTGCTTCGACATGCTTGCCGGCAGCGTGCTTGTGTGGGTGGTGGGTGGTGCGGGGTGCGGGGGAAGGGGGGGCGTGTGTAGCGCTGTTTGATCATTTATTGGCGCTAGGGCTGCAGCAAACAATTATTTTAGTAATCGAGTATTCTACCGATTCTTTTTATGATTAATCGAGTAATCTAATAAGAAAAAATTTATTACTAGAATGTTTTCCTTTATAAAAACTCATCAGACCCCATGCCATCAGTCCGCAACACCCGTCGTTCCCCCCTGTGCGATCAGTCCAAGTGCATCAGTTCCCCCCAGTGTCATCAGCTCTGTTCCCCCCAGTGTCATCAGCTCCTCTATCCCCGGTGCCATCAGCTTCATTCCCCCAGTGCCTTCATCTCTCCCCCACCCCATTGCCTTTAGCTCCACTCACCCAGCCCCTCCATGCCATCCATTGCCATGTCTCCCACTCCCCCAGTGCCTCCATGCCATCCATTGCCATGTGATGTCCCCCACTGCCATCAGATCAGCCCCTCCATGCCATGTTCCCTTCTCCCCCAGGGCCAGCTGCACCTTCATGCCATTCATTGCCATGTCCCCCTCCCCCAGTGTCTCCATGCCATCCATTGCCATGTCCCCCTCACCCAGTGCCTCCATGCCATCCATTGCCATGTCCCCCTACCCAGTGTCTCCATGCCATCCATTGCCATGTCCCCCTCCCCCAGTGTCTCCATGCCATCCATTGCCATGTCCCCCTCCCCCAGTGCCTCCATGCCATCCATTGCCATGTCCCCCTACCCAGTGTCTCCATGCCATCCATTGCCATGTCCCCCTCCCCCAGTGTCTCCATGCCATCCATTTCCATGTCCCCCTCCCCCAGTGCCTCCATGCCATCCATTGCCATGTCCCCCTCACCCAGTGCCTCCATGCCATTCCCATGCCATTCCCCCTCCCCCAGTGCCTCCATACCACTCCCATGCCGTGCGCTCCAGGGTACAGGAGTGATGCTTCTGTTTACTGGAGCGCAGGACATCACAGTGTTCCAGGGATGCTGTGCTCTGGAGGGTACAGGCAGTGAAAGGGTGGCCAGTAAGATAACCTGCACTTTAGTCCAGCAGCAGGCAATAGCCACCCTCCCCCCTACAGGGAGCTCCTCTTGCCTGCTATCTGTATATAGGAGCTCACAGCATCTCTGTACACACTGATGTCAGGCACACCAGCACTGAAAGGGTATCCAGCCGTAAGATAAGGCTACTTTCACACTTGCGTTTTGGCTTTCCATTTGTGAGATCCGTTTTAGGGCTCCAAAACGGATCAGTTTTGCCCTAATGCATTCTGAATGGAAAAGGATCCGCTCAGAATGCATCAGTTTGCCTCCGTTCAGTCTCCATTCCGCTCGGGAGGCCGACACCAAAACGGTGCTTGCTTGACGAAACTGAGCCAAACGGATCCGTCCTGGCACACAATATGAGACGGATCCGTTTTCTGACACAATCTGGCACAATAGAAAATGGATCCGTCTCCCATTGACTTTCAATGGAGTTCATGATGGATACGTCTTGGCTATGTTACAGATAATACAAACGGATTTGTTCATGACGGATGCATGCGGTTGTATTATTGTAACGGATCTGTTTTTGCAGATCCATGACGGATCCCCCCAAAACGCGAGTGTGAAAGTAGCCTAACCTGCACTTCACCCAGCGGCAGACAATACCCGCCCTCCCCATCCTGCTCCCCCCTACAGGGAGATCCTCTTGCCTGCTATCTGTGAATGGGAGCGCACAGCATCTCTGTACACACTGATGCCATGCGCTCCCATTCACAGATAGCAGGCAAGAGGATCTCCCTGTAGGGGGGAGGAGGATGGGGAGGGCGGGTATTGTCTGCCGCTGGATGAAGTGCAGGTTATCTTACTGCTGGTGTCCTGGAGCGCATGGCATCAGTGTGTATAGAGATGCTGTGCGCTCCCATTCACAGATAGCAGGCAAAAGGAGCGCGCGCTGGTGTGGGCGGTGTGTGCTGATAGGTCCCCGCGCCACTCATGCACAGTGTAAAATTCAGCACAGACACAGCGCAGGCACAGAGCGATTTTATTATATAGGATAGTGACATTCCAACAATAAAAAGGAAACTCAATTTATCACAGCTATAATATATTGGCACTAAGATTTGGCATGTGAGCTAGTAAATTCTTAAAGATTGGCAAATGTGCAGTTATACAATTCATCATTCATGAAAGAAGGTGGGTAAGTTCCAATAAGGGATTTACAGATTAGATCTTGTAAGCGTCAGTTACTGTTCTGTACCAGCACATTTATATAACAATATCAAGCTGATCCAGGGTACATATTCATTGAAATAAAGCACAAATTGAGAGTGCTGCAGATTTTAGACTGCTATATATGAGGGGTTTTTTTTAGTTACTGTATTGTCCCCTTTCAGATTTTTTATTCTAACTGAAAGTGCAATGATACAGTATAAACCAATATATAGAACATTTTTGGAATGTGTTCTAAAACCTCTGTAATGCTAAGGCTACTTTCACACTAGCGTTGTTTTAATCCGGCGTTCAATTCCGACACAGGAACTGCCCGCCGGATCCGGAAAAACGGGTGAAAACTGATTACATTTGAATCCTGATCAGGATTTTGATCACAATGAAAAACTGCATTGGAAAAAACGGATCCGCCATTTATGGACTTTAACTTTTTTTTCACATTTTTCGGGTTTAACATGCAAAAGCCGGATCCGTTTTGACTGAACACACAGTGCCAGATCCGGCGTTAATGCAAGTCAATGGGAAAAAGGCCTGATCCGGCGTTCAGTCAAAGTGTTCAGGCTTTTTGGCCGGAGGTAAAAATACTGCATGCTACGTTTTTCTGAAAAGCCTGATCAGTCAAAAAGACTGAACTGAAGACATCCTGATGCATCCTGAAGGACTGACTCTCCATTCAGAATGCATGGGGATAAAACTGATCAGTTCTTTTCCGGATTTGAGCCCCTAGGACGGAACTCAGCGCCGGAAAAGAAAAACGCTAGTGTGAAAGTACCCTAATAAGAAGGACTGACAAAGACGATCTGACAGCACTATACAGTATATGTATAATACCATTAGAAGGTTGTTTTATGAATCACATAGTTCACAAAACTAACAAACAGGAAAAAGCTCATTAAAGGGTTTAATGGGGATATGCTGTTTTAGGATCCTAAGTAGTGATGAGCAAGCATGCTCGGCCAAACCGCTGTTCGGCTCAAGCATCTCAATGCTCGGCAAATCCGAGTGCTTGGCCGAATAATTTGGGTGCTTGAATACAATTTAATACAATGGAAGTCAATGGGAGAACCCCAGCCACCCCCTGCTCTGAAGAGAAGAGGGTGTCTGGTTCATAAATAAAGGTTAGAAATTGATGGAACACCCATCAAAATGGTTTGGCAACAGCATTAAGAGGATAGCTGGATGCATCTTAGACTCCTATTATCTACAAGATACAAGCACACAAAGACTATATGCCAAAAGCCAGGTATGTACAAACCATCCATCTATCCATGAGACAGATAACAGCCAGCATACCTTACAATGGCAGCCTTTTGCACTATGATATATTCCAAACCAGCTCTCATCTGACAGAGAACCAGTAAACCTCAAAGTTATTTTGCATCTGTTGGATGGCTTGGGTGGACCTGCACACCTAGATCAATATCATTAGGGCGACAAAAGGTTTTCCGATTGTCCTAACATAATATTCAATAACCTTTCTATACAGTTTTGTCATGTAAAAACTCATTTGCATAAACATGGGCATATGGGAAAGACATGCAAATGAGCAGAATCTCTCATCAACAGCGCCCTCTATTAGTTGCATAGCGTTATAACAAGACTATTCACTCACAACAGTGAATAGTCTTGTCATAACACTATGCAACTAATAGAGGGCGCTGTTCACGAGTCATGAATCATGACTCATGAACAGCGCCCTCTATTAGTTGCATAGTGTTATGACAAGACAATTCGCTGAGATCATATTCGCTATATTGCTCTATATTCATTTTTTAGAATATTCATAATATTCTAATAAACTAATATATAGCAATATAGCGAATATTCTGTAAGAATTATGTAGTAAGTAAGTGATAATATCTGACACTGGAAAAGCTGGGTAATAACTCAGTGTAGATCGCGAGTTATTACCCAGCTTATCCAGTGTCAGATTTTATCACTGAGTTATTACCCAGCTTTCCCAGTGTCAGATACCACCTAGTGTAGATCGCAAATATTCTAATTGTGAATTTTAATTGCAAATTTTCCATGCAAAAGGCTACACTAATAAGCTTGTCATAAGACTCAGTCTGATATTCTTGTCAGAAGACTATGAAACCAATAGATGGCGCTATTAAGTTATGAACAGCGCCCTCTATTAGTTTCATAGTCTTCTGACAAAAATATTAGACTTGTCATAAGACTGTGAAACCAATAGCGGGCGCTGTTCATAACTCAATAGCGCCATTTATTAGTTTTCATAGTCTTATGACAGATGAAAACAAGGCAGATTCTGCTTATTTGCATGTCTTTCCCATATGTCCATGTTTATGAAAATTTTTACATGACAAAACTGTATAGAAAGGTTATTGAATATTATGTTAGGACAATCAGAAAACTTTGTCGCCCTAATGATATTCATCTAGGTGTGCAGGTCCACCTAAGCCATCCAACAGATGTAAAATAACTTTCAAGTTTACTGGTTCTCTGTCAGATGAGAGCTGGTTTGGAATATCTCACGGTGCACAAGGCTGCCATTGTAAGATATGCTGACTAAGCCTGTCACCTGTCTCATGGATAGATTGATGGCTTGCACATACCTGGCTTTTGGCATATAGCCTTTGTGTGGTTGTCTATTGTATGTCGTACATAATAGGAGTCCAAGATGCATCCAGCTATCTATCCTCTTAATGCTGTTTCCAAACCATTTTGATGGGGTCTCCATCAATTTCTAACCTTTTTTTATGAACCAGACACCCTCTTCTCTTCTGAGCAGGGGGTGCCTGGTTGTCTTCCATTGACTTCCATTATACTCGGATGCTCGGCCGAGCACACGAATATAGCAATGTATTCAGGCCAAACACCGGAATACTTTGGTGCTCGCTCATCACTAATCCTAAGCTTTGCACCAGACTGGACAGAAGTAAGAAAGAGTGTCTCATTCTGGAGGACCTAACCTTCATATCACATACAACATACTGATCTGAATAGACACTATATACTGATTAAAGGGATTTTGTGGGATTAGAATATTGATCGGCTATTTGAAGAGGACGCAGTGTGCAGCTGAGCGCTGCATCCTCCCCACTGCACACCAAGCACAGAGCTGTACATTGCATAATCACTATGCTTGGCTTAGCTGACTAGGTGTAACGGGGTTCCTGAAGGTGCACTCGGTCCCCCATTAGCCACAGACCTGCTGCTTAGCTTCGGGAACGAGGATCTGTGTTTTACCTCGTTCCCAGGGCGGCTTTACTAGCTGGGTGGCTCCCTGCTCCTAAGTCTGCCTTGAGCGCCGAGCTGATCACTCGGTGCTCGACTGGTTGGTCTGTCGGTCATGTGACGCTGGCCACGTCACATGACCCTCACTCCCCACTATAAATACAGGCAGCCTGCTGGCCACAGGTTGCCTCTTAATTTAGATTCCACCTGTGATTTGGTCTTTCCTGGCGTACTTACCTCCTGCTGAATTCCTGACGATCCTCTGCCTGCTCCTCGTGTACTTTGCTGCTCTCCTGGTATTCTGACCCCGGCCTCCTCCTGACGGTCCTCTGCTGACTCTTTTGGTACTTCACGTCTCTCCTGGTATTTATGACCCTGGCTTTTCCTGACAATTCTTTGCTTGCTCCATTTGTACTTTGTAACTTTCCTGGTATTGACTCGGTCCGTTCACGTCCTGTTGTTTGTCTGTCTGTCATCCCTGCACTTATTCCAAGCCCTCAAAATGGATGTGGGACTAGAAGAACGCCCACCAACTCTAGGGGTCCAAGGACCTTCGAAATGGATAATCCCCTCTTAGTTCCGATGCCATCCAGTTAGAGGATTTGGGGACTATCAGGATGGTGAACACAGCTGCCACCTTTGAGTGCCAAGATCATTTAAGGTGCACAATATCCTCTCAGCACCAAAGTCTGCTTATTCCAGTCATAGAGAACCAAACAAGAAGAAGCCTCACTATAACGCCATGATGCAGGGCAAACGAGAAAAAAAACATATAAACCTAAAGTGTTGTCAAACAAACAACAAATGAATGCCCAATATATTTAAAAATATATATTTTATTTCATAATAATAAACAGATCATGATTATTAGAATATTGAAGATAACAAAAAAAGGTTTGAAGAGTCAGCAAAAAAACTTGGATGCCGCAGTCCCCCGGCCAGTGTCTCTGTAACCCACCAAAAGATGGAACACATGTCAGGTATGTATATGTTATGCAGTAGGGTGATTCACAGAGAGGAGGTATATGGTAATAGCCACTAGGAAACAATACCTGTGATCATCACTCTGGTGCATAGCCATTAGATGAGTCTCAGGCTCTGGATCCTAATGCTACACGATAGGAAACATAGACAGAATAATATCCATATGGAATACTCAGAATAGGTGAGACCCCATACACTAGACCTTCAAATGAAGGCTATAAGCAGAACTCATCTGTGGGTATCTGATGGAGAGTTACAACATACCATGAGACATGATGGAGGGCAGAGACAGCAGGCACAGGACAGGCTGAAAAACCTTGACGCGCGTTTCGCCTCAGCTTCGTCAGGAGGTTATTCCAGTCATCGGACTTGAAGACAGACCTGAGTGTGAAGACATGCTACAAGAGCCAAGATGCTTCAAAGGATGATTCCATCTCAGCTATAACGCCTACCCAGGGCCGGCGCCACCTATAAGCAGAGTAGGCCACTGCGTAGAGCGCACTCTTGCTGGGGGCGCCGGCGCTTTGGAGTCTGGCCGCCATAGAAGTCACAGTAGCAGACTGCTACAAGCAGTGGTGTTGCGAGGGGGGTGCGGTGGGTGCGGGCCGCACCGGGTGACATATCTGATGGGGTGATCCAAGTCCGGACCCAACACGCACGCCTGCGCAGCCAGCCCTGCCCCTTTAAACTTACACTGTCCCAGCTCCCTGGTGGCTGCGGCTCCGGCCCTGCACTATCCTCCTGAGCGCGTACAGTGTCAGGACGTAGTGAGCACACTTTGACCTGACGCTGCACGCTGTCAGGTGACAGTGCAGCGCTGGTCAGAAGACGGGAGTGCGAGGAAGAGGAGCCGCAGCATTCTAGGTAAGTATTGAAGTATGTTTACAATTAAAATGTTTTAATTAAATGTTCTATTTTACTATTTTTATTATTTGGTCGAAAGGCTGATTGGGGGAGGGGGGATTGTAACGGGACTGCTGTAGAATATCTAAAATGAGCTGGTCAAATAAAATGTTGCATGCAACAATCATTAAATAGGTGGCCGACAAAAAGGGGCGGGTCAAAGGACGTGGTCAATGGGCGGAGTCAAGGGGGCGGCAAAATTAGCTTTTGCCTAGGGTGGCAAAAATCCTTGCACCAGCCCTGTGCGGTCTACCTAATCCATTAATAGGACTTTGAGACGGTCCAGAGGTTGAATATATAGGGTGCCTTTAGGTGGTCAACTGACTTCAGAGTGCATTATTCCTTCTTTCCTCTTAGATCTATTTTATCCAGTCAGAGGACTTGGAGACAGCCCAGAGGATGAAGAGATGCGACCTTGCAGTGGCTAAGTCAGTTAAGACTCCTTTAGCTTTTGGATTTCTGGGTTGGCATTGTGACTACGTTTTTGGCTTCTGGCAATTTGGTATTGTATTGATCTCTTGGTTTTTGACTTTCTGACATGTTGGTTTCCTCGTTTGCGTCTGGCTTTTTTGTACTTTATTGTCCAACTGGCATTTGACCCTTACCATACGATTACTCTTGTAGTGTTTGTCTGTTTGTTGTTCCCTGTTTGTATGTAGCCCTCACACATATTACAGCCTAGGGACTGACCCCCAGTTGTGGGGTCACTGACTAGGGTGACCATGCAGTAGGTAGGGATAGTGGGTCTGGAAAGTTTTAGGGTTGCACTATTCCTGTGTGTGTGTGACATTAGTCATCTATTCCTGACTATCTACTAACTGCTTGCTACATCCCAATCATTGCGCTGCTTTAAGGAAAGTTTATGATTTAGAATGTAAATCTGTTTTCCCTTTGTGCCATCAGAAGCATAAGGCTCTCTCCCAACTTAGTCTGTAAATAAATATTAACACAAGGGAGTCTAAAGGCAGGTTTTAAAGGATTACCAAGGGATAATTTCCCATCATTGTTCTGCTGACAGGACTAAAGGAAAACAGATTTACATTTTAAATAGTGAACTTTATTTTTCTGTCCATGTAACAGTTTGAGGCCTTGTCTTTTTGTGGGACAAGGTATGATTTTTTAATAAGTGATTATATGATACATCTAAGTTAGTATTTTATATACATTTTATTAATAATAGCACAACACATGAAAATGTATATTTGCTTGTATTTTACCTTTTTCAGCTGAATTTGTGAAGTAACTTTATTGTAGAGGGATATCAGTATATGGATATCATTAAAGGGGTTGTCCTGAACCATAAAATCCCATTATTTAAAACTAGTGCAGTCACCTACAGAACATAATGTTGTACCCTAACTTATTTTGTCTTATCTCTTCAACTTCAGTACTCCCGATGGGCCTTGAGTCTTTCGAGCATTTTTGAGCTGCAGACACACATAGTGCTGTGCACCGCCAGCCAGAACTGTGAACATCCACTACACCTCACCCTCTACAGAATACCCTGCCTACTACATCATTTCCTGCTGCTTTTTTCTTAATGCAAGAGATCGGTGGAGCAGTGCATGTTAGTCAGTGTTGAGTGTTGCCAAGCCCACTCCACTGTCACATGGCACTGACACCAAGGCCATATGGCCAAGGATTATAAAAAACAAAATGGCTGCACACTGTTTTATACACTCACCTAAAGAATTATTAGGAACACCTGTTCTATTTCTCATTAATGCAATTATCTAGTCAACCAATCACATGGCAGTTGCTTCAATGCATTTAGGGGTGTGGTCCTGGTCAAGACAATCTCCTGAACAAACTGAATGTCAGAATGGGAAAGAAAGGTGATTTAAGCAATTTTGAGCGTGGCATGGTTGTTGGTGCCAGACGGGCCGGTCTGAGTATTTCACAATCTGCTCAGTTACTGGGATTTTCACGCACAACCATTTCTAGGGTTTACAAAGAATGGTGTGAAAAGGGAAAAACATCCAGTATGCAGCAGTCCTGTGAGCGAAAATGCCTTGTGGATGCTAGAGGTCAGAGGAGAATGGGCCGACTGATTCAAGCTGATAGAAGAGCAACGTTGACTGAAATAACCACTCGTTACAACCGAGGTATGCAGCAAAGCATTTGTGAAGCCACAACACGCACAACCTTGAGGCAGATGGGCTACAACAGCAGAAGACCCCACCAGGTACCACTCATCTCCACTACAAATAGGAAAAAGAGGCTACAATTTGCACGAGCTCACCAAAATTGGACTGTTGAAGACTGGAAAAATGTTGCCTGGTCTGATGAGTTTCGATTTCTGTTGAGACATTCAAATGGTAGAGTCCGAATTTGGCGTAAACAGAATGAGAACATGTATCCATCCTCTGACGGCTACTTCCAGCAGGATAATGCACCATGTCACAAAGCTCGAATCATTTCAAATTGGTTTCTTGAACATGACAATGAGTTCACTGTACTAAAATGGCCCCCACAGTCACCAGATCTCAACCCAATAGAGCCTCTTTCGGATGTGGTGGAACGGGAGCTTCATGCCCTGGATGTGCATCCCTCAAATCTCCATTAACTGCAAGATGCTATCCTATCAATATGGGCCAACATTTCTAAAGAATGCTATCAGCACCTTGTTGAATCAATGCCACTTAGAATTAAGGCAGTTCTGAAGGCAAAAGGGGGTCCAACACCGTATTAGTATGGTGTTCCTAATAATTCTTTAGGTGAGTGTATACAAACAATAGAGCTAAGAAATGGGGGTCATTCTAGTTAAAAGTGGTACAATACCGACTATAAATGAATAATGGAAGCTCTTAGCGCACATACGTATCGGGCTAAGAGCGCTAAGAGCTTCCATTATTCATTTATAGTCGGTATTGTACCACTTTTATCTAGAATGACCCCCATTTCTTAGCTCTATTGTTTGTATATATAACGGTGTGCAGCCATTTTGTTTTTTGTAATTATGTTTGCTTCATGGATATGCACCTGTGATTCTGAAGGTTCTAGTTTAAATTTTCTGGCCAAGGATTCTGTCACAGGGCATGATGGGAGGCCTGGCTGTGACATCAGCAGAAATATAGACTGCACATGACCAGTGCCCCAAACTTCAGTATTAGGAGGTATGAGAAGCGCAGCTACATTAGTAAATTATATGGCCTAGAAAATTTCAAGGAGAAGTTTAGTCCCTGACCACCCCTTTACTTGTATCTAATTATTTTTAACATTTTTAGCATTAATATTTTAGGACATGTACTTCTTTTTTAATTGTAATATAATGTCATATGTCATATAGCTTGTGCACTGGTGTAACATGCATTATTGCAGGACAGCCCTGCGGAACTTTTGTTGAGCTCTAGCTTTCCAGTATAAATCCTTCAGCTGTGGCATTCTCAACACTGGGGTGTTATGGCTGAGGTCCATGGCCACTGCCGCTCCACTCCTCCCAGTGCAGACAGCTGCTACCTTGCTCACCTGCTTCAAGGTTCCAGTGGTCAAATCCAGCTGGCATCCCTCTCTCCCTGCCCGGTTGCTGGGGTAATGCTGTTCTTACTCCACACAGGCTGAAGCTTGCGTCCTGCTAGTAATGCCTCTCACTGGCTGTAGCGTGCATATATGTGCTTTTTCTGGGTCTTTAAAGGCCAGAATGTGCGCACCTTGATATTCCATATGCTATGACTAGTCACCCTGTGGGTGGGTGCCTGAACAATAGATTCTAGTACTCCAGTGTCCTGTAAAGGTCTGCCGTTAGTTTATTTGCCTGTGTATGACTTCTGCCTAACTTCTGGATTTGACCCTTGTCTGCCTTACCTGACATCTGCCCAATATCCATACTGACTCTGAGCTGTCTGCCCTGACCTAAGCCTGTCCCTAGCTATGGTTTTGCCTATTCCCTTGGTGCTCTGTACTGCTGTCTCTTGGCCCCCTAGGGTCAGCAGTCACTTGAACAGAGACTACTTCAAGAGGTAGTGACCTGGTGGTTCCCCTGCAGTCGAGTCCAGATCTCTATATAGTGGTTAAAGGATGAAGAGAAAGGAGCTGCTTAGATAATCCACTTGGGAGTATCGGCAAGCTAAATCTGTTAAGTGACATAGTGGATTGTTACATTTTACTGATGGAATTCTGACTCCTTATTTTAACATGGTGATCAGTATCATTGATTGTGGTGCTAAACAGTTAAACTGACTGGATCAGAGTTTTTGCTATTCCTGTCTATCAGGGCTGGAAGACCGCTGTGAGCGATCTACAGTAATTACATGGATTTCACAAAAATAAATGCTGACACTTACTACAATATTTGGTAGACAAACCACATGCAGCCTTGAGTCTATGTGGATAAATCTCTATAAACTTTGCAGATTAGACCCTGCATTGTTCCCAGTTATTCCTGGCATGCCAACTGAAATAGCATAATGTTACAGTTTTTCACATGCCACTCATCCAGACTTGCGAGGAGTTTTGACAAGTTTCTGGGGCAGAGGTCAACTGTGAGGAGTTAGAAGCTATGCTCTTTGGGGACTGGCACCTGTCTTCCTCTCCCCCTTCCATTTTACCATCAAGCTGGACTTCATAAAAATTCTGTGAATTTGCTTTATGAAGGAAGGTGCGACCCTCAAGTCTTCGGAAGAACACTTAGCCAAAGTGAATCAAAGGATTGGACTATGGAACCTTGTATAGCTCACCAGTGAGGGCAAAGCACTTGTCCTGTGCCATGATGTTCTGCCTATGCTCCTAGTACATCACACAGGGATGGCCCTTTCTTGCCACTATTTCCAGAGCCATCACCAGGACAGTGTTTTGCTTTGTTTTGGGCTCTAGAATTCGGGATCTCCAGTCATTATTTTCTTGATTGCAAAAATCGGCAATGTACAGATGTAGTGGAGTTAACACACATGTTTTATGAGACGTGTTATCTAAACTAAATGCGTTAAGCAAACACCTTCAATTGCTTTTCAATGGCTTTTGTTTAAAGAGAACACGATGAGTTAAGAGATTTGAGTTAAGAAATTGAGTGTTAACCCTGCTACATCTGTAATATGAGCATATTGTGGGCGCAATACAGACATGGCTCACTTTTGCTACATTTTTCAAGCTGCTAGAAGTTTCCTGAGACTGGGAGTACAGTAATTCCTATCACGCTACCTAACACCCTGCACTGGAACCTATCAGCTACACTATATCACTATCTAACTTACACTGACTATCTCCCACTAACTATCTGTATTATATATATGAGCTATCTAACTATCTATCTTATGTAATTGGATAAGGATCCAGATGACTCAGCAAAGCACAGAGCTCAGCAATGACACTGCTCTCTCTCTCAGAACTGCAAAAAAACTGTAGAAAATGGCTGCTGGGGAGGTTCTTATATAGTAAGGGGTAGGCAACTTTCCTATTGGTTGCTAGGGATGTTGCTAAGCTCAGACAAAGACATTGCAGCCTTCTCATTGGCCCACAAGCAAGAAGGGAGGTTACTGATGAAAAAAAATCTAGAATATTCGCGATTACGAAGATATAGCACTATATTCTACATCTTCGCGAATTCTCGGAGTGCCGATATTCGCAATAGAATATTCGCGATCAACACTAATTATTTATTGAGTGCTGCTTCTCGGCCTGCATTGTTGCAGCACTTCGTATGTTTGACCATGACAATTGATTGTGAATAAAGTATTTCCAATAAAGAAAAGTCTGATCAAAGTATCCTTAGCAATGCATGGTGAAAATATATAAAAGTTGCCCCGTCTGCAAATTTGGTGTTAAGCTTTTGCCAGGGGCTGATGTGACTTGAGGTGAGTCTATCTGTTCCAAATGTATACCCATTGTGTAATAATAATGCATTCCATTTGCTACCACATAATCAGAGAAATAACATTCCTGTGACTTAGAAGCTTGGCTTTAGAATAAAGAACGTTATTTCTTCCTGAATTAAAGCAAATCTTTTCCTCAGTAAACACTTTGAATCAAAATTCCTGTCTTTGATTATACATTCCTAACCAGACTTGATGAAATCGCTTGATTGAAGCCTATATACTGGATACTATAACACTGGAGACCATATACCGGTATATGTATTTGTATAAAAATGAATTAGCTAAGTAAATTAGCTCATTTTTTGGCTTTATAATGGTGAATTATACCAAGCCTGAGAAATATTTGATTAATCTTGGCGTTGATGAAGGATTATTGTTACATTTAGCAGCTTGTAATAGCATTACTTCATTGTCTGCTAGTAAGTGGGACCTGCATTTCCCATTAAAAATGTTTTAATTTGTTTAATATATGGCAAAAAAAAAAGTGAATTATTATTAAACATGGCTGACAGGTAGATTTTTGCATATTAAATTTAAACTAGCCTGACCATAGATATGATCGGGAAGATTCCCTGTGGGCCACTGTCCTGGGGGCCGCTGTAGCCCTCGTCATGGCCGCTGACCAGGTACCCAAAGATCTGAGGTTAAAAGGTACTTACCCTACTGGTGGCCACAGCTGCCCTATTGAATTTAACTGTATCACCGTTCTCAGGACAGTGATTCAGTTGAATACTGCATCAGAGCAGTTGAGCTGATGGCTCCTTGTTCCACATTTATCTCACATGGGCCTTAGGGTACTAGGATTGATGCCTATGAGGCAGCAGAAGGGCACAGGCAGTGGTGGTGTCATGGCAACAACCTGCAATTGGATGCAGGAGTCCTAAGCCACAGGCTAAAAGAGGCCTGTTGCCTGTACTGCAGAACGTGGTGTGGAACATGTCTCAGGTGAGTATTAAGAGGCATTAATGGGGGCACAATAGGGGCATTATTATTAACGCAACACAATGGGAGAATTATCATTGTTGGAGGCACTATATGGACATTATTATTAGTGGGGCAAAATTGGGGGAAAAGAGTTGTCATATTAACAATTAGTGTTGAGCGCGAATATTCGAATAGCGAATTTATTTTTTTCTTTCCCACTTCCCAAAAGTAGTTCTTACCTGTTCTGAGGATTCCTGGATTCCTGGCTGCTCCAGTCAGTGCCCGTTTCCGCTTCTGCCGACTTCCGTGCTCATGGAGCGTCCCCATCACCATGGGAACGCCTCCATACTAGAATGTGCTGTCGAATGTGAGAATTAAGTTGAAATCGCAATGCGATTAATATACTTTGAAGTAATCGCATTGCGATTTCAACTTAGAGCTGGGTTTCTAATGGGTCAGCTTGCTAGAATTAACGAAGTTAACGAATATGGAATATAGCAGCGCTAAGTTGAAATTGCAATGCGATTAATATAACTTAAAGTAATCGCATTGCGATTTCTACTTAGACCTGGTTTACTATGGTTGGCTTGGTAGAATTAGCAAAGATGACGAATATGACGAATGTATTCGTCATATTCCTCAAAACGAAGATAACGAAATATTCTCCATCTTCGTTTTAGCTCCATATTCGTCAACTTCGCTAATTCTAGCAATCAAATAGGAAAGTTGACTATAGAGACAGCTGTGTTTAATTCGCTATGCGATTATATTACTTTGCTTTTTTTTTAATAAATAGAATCATTATAATACTTGATAATTATTATAATTATTCTATTTATATAAAAAAAAAGCAGCAAAGTAATATAATTGCATAGCGAATTAAACACAGCTGTCTCTATAGTCAACTTTCCTATTTGATTGCTAGAATTAGCGAAGTTGACGAATATGGAGCTAAAACGAAGATGGAGAATATTTCGTTATCTTCGTTTTGAGGAATATGACGAATACATTCGCCATATTCGCTAATTCTAGATATCAAACCAATAGGAAAGTTGCCTTAAGTTAAAATCGCAATACGCGATTATTTAAATCGCATATTAATCGCGATAACTAGAATAATTACGAATATTCGATTTTGACGAATATGAGACGAATATTCTAGCGTATATTCACTAATTTCGTCGAAATCGAATATGGCACCTCCCGTTCATCACTATTAACAATCTGAATGTTGCTAAAGTGAGTCCATCTTCAGCATTCTACTGAATGCTGAAGACATCTCTATTGAAAAAACAAAGGCAGGCTTCTCAGCCTGGCTCTTATCTCACTACACCAGCCCCTGCCTCCCTATATGTTCCTCATCTGTCTTTTGTTTCTGCTTATAAGTAATGCAAGAAAAGTTACTCTTAATTTCTAATTGCTACCAGACTCCCAGAGAGAGATTACTGCCTTAGAAATTATAATTCAGGTGTAATTATAATGCACTGCTATGGATATTTTTCAGTTAACTAAAAGGAAAACCTGTCAACAGATTTTTCAATATACTGAATTATAACAATAATGCCATGATTACTGCTGGCTGCAGGATTTAGACTCCAAATTAACATAACACTGTGCAATGTATTAACAGAGGTTGTCGAATAAACAATATGGCTTAATTCATGCATTTAAAATAATAATTGTATTTTACAGAAGGATATTGTATATGTTGAGTTAACAGAAAATGATGGATGTCACTAATATGTATGGCTACTGTAACTGTCGTCAGCGATTGTCTGGGTTTATTGAGAGTTGTAGCGTCATAGCCAGAGATGAGCGAATTTCTAAAAAATTTGATCTGGCCGGTTCGCCGAATTTTACGAAAAGATTAGATCCAAATTTATTCGCTGCGAATCACGTAAAAAAACTGCTATTTCCTGGCTGCAGAGAGCCCGTGTAGTGCTGTAGAACACTGTAGAACACTGTGCCTTGCAGTAACATGCATAGGTAGTCTGCTGTGGTAGTGAAACAATACTGTGTCAGTATGACACGCACATGACAGGCGTCGCTCTTAGAATCACTGCACACTTCACTTATTTGGGCAGTTATGGAGCCAAAACTGACCAAATAACTCAAGTGTGAACTCATCCTTACAGGTCGATGTTAGCGCCAGGTATAAAGAACTGTGCAGAGGCCCAAGATCCTACTGTAGAATGAAAGAGCACACTTCTTTTACACCGTTGTCAGATGATTCCACATAGATGTCTACAGAACCGGTTGTATTAAACGCTTATACAAGTAGAGCCCCCTGACAGAGTGGAGAGGGTGTCAGCAGTAAGTTTGTGTTGATGTCACTGATTATTTTGCCCTTCCTCTGATCCGTCAGAACAATAACCCGCAAAAAACAGATCCTGTCTGTTGAGCATCCGCCTTCACTCAGTCAGCATTTGGTCAGTAATCCATCAGGATCCATTGTGCGTCTCATTTTTCTTTCCTTCTGACAGATCAGAAGAAGGGTCAAATAAATGATGATGTCAACCAGGCCAAAAGGGCAAAATAGTGGCCGAGTCATGGAGTGGTGAGGGTTGGAGAACAGCTTGAGAAGTCCACAGAGTGGCCCAATGACACAGTGTTGAAGTAGCAGCAGCATAAGAAGACCACAGAGTGGCCCAATGACATAGTGGGTAAGTATCAGCAGCAGCAGCATGAACATATCACAGAGTGGCCCATTTACATAGTGTTGAGATGGCAGCAGCATAAGGAAGCCACAGAGTGTCCCAGTGACATAGTGTTAAGTTAGCAGCAGCATGAGGAGCCCACAGACTGGCAAGGTGACATAATGTGGAGGTGGCAGCAGCAGCATGAGGAGGCCACAGAGTGGCCCACTGACATAGTGTTGATTTAGCAGCAGCATGAGGAGACCACAGAGTGGCAAGGTGACATAGTGTGGAGGTGGCAGCAGCAGCATGAGGAGGCCACAAACTGACAAGATGACATAGTGTGGAGGTGGCAGCAGCAGCAGCAAAATGAGAAGACCACAGAGTGGCACAATGACAGAGTGTGGAGGTGGCAGCAGCATGAGGAGACCACAGAGTGGCAAGGTGACATAATGTGGAGGTGGCAGCAGCAGAATGAGGAGGCCACAGACTGGCAAGGTGACATAGTGTGGAGGTGGCAGCAGCAGCATGAGGAGGCCAAAGAGTGGCAAGGTGATGTAGTGTGGAGGTGGCAGCAGCAGCAGCATGAGGAGACCTGAGTGGTGAGGTGGCAGCAGCATCAGGAGACCACAGAGTGACCTGATGACAGAGTGGGGAGGTGGGTGGCAATACCATTACGAGCTGACGATGGTGTGTGTAAGAAGGAGCACTTGGCATTAGATGTGTGGCATCAGAATAGTAGCTGAGGCAGGTAGCCAGAAGAAACCGGTCTCTTTTGTCAAGGTTTGGGTGAGGCAGCATGGATGATCTAATCTGATGCATCAGGCATGGGTGGGTGGAAATCCTGGCTGATCCATGCCTGATTCATTTTAAAAAAGATCAGTCTCTCCACATTATGGGTGGACAGACAAATTCTCCTTGGGGTAACTATGGCCCCTGCCACACTAAACACCTGCTCTGATGCCACACTACTGGCCGGGCAGGACAGCTCTTCCAGGGCAAACTCGGCCAGTTGCAGCCAAAAATCCAGTTTGGCTGCGCAGTAGTCCAGCGGATCTTCAATGTGGGGTGGAAGGGTGATGTCCAAGTATGCCACCACCTACTGGTTCAGGTTCTGGTCCAGGTCTAGATGCTGCTTCTGGTGAGTAGCTTCTTCACTAGGCGGGTTAAGAAAGCTGCTCATCATCGACTCTAGACTCAAGCTGCTGATGATGGAGCTGGTACTACTCCTACCCCCCATCCCACCCTGCCACAGCAGCCATGGCAATGAAATAAGAGCGCAGAGGGCCCGGTCAGACCTGCGAGAGGATGGACGATGGAACAGATAGGCAGCGGCCAACTGACTGCATAGGATGTCTCTATAGTAGTTCAGTTTGTCCTCTCTATCAGCAGGTGTAAAATAGACCCCCATTTTGGACCAGTAGAAGGTGCCAACATGGTGGAGAGCCAGAAGTCATCCCTCTGCCAAATGGTGGCAATTCGGCTGTCACTACCCAAGCAAGTGAGCATGCAGCGGGGCATTCGCGCAAGTGACTCAGAGAGACTCCCTGCCTCCATCTCCACTGCATACTGCCACGGTGTGTCTGGGTCCTCTGCCTCGTCTTCCTCATCGCCCTGTAGCTCCTCTGGGTGCTCCTGCTCCTCCTCTCCTGTCACCTGTGTAGAAAAACCATCCATTTCGCTACACATTGCTTGTGCTCAATTTCCTCCTCCTCCTCTTCCAGTTTAGCCCCCACAGGGCTCATGTGGCCGTGAGATGTAGGCGCCACGTCTCCAGTCCCCTAACCAGCCAGATTTACCAGCATCTTTTCCAGGATATGAAGCAGTGGAATGACGTTGTTCATCCCGTAGTCCTGGCGACTGACAAATAACGTGGGATCCTCAAAGGGCCTGAGCAAACGGCAAGTGTCATATATGAGCTGCCACTGGCTGCCATCAAAGTTACACAGGGGAGTACTCCTGTCCGCTTGGTTCATTCAAAAAATTGTTTATGGCCTTTCTCTGTTCGTATAGTCTGTCCAACATATCAGCCTATTTGGGGGATAGCGTTCTGCCGCTGTAGAAACAGGAACCTCTTGACAACTAAATTGAACACGTGCGCCATGCAGGGCACATGGCTCAGCCCTTTATGATGCAGCTCCAACACCATGTTCTTCCCGTTGTCGGTCACCATGGTACCAATTTTGAGTTGTTGTGGAGAAAGCCAAGATTCAATTTCTGCAAACGAGGTATAGAACAGCATGACACCGCCGTGCCTTGCACATGTGGAATGCTGGAGGAGCACTGTGAATTGTCCCTGCAGTGGAGGCATCGGACACTGTGGTGGAGGAGGCAGAGGTGGACAGTGTCGCAGGACCAATGGCGTGAGAATGTAGAGGCGTAAACGGTGTCGCCTGTCCAGTTTGTTGGTTTGGCTGGGCAGAAACCACATTTACCCAGTGGGCCGTAAAGGACATATATTGTCCTTGACTAAAGTTACAGCTCCACACGTCGGTGGTGCAGTGCACTTTGGCAAACACTGACAGGCTCAAGGACTGGCCCACCTTAAGTTCTACATATTTGTGCAGGGCTGGTACTGCTTTTTTGGCAAAGAAATTATGGCTTGGGACTCTCCACCTCGGCTCGGCACAAGCCATAAGTTCTCTGAAATGTGCAGGGTCCACCACTTGGAAAGGGAGGGACTGCAGCATCAGTAACTTGGCCAGGAGCACATTCAGCTTCTGGTTGGATGAGTGCACGCATGCTGTTGTCTTTTGGAAATCGCTTAGGTGATCGATTGCTGACAGAATGACTGACGAGGAGTTGGAGGGCAAGGAGCAGGAGCATCAGGACCGGTAGATGATGGGAAGGACAGACAGCTCCCTTCAGCTGAGGTGGTGGAGCCTTGACTGCCTGAAATCGGGTGCGTGCCACTGGGTGATGCAGCGGTTGGTGCGGCAGGCTGAACCACCACATTGGAGCTACGGTACTCCCAGGTTACTTTATGGTGACACTGCATATGTTGACGCAGGGCCGTGGTGCCAACATTAGCACCCTGGCCACGCTTCACCTTCTGCCCACAGATTCGGCAAATAGCCATGTTCACCTCCTCCAGCGGCTTAACAAAAAAATGCCACACCGCCGAGTAGGTGATTTTACCCCCAACACTCCGCACTGACTGACTGCCACTGCCTCTGTGAACCCTTGCACCACTACTTTCTGGGCAGGTAGGCTCCTGCGAAGCGGGTGGTCTACCCCGGGCACATTTGGCTCCCGACCTCCCACTGCTGCCACCCTGCTGACTCCCGGCCATGCTAGCGACTTGCTAGCTCCGCCACTGCCTCACGGGCAAGCTGCCATCCTCTTCTCCCAATAATGATGAAGCCCCTAATTCAGCAGGCTTCCAAGTGCGATCTGCTACATCATCATCGAGTACTGTCTACACATCACTGATGTCCTCCTCAACGGTTTCTGGGTCAGGAGCCTTACCACTCACAACACCAGCTGCCACGGTTGCCCGCCTACCAGAGGAAGTGGCGGATGTCTCCTCCACATCTTGCCTGGCCAGTAGCTGCTGACTGTTCTTTAGTAGCTCGTCCTCGCTGTATAGTGGAGCTGAGCCTACAGCATATAATACTTCTCTGGCTGAGGGAACAGAAAAGGACAGAGGCAGGTTGAGGACAGGTGAGGGCACAGGGCCTGCTGCTGGGTCATGCCAACTAAGGGTTGTGTCTGACAAACCCACTGACTCTTGGCTGGGGGTGTCTGATGTCACTTGGGACTAAGTGGATTAGCGAGTCAACCATTCAAGAACCGCTGGGTTGCTGGTTAAGACACGACACTAGTTGATACCGGGAGCTCAGTCCTCTCAAGGTGACCCCTGCTCCTACAGCCCCTTACTCTGCTGCAACCTCTGCCTGTGGCAAAAACATTTAGGCCTTTGCCCCTCCCCTGTGCAGGGCCTGTCACTTCTCTGTCTGACATACTGTGAGATCAAATAAATAAATAAAAAATAAATTAATACACCCCAAAAACGGCTGTAATTTTCTCACTTTACCACACGACTAATAAGCCTCAGTTTTTTACACCCCAAAAAAGGCTTTAGAGCATATAAATGCACCGCTGAACGGCAAATAATGCTTTTTTTTTCCACAAATACACGCCAAAAATGGCTGAAATTTTGTCACTTTACCACGCAACAGCTAATAAACCCCTTTTTTTCCCACTAACACACGCAAAAAAAGGCATTAGAACATATAACTACACCGTTGAACAGCTAATAAGCCCTTTTTTTCCACTAATGCACCCCAAAAAAGGCTTTAGAACTTATAACTGCACTGCTGAACAGCAAATAAGCCCTTTATTTTTTTCCACTTATACACGCCCAAAAAGGCTTTAGAACATATAACTGCACCACTGAACAGCAAATAATACTTTTGTTTTCCACTAATACACGCCAAAAAAGGCTGTAATTTTCTTACTTCCCCACACAACAGCAAATAAGCCCTTATTTTTTTCCACTAATACACCCCAAAAAAGGCTTCAGAACATATAACTGCACTGCTGAACGGCAAATGATACTTTTTTTCCCCACTAATACACGCCAAAAAAGGCTGTAATTTTGTCACTTTACCACACAACGGCTAATAAACCCCTTTTTCTTCCACTAATACACGCCAAAAAAGGCTTTAGAACATATAACTGCACCGCTGAACGGCAAATAAGCCCTTATTTTTTTCCACTTATACATGCCAAAAAAGGCTAATAAGATGTAGAAATATTTCCTAGTAATACACCCTGTTAATGGCTATATCACACAGTACTTGCACCCCAATAACAAGAAAGGTTTGCTGGAATTACAGAGGTATTGCAAACCTAAAAGCAGCAGTATAATGGCAGTTTGGATCCCCAGTCAGTGCATCAAGGTGTAATAGGATTGCTCCTATTACCCAGGCTGTACACTCCCCTATTGAACCCTGTTCTCCTTTTATAGTGTGAAATAATTCTTCCCTATCCTTTCCCTACACTTCTAATGATCTTTCCCTGAACTTCTATTCAGCAAAGTCTTTCCTATCACTGTCCCTAACGCTTGCTAATCTCTCTCCCTGCAAAATGGAAAATGGCTGAATCCAAGATGGCTGAGGCTATTTATAGTGCTGTGACATCACAGGGCTGGCTGGCTGCTGATTGGCTGCATGCATGGCCTTGTGGGTAATCCCTCATTCCCAGAGTTCCTTGCTCTAAGTCCTATCATGTGCAGCAGCCATTTTAGGAAAAAATGTGATTCAAGCGCCAGGAAATTCGGATTCGGTTTGAATCAAATTTTTCCTGAAATTCAGATCGAATTCAACTTCGTCAACTTCGATTCGCTCATCTCTAGTCATAGCAGTTGAAGCTACAGTAACTGAATCATATAAAAAGTTTGGTGACTTATCTTTCCAACTTTTAGGGTTGCTCTGATAATGGCTGCGTTCAGTGAACTACTATTCTAAATAAGCTTCATTTGATAGATTACAGTGTATTATCATCCATTTATTTATTTGTTAGTACAGCATCCTCATCATCATTATTATTACTATTATTATGTTTAATAATTGACTTACATGACACACACCTTCCTTATTTTTCTTTAATTCCGCTTTATCTGTCCCGTTTTACTTTATTAAGATCAAGGTCTCAAT
Source organism: Bufo bufo (assembly GCF_905171765.1). Classification (NCBI taxonomy): domain Eukaryota; kingdom Metazoa; phylum Chordata; class Amphibia; order Anura; family Bufonidae; genus Bufo; species Bufo bufo. The sequence goes on from NC_053391.1 coordinate 79,984,840, forward strand.
AACAGTGAATTCATTCTTCATGAATTGTCCATCTGTCAACAGGCAGAGCCCCGACAGGCGCTTCACATGTTGTAGTCACAACTTGGCATTTGTTCTGACGTGTCCTGCTGGTCACAAGTTCCATTCTTCTATGATGTTAATTTCAGTAAAGCTGAAAACAGAGCTTCATAATAGTAAAAAATATATATATATGCCAGGAATCTAATCTTTATGTCCATTGAAATGTATCCTACCATTAAATAATAATGTGGTATATTGAATATGTGCTGTAAAAATAAGGAATGAAATCTTAAAACAACTTGGCTACACTTAACATGTCTCAGTAGGTTTTTCAGAGCATGTGAGAGCTCCTACTGGTGTTGGCATCCCAGACAAATCTGAATTGTCATATCGCTGGAAGTCCTTCCATCCTGTTCACTTCATCACTGCATGGTTTTTATTTTTTAGACTCACTAATTATATTGATATACTGTAGTAGATCATGGTCCCAATCATAAATGTAAAAAGGATGGAAGTTGATTAATACTATAGATTAGGAAGATACAATAAATTCATACAGAAAACATTACTATGTATTAGAATGTTATAGAGCAGGAGGAGCTGAGTGTTGTGCGGAAGCCCATGCCCACAGCTGCCCAGCTTCTCCGGGCAGGAACGGGTGCCAATCACTCGCCAGGCCCCACTCTGTTCTGGTTGACTTCTTGTTCCTCTGCTGCTAGGAGCGAGCCCAGGAGCAGACACTACACATGCTTCCTCTGCAGGACTCAGACTTCTCCTGCTCCCAAGGTTCCTCTTCCTGTCTCAACTGAGAGAGAAAGCCCTCCTGCTGACTTTTAGGGGGCCAATGCATGAACCCGGATTTGTTCCAGTCTATGTCTGGCAACTTGAGTGTATCTAAGTGCCCTCCCCAGGTAAAAGGTGCCTGTGCTTTAGATTATCAATCTCGGTAGTCCTAGTGAAAATGGGCTTTTAATGTCTGTCTGCCTGTTTTCTGAACTCTGACCCTCTGCTGCCTGATCTGACTACTGCCGGTTAACTGTAGTGACCCATTGCTGGTTGCCCTGACCTTGGACTTTTTTCACGGATACACACAAACTGTGCCGACCCTGACCTTGGCCTGCTGCCTGTTTACCCTCTGTGCTACGCACCCGTGTCTCTGACCCCGTGCGTCAGCCACAAACTACACAGGGGCTATTCCACGAGGTAATGGCCTAGTGGCTGCCCTGCAGGGAAAGCTGAAGGGTGAAAGCTAGGGGACCAGGAAAACTAGGGGATCCCCAGGATAACTTCCTTAGGTCTAAACCAAAGTTAGTTGACACAGTGGGCCCACATGCACTGTCTGTTACACTGAGCAGATTGATATATAGTTTTATGGCAAATAATTCTGTATAACTTGTCATTTATTTACTTTAAAAGTGGGTTGTCCATGCTTTTTTAAGTGATTGCCTATCCTGAGGAAAGACTATCACTTGCTGATCTACCTTGCACCCCTGCTGATCAGCTGTTCTGTGTAGCTCTATGAACAGAAGTCACCAGAAATAACCAGGACCAGCAACAGGTTAGTTATCTGAACATGGCAAAAACCTGTGTATGGGCCCTGTATAGCAGTGCAAATGCTTCTGTACAGTAGACAACTAGGCACAGTCCTACATCTGGGATTAAGAGATTGGATTAGCTAGAAACGTGTCAGATTTTTCTGCCTTATCTTTATGCGGTTTTAGAGGCTTTCAATAAGGAGACTCCATTTTCTGTAAGAGGAAGTGGTGCTGGATGTCTTTTCAAGTTTTTTCTTTATGGTGTGACCCGCATGTGTCCATGACACACTTCTATGTACAGTTATGATGTGCTGTAGCTGACTGGTTATTACTAGGCACAGTTCCTCCACAAAGCAGCATTCTTCCATATAGAAAAACTTCCATAATGCAGCATGCAATTGAACATGACACAATTTTTCTACAGGATATATACAGAATGGGATAGAGAAAAAAATCTTTGTGTACCTTCATGTAAAAATAAAAGGTGCACTGAGGTACAGTATAGCCACATAGAATACCGTGGGTGCTATATTCCAGATCTGTAAAATATGAATCTGAGGCTGTAGCTGGTCATATACTTTACATCTATGTCACCGAACTTCCTCATTTTGGAGAAACTGGCCAACCATCTAATGTGTATTGGAACCTTCTAACTCTAGCCTGATGACAGATGCCTAGGGGTTGGCAAAGTTGGATTTCAACATGCACAATTATTTTGCTTTCAGAGAGAGAAGTTGCTGCCAGATATGTTTGACAGCGACTTTCTACCATTCACAATGAACCAAACCTGAATGTATATGGAGGATCAGTTGAGATCGACTGTTTTCTCAAGTGTTGTACTACACACCAGGTGATATTGGGCAAGGCACTGTTTTTGAGCCCAGATTGGTGTCACCTGGTGTGTAGGCCAACACTTCAGAAAACCATCGATCTCAACTGATCCCCCATATACATGCAGGCTTGGATAATTGTGAATGGGAGAAAGTTGCTGTCAAGCACTAGTGTTGCTCGCGAATATTCTAATCGCGAATTTTTATCGCGAATAACGTCACTTTGAGAATTTGCAAAAATCTAAAATATAGTGCTATATATTCGTAATCCCGAATATTCTAAGTTTATTTTTTTCATCAGTACACTCCCTTCTTGCTTGTGGGCCCTAGCAACCAATAGAGAAGTTGTCTACCCCTTTACTTTATAAGAAACTCCCCAGCAGCCATTTTCTGCGCTGTACTTTGCTGAGTCATCTGGATCCTTGTTTAATTACATTAGATAGTTAGTTAGCTCATATATATATTACAGATAGTAGGAGATAGTCAGTGTAGGTTAGATAGTGATATAGTGTAGCTGATTCCAGTGCAGGGTGTTAGGTAATGTGATAGGAATTACCGTGCACACATATGTGTTACATACACGCTACAGACATAGGGCTGTGATGTCACAACAATACTTAGTGCACCAATCAGTAACATCTACTCAGACCTGATAAAATGTGAATTTGCATGTATTGCACCAAAAATATGCGCATCATTAGTACCGATTTGCGCAATCGCGAATATATTGGAGCACTCTATCAGGAGTTCTTCCTCACAGTCACGAAAGTAGCTTCCAACCATTTCCTACAGTCTCAGAAAACTTCTAGCAGCTTGACAAATGAAGCAAAAGTGAGCCATGCCTTGTATTGCGCGAGCAATATGCACAAACTACATTGCCAATTTTCTCAATCAAGAAAAATTTTGAATTCTCGAATTTGCGAATTTATGGCAAATATTAAGCCAGAAATTTGCTAAATATTTTGCGAAAAACAATATTGGCTATGCCACTCATCACTATCAATAAGAAAAGGAATCTAAAACTCATTTTACATTTTACAGTATATGTGTATAAAATCCAGATGAAGAAAACAGCAGTCTGGTTTGAAGTTGTTTGGAGGCAGCACCTATACAAGCAGACAAAAAATTAGATTTTGTGAGCCTTCTCGTGTTTGATTTCAAGTGTGTGTTTGTATTAAGTGTGTGACCTTAGGGGGGAATACACAGTCAGTTGCTTTTCATTCTACTGTATTATTGTATTTTTTCTTTCTCTTTTCTTGTGTAATCCCCATTTGTATCCATACCATTATTGACAACACAGTCCAGTGCACATCTTGTCAAATGTATTCAGTCCTGGAACAGCTGTTTGAGGGGGCATATCTTTTTTCAAAATGTGAAAAAATTGTCTACTTATAATCGTACATCCTGTATCTAAACAAGCAAATTTCGACAGTTAGAAGCATTGGCAATTTGGAAAATTTGAAAAAAAAAAGAGTTTGCTGTTCACTCACCAGGCACTCTATGGGGTAGATGGAGGATCAGGAAAGTGAGGTAGGTAACTGGATAACATTTGGAAAGCAGTGTAGAAGGAAGAGTGCCAGGTAGGTTAGCCTTGATCTAATATACCCCAACAAATTTGCAAAGTTGGCAGATGAGGAGGATGTTAGTTCAGGGATAGCACTGCTGTGGCCAGACACTTCCTCTGCCAGTCAGGGGAATGTCAGCTCCAGTAAGCAGGGGGCCAGGAGAGCAGGGCAGGCCAGACAGTTGCTGGTAGTGGGGGACTCAATTATTCGGGGTACAGATAGGGCAATCTGTCACAAAGACCGGGATTGTTGAACGGTGTCTTGTCTTCCTGGCGCTCAAGTTCAACATATCGTGGAATGGGTTGATAGACTACTGGGAGGAGCTGGAGAACATCCAGCAGTCATGGTCCACATTGGAACCAATGACAAAGTTAGAGGTACGTGGGGGGTGCTTAAATATTATTTTAGGCATTTAGGTCGCAAGCCCAGGGCAAGGATCTTGAAGGTAATATTTTCCGAAATACTACCTGTACCATGAGCCACACCAGAAAGGCAGCGGGAGATTAGGGAGATTAACAAGTGTCTCAAGAACTGGTGTTGGAAGGAGGGGTTCCTAGAGAACTGGGCTGACTTCTCTGTAGGGAGGTCTATCGTAGGGATGCGCTGCTTTGGGGGAGGAGATGGCTAGAAGGGAGAGGTACTGGGGGGGTTATAACATTATAGGTGTGGAAGATCATGCAGATAGAGACCTGGGGCAATCGCGGACAAGGATAGGCATTTCTATAATGGGCAGCCCGTTCCGTTTCACAAATTGTGGAATACACACAGGCGGCCTCCGTGTATTGTGGATCCGCAATTTGTCGTGTGAATGTGCCCTAAGGGAAATAGATGAGGCGGCAATTCATAATGAGGTCATTGTTAAGGGGGACTTCAACTTCCCAGCTATAGACTGGGAAACTGAAAGCTGTAAATCTCATAAAGGAAACAGGTTCTTGGCAATAACCAAAGACAACAACCTTTCTCAACTGGTTCAAGACCCAACTAGAGGGAAGGCCATATTGGACTTAGTATTAACCAATAGACCTGACCATTTAAATGACTAAAACAGGAGGGTAGCGAGTAAGCATTGAAAAACTGTAAGGAAAAAAATAGAATTTGTAAAAGACAAATAAAAGCAGCCAAACTGGAGACAGAGAGATTCATTGCCCAAAAGAGTAAAACTAATGCTAAAATATTCTTCAGTTGCATAAATGTTAAAAGTATAAAGGTGTCGACCCTTTACAGACTGGTGAGGTGGGAGTTGCAGAGAGTGATGAGGAGAAAGCAAAGCTATTAAATATTTTTTTCTCCACTATATTCACTCAGGAAAATAAACTGTCAGGCGAAATTCAGAGTGTAAAAGTAAATTCCCCATTATAAGTGCCCTGTCTGCCCCCTGAAGAAGTGCAGCTGCATCTTTAAAAGTTTAAATAGACAAATCACTGGATCCAGATGGCATACACCCCCAAATCCTAAGAAAATTAAGTAATGTCATAGACAGACCTTTATTTCTGATATTTAACCCCTTCACGACTGCAATCCGTATATATACGTGATAGCTGCACATGCCCCGTGCAGCTATCACGTGTATAGACGTCACTGCAGTTCTTTAATCCAAGCGCTGCAAAGTGCTTGGATTAAAGCTTCTGCCCGTGTCCTGCTGCTGTCATGGACAGCATACAGTCTAGTAATGCCGGCAATGGACCAATCAGAGTGGCCCCTTGCCGGCAATCGATCCGATTGGTTAGTCTGTGCAGACTAACCAATCGGATCGCGGCAGTGTTAAAATGCCTGTTTCAGGCTCTGATCTGCGCTCTGCAGATCAGAGCCTGAAATCAGGTAATGTGTCCTGAAGCCCCCGATCTGTGCCCCCTTCTTGTTTGCCTCCAACCCCCCCACCACCATCGTGAGCCCTGCCTCTGCCATCGGTCCCCGCCCCCCCATCCATGTATCCTGCCCCCGATAGGTCCGCCCCCTCCTGCCCCGATCTGTAGTTAGTAAAATGCTGCCCCCCTCCCCCTTTCCAGCGCTGCCCCCGATCGGTCCGCTCCCTCCTGCCCCGATCTGTAGTTTGTAAAATGCTGCCCCCCCTTCCCCCTTTCCAGCGCTGCCCCCGATCGGTCCGCTCCCTCCTGCCCCGATCTGTAGTTTGTAAATGCTGCCCCCCCTCCCCCCTTTCCAGCGCTGCCCCCGATCGGTCCGCTCCCTCCTGCCCCGATCTGTAGTTTGTAAATGCTGCCCCCCCTCCCCCCTTTCCAGCGCTGCCCCCGATCGGTCCGCTCCCTCCTGCCCGGATCTGTAGTTTGTAAATGCTGCCCCTGATCGGTCCCCCTTCTGTGTGTGATGGCGGTGGCTCCATTCCTGAGCCGCCGCCATCAGCAGCGAGTGTCAGCTCTATGCTGACACTGCTGTAACCCCATAGATGCCGCAGTAGCGGCATCCATGGGGTTAATAGAGGGAGGGGGCTCCCTCTCTCAACCATCAGGGCTGCTGTGATCGCAGCGCCCGATGGTTGCCATGGCAACCGGACGCTTTGCAAAGGCGTCCGGTTGCCATGGCATAGGCGTCCGATGCTGCCACCTACAGGACATCTGATTGTATTATACTTTGCAATGCAAGAGCATTGCAAAGTATAGTACAACCATCAGCCCCACTGGATCTTCAAGATCCAAGAGCGAACTGATAAAAAAAAAAATGTGAAAATAATAAAAGTAAAAATAAATAACACATATTCTGTGTTCATCTCTATAAATATATCACATCATCAACCCGTCCAATAAACACCATAAAAAATAAAAACGGCGTTAAAAAAATAAGCCATTTTTGTCACCTTACATCACAAAAAGTGCAACACCAAGCGATCAAAAAGGCGTATATACCCCAAAATAGTACCAATCAAACCGTTACCTCATCCCGCAAAAAATGTGCCCATATTTAAGACAATCGCCCAAAAAATAAAAAAGCTATGGCTCTCAGACTATTGAGACACTAAAACATCATTTTTTGGGTTTAAGAAATGCTATTATTGTGTAAGGCTGGGTTCACACTTGAGCGTTTTACAGCGCGTTCAAACGTGCTGTAAAACGCTCAACACATGAAAACCAATGCTTCCCTATGGCCCTGGTTCTCACTTGAGCGTTTTACAGCGCGTTAGAATGCGCTGAAAAACGCCCTACGCTCAAACAAGTTCTTGAGCTTCTTTGGGGCGTTTTGTCGCTCGTTTGTCGCGCGTTTGCGGCCATAGGATAGCATAGGAACGCGCATATATGCTATTTTGAGCGTTTGTGACCATCAAAACGCGCGTACGAACGCGCGTTTGGCACATAGCAACAGGCCATAAAAGGACACACCCCTAGTAAGAGGCTAATGTGCAGCCTGAGCAAGATGGAGGAAGCAGGCTGTGATAGTGAGACTCTGATCAGGCTTGTGCGTTCAAAACGCTGCCTGTATGACATCCAGGATGCAAATTTCAAAAATAGGAGAAGCAGGAAGCAGGCATGGGAGGACATTGGCCAAAACATCTGGCCACAGTGGATGAGCTTATCCAAAACAGGGAAAGAAGGGCAAGGTATTGACATGTGTATTCTGAGTGTAAAAAGGAACTCCTTGTGTGCACTGGTGTAAAAACTATATATGTAATAGTCCAGCCCAGCTCTACCTGCGGCCCTCCAGCTGTGGTCTAACTACAACTCCCAATATGCTGTGCTGTATTTTACTTGCTGTAGCCTGTCCTGGCATGCATGGAGTTGTAGTTTTGCTACAGCTGGAGGGCTGCAGCTTCACCATCCCTGTTCTAGTATATGGGCAGTCAATGTTTCCCGTCATCCACATTCTGGCACAATGTAGTGGCCCAGTATGCTCAATTTGCACTTGTTCCACTGTGTTTCCCCAGATGGCGCTGTTCCAATCTGGAAATGTATTAGAATTTCAAATTGTGGCCTACATTTGTGGGTCGGATTGGTGGTATAAAGTTGATATGGATATTGTCTACGGTTAAACATTATTGTGCTTGTGGGCTATTGCACCACTGGCACATTATAGGTGAGTGTATGTGTACAGTACCAGTATTGGCCACATAAATGGGACCCCTAATTCCGCCCACATTGTTTTCCCTTGTTAATGGACGAGTATTGGGCCCATAAATGGGACCCCTAATTCCGCCCACATTGTTTCCCCTTGTTAATGGAGGAGTATTGGTGGGCACTATTGGTGCTTCTACAAGGGGCACTATATAGGTGAAAAAAGGGCATTGCACACATTCACTCTTCAAATTTTTTAATGCAGCCATTACACTAATCCAATAAAATGGAATATTAAAAGATAACGAAAACAATCTTTGCTGGGGGAAAAAACAAAATATTTGAACATTATATGGCTTGCATTTGCCAAGGTAACTCCCCCTGTGGTGACATGAAATATGCAGTGAAGTGGTCCCGAATAGCGGCACCATGTGTGGTCCCACGAACACCGCTGCGAATAGTACTCTCCATGGAATGGCTCAAAGAATCCTCAAAATTGAAGCCATCCCTTTGTCTGACAAAATTGTGAAGAGCACATGCTGCCTTCACAGCCGAGATGGAGGTCTCCAATTTAAGATGTATGGGTGAGTGCAGAACTCGCCATTTGTTGGATAATATGCCGAATGCACATTCCACCACCCTGCGTGCTCTTGTCAGACGATAATTAAAAACACGGCGCGCAATGGAGAGACCACGGCTGGAGTATGGCCTCATAAGATGCTCACCTAGAGCAAATGCCTCGTCCCCAACAAAAACAAATGGCATAGACGGATAAGTGGTGCCAGGCAGTGTGGTGTTCCCGGGAAGGTCAAGGGAATTATTAATGAGCATTTGACCAAAGTCTGAATGCCCAAAAACAGCAGAGTCAGAGCTGCTGCCATAGGAACCCACATCGATGTAACGGAAACAATAGTTAGCATCACATACTGCAAAAAGAACTACAGAAAAGTATTTTTTATAATTAAAGAACTGACTGCCACTCCTCATTGGCTTCAGAACGCGGATGTGTTTGCCGTCAATTGCTCCTACACAGTTTGGGAAATTGCATGTTAGCTGAAAAGTATCCGAAATTTTCAGCCACTCCTCCTTGTTTGGTTGGCCCATGACAGCAGCATGTAGGACATGCCAAATGGCGATGCAGGTTTCCTTCACGATTACACTGGCTGTGGATTTCCCGATCAGGAAGGTGTAGTGAAGACTGATCAAAGAGTGGCCAGTAGCTAGATAGCTGCAAAAAAAGATTGAAAATCTGGATTTAAAATAATGGATGATGCTTTTTTTTTAATATAGTCAACGTTTTGAAAAGCAAGTGGAAGAGCCTGAAAGATGCTTTTGTTCGACATCGGCGTAAGGAGAGGGAACAGAGGAGCGGAGCTTCGCCAGGTGCACGGTCCAGTTATGTGCATGCCGAGCAAATGGCGTTTCTTATCCCATGCACTGAAATGCGGAGGTGAGTCCAGTGCATACACATGCAGGAGAGGGTGTGGTATGACATGCATTCACTTTCAAATCTTGCACATACTTATGTATATTTTCATGTTCACAGCACCAATAGTAGCTGGTCCCAACCTCAACAGCAGGAGGAGGAAGAGGGGGAGGTCAACAGAGACAGTGAGGCCTGTGCGTCAACGGGGCCACTAAGTCCTCCTCCACCCGATCCCACCCCTACATTCCTAACCCCCACACAGCCTGCACCACCTGTCGTGGAACCCGCAAACATTAGGATTCACCGACCAAAACGGAGAAGGCCATCACGCCATGAGGACCGGCTAATAGCATGCCTGGATGCACTTGCCCATCCTGCCCCCAAACTCTCTTGTGATGGGCTTTTCCTCTTGAGTTTGGAGGAAAAAATGCAGCAAGTGCCCAGAAGTAGAATCACTGAAGCGAGGGATACATTAACAAGGGTGCTAGACAGCTTCATCCCATGTTCTGATATCACACAGGCCAACAATGCACCACAACATCCACCACAACATCCACCACAACATCCACCACCCACTCACACATACACATCACAAACATACCCACAAACTAACATACCACACCCTCACGACACATGGCACACACAACCCCACTACTCATACACCTATCCCTCCACCAGCATGGGCAACAACCCCTCCACCACCGCTCCAATGCAATCTGGCCAGCAATCAGGCGGACTGAGAGAGGCCATGCGGGATCCTGAGCCACATTTCAGCTTTCCGCACTACCAAAATCTGTAAAAATTTACGGACATAATTTTGTGTGTCTGGGGTGTTGTGCATTGATTGTTTTTGGTTGAAATTTGCCGACTAATTTTACGTTCGAAAGACAAAGAGTTATGTTGTTTGTGTAAAACACACTTTGTGCATTTTTGGAGGAACTGGAACATGTTCGGTACCTTTTCCCCAAATTAAAAACATTTGCTAAGTTTGTGTGACTCTTATTTGGAAGGGAGTGGTTCCGTATGGGAAAATGTGCGTAAACTATGTAAGTATGGTATCTATATGTCAAATTTAAAAAGCATACACATCAAATCCACCCCCCGCAAAAACAATCAAACGTCACAACCAACCGTTGAAAATAACAAAGGCCACACTAATATCCAGTCACCACACAATGCAAATGCTTTTATAAGGCCACTATTAGAGTCTACTTACCGCAAAGTAATAATCAGTCTTTCCGCGGGTGGTATACTGTCCCGCATGAAGGTGTCCTGACGTTCTAAATGGGTGCCCAACAACCCCAGGAGCTCATCAAAGCTGTTCCAAACCAAAATGGCGAGGGTTAACATTCACAAAATACTACAACTGGTACCTTCACAATTGCAACAACACTACTATAACTATTGTATATGTACAAACCTGGTGATGGACATCCGCGTGTATGAAAAAAATTTGTCTTCATGGGCCCGGAGGCCCACGTACAGTGCCCAAAACTGTCCCCTTTCAGTTCGATTGGCAATGACAGGATGGACCCAGAAGCGTCGCCTGCTCTCTCTCCTTCGCCGCAAACGTCCGAGATGGATTGCTGCAACAATTGCCGCAATTGGTCGCCTTCTGGAAAATTCCATGACTGCAAACAATCCACTCTCCCAAAACCCATGAAATTGCCCACCTGCATATCTCTATCATTAGACACCTTTCATATAGACAGGGCTGTATTTTCATAGGACAACACTGCTGTCCATCATACAAACGCGCATAATACGCGCGTTGGCTATGGCCAAAAACGCGCACAAAAACGCGCGACAAAACGCGCGTTAAACGCGCATATCCAAAACGCTCAGGTCTGAACCCAGCCTAAAACTTAAATAAATAAGAAAAAGTATACATATTGGGTATTTCAACGTCCGTAACGATCTGCTCTATAAAAATGTCACATGATCTAACCCCTCACATAAACACTGTAAAAAAAAAAAAAACTGTTCAAAAACAGCCAATTTTTTGGCCACCTTGCCCCATAAAGTGTAATAATGAATGATCAAAAAATCATATGTACCAAAAAATGGTACCAATAAAAACCTCAACTCTTTCTGCAAAAAACGAGCCCCTGCACAAGACGATCGGTAGAAAAATAAAAAACATATGGCGTTCAGAAAACCAATCCAGCAAAATCTGCCTTCCAAAAACCATACGGTGTTCCTTTCCTTCTGCGCCCTGCCGTGTGCCCGTACAGCGGTTTACGACCACATGTGGGGTGTTTCTGTAAACCGCAGAATCAGAGTAATAAATATTGAGTTTTGTTTGGCTGTTAACCCTTAATGTGTTAAAGAAAGAAATGTAATAAAATAGAAAATCTGCTAAAAAAGTGAAATTTAGAAATTTCATCTCCATTTTCCTTTAATTCTTGGGGGTTAATAACGTTTGTAAAATTGGTTTTAAGTAACTTGAGGGTGTAGTTTCTACAATGGGGTCATTTATGGGGGTTTCCACTATGTAAGCCCCACAAAGTGACTTCAGACCTGAACTGGTCCTTAAAAAGTGGGTTTTGGAAATTTTCTTAAAAATTTTAAGAATTGCTTCTAAACTTCTAAGCCTTGTAACGTCCTAAAAAAAAATAATAATATTTCCAAAATGATGCCAACATAAAGTAGACATATGGGGAATGTTATGTAATAAATATTTTATGAGGTATCACTTTCTGTTTTAGAAGCAGAGAAATTGAAATTTAGAAAATTGCACATTTTTTATTTTTTTTGGTAAATTTGGGATTAATTCATAAATAAAGGTGATATATATTGACTCAAATTTATGACTGTCATGAAGTACAATGTGTCACGAGAAAACAATCTCAGAATGGCGTGGATAAGTAAAAGTGTTCCAAAGCTATTACCACATAAAGTGACGCATGGCAGATTTGTAAATTTTGACCTGGACACTGGGGCATCAATGACCTTTGGTCATGAAAGGGTTAATGACTCTTGATAGGGAGCATTCCACAGGATTGGCGTTTAGAAAATATGGTGGCGATATTCAAAAAGAGGTCAAAAACAGAGCCCAGAAACTATAGGCCAGTTAGTTTAAAGGGGTTTTCCGGTGAAGTAACTTAATTTTAGAAAAAATGCATTAAGGCTGCAACCTGTGACCCAACCAGAACCCATACCTACACATATAACCAGAGCTTCAATTTACCTTGCAATCCATCTGTCTAGCTCCTGTGTGAGCCTGCAACACACTGAGAGTATCATGGCGCCTGATCTTCCCTTACAAAACTACAATCCCCACCATCCCTAGCTTTTCTGCTATGAGTTTGTGCTTGTTCATGAGTGTTGAGGTTTAATGATTTGCTGCCTATCACAATCCAGATACACTCCCTCTACTCAGTAATCACCAGCACACTAACACTCCCTTTGTTGCACAAGAGATTTAGCTAGTGAATTAATAGCAATACACTGAGCATGCTCGACCTAACAAATGCTCAGAACTACAGGTCAATGGCTCAGAACTACAGTTCAATGCCATGAGGAAACACAGTGGGTAGCAGAGGAAGAAAACTACTTTTATAACTACTGAATTGTAAATATGTGAAATTTACATTATATTAGGTAATTATTGATGATTAATTATTCTAAAACATAAGTTATTTATGGTAACCGGTATACCACTTTAACATCTGTCATGAGTAAACTGTATGCAGATTATTTAAGAGATGCTATCTTGGAGTACCTCAATGAAAATAAATAAATAAAACCATATCAGCATGGCTTCATGAGTAGTGGTCAGTGAACCCGCACTGTAAAGTTAGTAATAGCATGGCTGTGATTGGCTGGTGCATCATGTGACCCAGCCTCTATACCAGCTGGATCACGGGTAGCACTGCCCATCAGCTCTGAGTAGTGCAGGTACAGGAAGCAGGCAGCTGAAGCGATGGAGAGTGTTAAGAATCTGGCTATTTGTTTTGTGGGTGACCTATAATGATTTTTAAAGGGAACACAAAAATAACACATCCTAGATCTGAATTAATTAAATATTCTTCTGAAATACTTTGTTCTTTACATAGTTGAATGTGCTGACAACAAAATCACACAAAAATTAAAAAAATGGAAATATAATTTTTCAACCCATGGAGGTCTGGATTTGGAGTCACACTCAAAATTAAAGTGGAAAAACACACTACAGGCTGATCCAACTTTGATGTAATGTCCTTAAAACAAGTCAAAATGAGGCTCAGTAGTGTGTGTGGCCTCCACGTGCCTGTATGACCTCCCTACAATGCCTGTGCATGCTCCTGATGAGCTGGCGGACGGTCTCCTGAGGGATCTCCTCCCAGACCTGGACTAAAGCATTGCCAACTCCTGGACAGTCTGTGGTGTAACGTGACTTTGGTGGATAGAGCGAGACATGATGTCCCAGATGTGCTCAATTGGATTCAGGTCTGGGGAACGGGCGGGCCAGTCCATAGCATCAATGCCTTCGTCTTGCAGGAACTGCTGACACACTCCAGCCACATGAGGTCTAGCATTGTCTTGCATTAGGAGGAACCCAGGGCCAACCGCACCAGCATATGGTCTCACAAGGGGTCTGAGGATCTCATCTCGGTACCTAATGGCAGTCAGGCTAGCTGGAGGGCTGTGCGGCCCTCCAAAGAAATGCCACCCCACACCATTACTGACCCAATGCCAAACCGGTCATGCTGGAGGATGTTGCAGGCAGCAGAACGTTCTCCACGGCGTCTCCAGACTCTGTCATGTCTGTCACATGTGCTCAGTGTGAACCTGCTTTCATCTGTGAAGAGCACAGGGCGTCAGTGGCGAATTTGCCAATCTTGCTATTCTCTGGCAAATGCCAAACGTCCTGCACGGTGTTGGGCTGTAAGCACAACCCCCACCTGTGGACGTCGGGCCCTCATATCACCCTCATGGAGTCTGTTTCTGACCGTTTGAGCAGACACATGCACATTTGTGGCCTGCTGGAGGTCATTTTGCAGGGCTCTGGCAGTGCTCCTCCTGTTCCTCCTTGCACAAAGGCAGAGGTAGCTGTCCTGCTGCTGGGTTGTTGCCCTCCTACGGCCTCCTCCACGTCTCCTGATGTACTGGCCTGTCTCCTGGTAGCGCCTCCATGCTCTGGACACTACGCTGACAGACACAGCAAACCTTCTTGCCACAGCTCGCATTGATGTGCCATCCTGGATAAGCTGCACTACCTGAGCCACTTGTGTGGGTTGTAGACTCCGTCTCATGATACCACTAGAGTGAAAGCACCGCCAGCATTCAAAAGTGACCAAAACATCAGCCAGGAAGCATAGGAACTGAGAAGTGGTCAGTGGTCACCACCTGCAGAACCACTCCTTTATTGGGGGTGTCTTGCTAATTGCCTATAATTTCCACCTGTTGTCTATCCCATTTGCACAACAGCATGTGAAATTGATTGTCACTCAGTGTTGCTTCCTAAGTGGACAGTTTGATTTCACAGAAGTGTGATTGACTTGGAGTTACATTGTGTTGTTTAAGTGTTCCCTTTATTTTTTTGAGCAGTGTATATATATAAATATATATATATATATATATATATATATATATATATATACAGTACAGACCAAAAGTTTGGACACACATTCTCATTCAAAGAGTTTTCTTTATTTTCATGACTATGAAAATTGTAGATTCACACTGAAGGCATCAAAGCTATGAATTAACACATGTGGAATTATATACATAACAAAAAAGTGTGAAGCAACTGAAAATATGTCATATTCTAGGTTCTTCAAAGTAGCCACCTTTTGCTTTGATTACTGCTTTGCACACTCTTGGCATTCTCTTGATGAGCTTCAAAAGGTAGTCCCCTGAAATGGTTTTCACTTCACAGGTGTGCCCTGTCAGGTTTAATAAGTGGGATTTCTTGCCTTAAATATGGGGTTGGGACCATCAGTTGCATTGAGGAGAAGTCAGGTGGATACACAGCTGATAGTCCTACTGAATAGACTGTTAGAACTTGTATTATGGCAAGAAAAAAGGAGCTAAGTAAAGAAAAACGAGTGGCTATCATTACTTTAAGAAATGAAGGTCAGTCAGTCAGCCGAAAAATTGGGAAAACTTAGAAAGTAAGGGCTATTTGACCATGAAGGAGAGTGATGGGGTGCTGCGCCAGATGACCTGGCCTCCACAGTCACCGGACCTGAACCCAATCGAGATGGTTTGGGGTGAGCTGGACCGCAGAGTGAAGGCAAAAGCGCCAACAAGTGCTAAGCATCTCTGGGAACTCCTTCAAGACTGTTGGAAGACCATTTCAGGGGACTACCTCTTGAAGCTCATCAAGAGAATGCCAAGAGTGTGCAAAGCAGTAATCAAAGCAAAAGGTGGCTACTTTGAAGAACCTAGAATATGACATATTTTCAGTTGTTTCACACTTGTTTGTTATGTATATACACACATGTATTTACACACATGTGTTAATTCATAGTTTTGATGCCTTCATAGTCATAAAAATAAAGAAAACTCTTTGAATGAGAAGGTGTGTCCAAACTTTTGGTCTGTACTGTATACCCATTTTTGGTGTGAGATACACGTGCACTTTATACGTGACAGGGAAATTAATATAGTTAATCTGACTGTTAGTTTGGCCAGTGACATATACCCATTTTCGGTGTGAGATACACCTGCACTGCATACATGACAGGGAAATTTATATAGTTAATCTGTCTGCTAGTTCGGTGGGTGACATATACCCATTTTTGGTGTGAGATATACGTGCACTTTATACGTGACAGGGAAATTAATATAGTTAAACTGACTGTTAGTTCGGTGGGTGACATGTACCCATTTTCGGTGTGAGATACACCTGCACTGCATACATGAGAGAGAAATTAATATAGTTAAACTGTCTGTTCGGTGGGTGACATATACCCATTTTTGGTGTGAGATATACGTGCACTTTATATGTGACAGGGAAATTAATATAGTTAATCTGACTGTTAGTTTGGCCGGTGACATATACCCATTTTTGGTGTGACGTACACCTGCACAGAATACGTGACAGGGAAATTATTATGGTTAATCCGTCTGTTAGTTCGGTGGGTGACATATACCCATTTTTGGTGTGAGGTACACCTGCACTGCATACGTGACAGAGAAATTAATATAGTTAATCTGTCTGTTAGTTCGGTGGGTGACCTCAAATAATGAGGAGAGCATTAAATAAGGTACGTGTCCCTGGTCCCTGGTGCTGCTGGTGCTGGTGGAGCTCCTGTTGCAGGGAGAGGACATGGTTGATCTGTGCCAGCTACACGCCCAAATGAAACACCTTCCTCAGGTGCACGTAGACGACAGAGCGTTCAGCGTCATTTTGTAGACCCGAAAACCGGTGTACGAATGGTGAGGCCAGAACAAGAAGAGGTGGTAGTAGATTGGATGACTGACAGTGCCTTCAGTTCATTCACATTGGTCCCCTGCTGAAACCGCAGAGTTGGCATCTGCAGCACATGGGCATCTGTCTTTCACCTCACCCTCTTGCAAATCAGCCAAGCAGTCTTAGCCCCAAGTCATGCAGCAGTGTTTTATGTTTTTTAATGACTCTGCTGGTGGGGTTTCTGTGGGCCATCCACCTAGCCCTGCCCCAGAAGTGGAAGAGACTGAGTGCACTGATGCCCAACTAATTATGTTGTGGACATGGGAGAACCACCGCAGCACATCTCTGATGATGATGACGAAAAACAGCTGCCAACTGCTGCAGCTTTCTGCCCTGTGCAGACAGGCAAGGAGGGCAGGGGTGAGAAGTGGGTGGAAGATGATGTAGAGGATGATGAGGTCCTAGACCCCACATGGAATCAAGGTCATGCGAGTGACGTGTACAGTTTGGAGGAAGAGGTGGTGGTCACACAGCGCCAGCCGCACAGCAAAAGAGGAAGCAGGGTGCAAAAGCAGAGTGGCCGTCCCCTAGCCAGTATGCCTGCTACTGCCCACCGCACCCAGGGACTGAGCACGCCAAAGCCAGCTCCAAGGAGTTTCCTGACATGGCAGTTCTTCAGACAATGTGCTGATGACAAGACGCAAGTGGTTTGCACTCTGTGCAATCAGAGCCTGAAGCGAGGCATAAATGTTCTAAACCTGAGCACCACCTGCATGACCAGGCATCTAAATGCAAAGCACATGCTGCAGTGAAGTACACACCTGAAAAACCACAAAAATCTCAGGCTTCTCTTGCTCCCTCTTTGCTGCGGTCTCCGCCTCTTTCTCCCCCTCTGGAGTGACAGTGGCACCGGCCACCCTGCAAAAAGAGGATGTGGCAGCTACACCACCTCCACCACCGTCACCCAGCATGTCCACACTGTTCCATGGAAGAGTTCAGCTGTCCATCCCCCAAACACTGGAGAGAAAGAAGAAGTACCCTCTACCCACCCCTGATCCCTGGCCCTGAATACCAGCATTTCAAAATTCCTGGCCTTTGAAATGCTGTCATTCCGTCTAGTGGATACAGAAACTTTTAAAAACCTTATAGTTTTGGTTGTCCCACAGAATGTGGTTCCAAGCCGCCACTACTTTTCCAGGCGAGCCATCCCTGCCCTGCACAACTAAATGACAGACAAAATCAGGTGTGCACTGCACAACGCCATCTATGGCAAGGTCCACATAACTACCAATATGTGGACCAGGAAGCATGGGCAGGGACGTTATATCTCCCTAACTGCACACTGGGTAAATGCAGTGGCGTCTGGGCCTGAGGCGGATTGCAGTTTGGAGCATGTCCTACCGCCTCCGAGGATTGCAGGACATTTCTCATTTCCTCCTGTTGCCTCCTCCTCCTACTCCGCTTCCTCCTCTACCGCCTCTTCATCTGGTCAGCATAACACCTTCACCACCAACTTCAGCACAGCCAGGGGGAAACGACAGCAGGCTGTTTTGAAACTCATCTGTTCGGGGGAAAAACCCCACACCGTGCAGGAGCTGTGGACGGGCATGGAACAACAGACAGATGAGTAGTTGGTGCCTCTGAGCCTCAAGCCTGGCCTGGTGGTGTGCAATAATGGGCTAAATCTCCAGGCTAGCCGGTTTGACGCACATCCTTTGCCTGGCGCATGTGCTGAATTTGGTGGTATAGAGGTTCCTGAAAAATGTGACGTACTCACAAGGTCGAACTCCACCTTGCACATGGTGGAGTGACTGTGCGATCAGCAGCAGGCAGTAGTGGAGTTTCAGCTGAAGCACACACGGGTGAGTAGCTCTGCGGAACAACACCACTTCACCACCAACTAGGGATGAGCGAATCGTTCCGAATTTCTGGAAAAATTTGTTTCTGAACTAATGTGAATTTCCTCTCGCTTCATGGTAACGAATCACAATTTTTCCTAACATGGCGACTAGTCGGCTACAATAGCAGCTAAAATGGCGGCTACACATGTGATGACCTGGGGCAAGAATCTCTGGGAAGGCCGGATGACCCATAATGCCATGCATGCAGCCAATCAACAGCCAGCCAGCCCGGTGATGTCACAGCCCTATAAATATGGCGACCATCTTATTCACTATCATACTTTGTTCAGGGACAGACATGTATGAAGGCGCTAGGCAGAGTGAAAGAAAAACTAATTGTTAAAAAAAAAAGGAAAGAAACGATTTACTAGTGCAGGGAAAGGACTTCACAGTCAGGGAGAGACGTGTGCAGATGCTAGGGAGAGTCATAAGAAAATCCTTATTGTGAAAAAAGCGATTTACAAGTGCAGGGAAACATTACTAGGGGATCCAGATAGTCTCATAATACAGCTCTGTCATTCTAGCAATTAGTTATTGGGGTGCAAGTGCTATGTTGAAAATAATTTAGTGGCTTTTATCTGTGGAAAAAGATAAATATATACGCAGGTCACTTTTGCTGTTAACTGCGCTGATATCATTTAGTGGCCTATTTCAATACAATACGAGAAATATTTACGGAGGTCACTTTTGTTGTTATTTGTGCTAAAAGCGTTTATTGCCATATTTCTAGAGAAAAAGAGAAAAATAGACTAAGTTCATATTTGCTGTTATTTGCGCTAAAAGCATTTATTGTTATATTTCACTACAATACGAGAAAAATAGACGCAGCTCACATTTGGTGTTATTTGCGCTAAAAGCGTTTCTTGCCATATTTCTAGAGAAAAAGAGAAAAACAGACTTAGTTCATATTTGGTGTTAATTGCGCTAAAAGCATTTATTGCCATATTTCACTCCAATACGAGAAAAATAGACGCAGTTCACATTTGGTGTTATTTGCGCTAAAAACGTTTCTTGTCATATTGTACTCCAATATGAGAAAAATAGACGCAGTTCACATTTGGTGTTATTTGTGCTAAAAGCCTTTATTGTTATATTTCTAGAGAAAAAGAGAAAAACAGACTTAGTTCATATTTGGTGTTATTTGCGCTAAAAGTATTTCTTGTCATATTTCCCTCCAATGCGAGAAAAATAGACGCAGTTCACATTTGGTGTTATTTGCGCTAAAAGCGTTTCTTGCCATATTTATAGAGAAAAAGAGAAAAATAGACTAAGTTTATATTTGCTGTCATTTGCGCTAAAAGCATTTCTTGTCATGTTTTACTACAATACGAGAAAAATAGACGCAGTTCACATTTGGTGTTATTTGTGCCAAAAGCGTTTATTGTTATATTTCACTACAATACGGGAAAAATAGACGCAGTTCACATTTGGTGTTATTTGCGCTAAAAGCATTCCTTGCCATATTTCACTCCAATACGAGAAAAATAGACGCAGTTCACATTTGGTGTTATTTATGCTAAAAGTGTTTATTGCCATGTTCGCAAGGGTGGATGATGTGAGAAGGCCTCCGGTGACAAGGTAGCCCTCAATCGGTGTTCAGCTGTCTGGATAGACTCTTTAACCATCTTGATAGATTTCTGTAAATGTGCTATAGTCAGGGTCATCAGATCCAGGGAGCACTTGTTAAGAATTAGTTTGAACTGCTCACAGAAGGTAGAATCTTCCTTAACCACCTCCGGACCGCTGTACGCACAGACACGTCCTGGAGGTGGTTGTTTCATTCCGAGTGGACGCGCCGGCGCGTCCTCTCGCGAGACGCGAGATTTCGGTCTCAGCCGGCCCGCGCATGCGCATCGCGGGCCGGCAAAAGTTCGAGGAGAATTGCATCAGCAACCTGCCAGCCAATGATCGTCGCTGGCAGGTTGCTGATTTTTAAAAAATCGAATCACAAGCCAGATAACAGATCATATTAGTAAATATGATCTGTTATATGGCTTCTCTGCTCCTGTGCTGGTCCTTTTCGTCGGTTGGATCCAGCACAGGAGCAGACTGAACTGTGAGTACACCAAACACTACACTTTAGCCCCAGATCACCCCCCTGCACCCCAATTAACCCTTTGATCACCCCTTTGATCGCCCCTGTCAATCACTAGTGAAAGGAAAAAAAGTGATCAGTGTAAACTGTCACTTTTTTTTTTTCACTGGTATTGACTGATAGGTTTTAGGGATAGTTTAGGCCCCTTGGTTAGGTAGTTAGCGTCAGTTAGCGCCCACCCCACCGCACCGCAGTCACTTTTATTCGCTGATTAGCGTATCGCTAATCAGCATTTGTACTTTTATAGTATCTGTAAGTGATCAAAACTGATCACTGTCAGATCTATAATAGTATTAGTGTCACCTTAGCTCGCCCTCCACCCAAAACGCAGTGTTTGCCCGATCAGGCCTGATCGGTCGCCCACACGTGCGTTCACCCACACCCGCCCCACCGCAGTGACAAAAAATTATTATTTTTTGATCACTGCACATTCACTTTACACGCACTGCGGCGATAAAAAAATCAGTTTTGATATTTTTTATCAACCGCAGCGGCCTCCGGTACTTCGCTAGCCTCCCCTTTGTAAGACAGGTTTGCTTTTTTTCTTGGGTAGTCTCAGGGAATACCCCTAAATTTAGTAGTCCAAAATGTCAAACAGGGGGTATTCTTCTGAAGAGGCCTACAGGATTCTGACCCAGTCGGATGAGGAGTGGGAACCCTCATCTGACGAATCTAGCGGGTCAGAATATGAACCTGTGGAAAGCAGTGGCTCTCTGACCCAAAGTTCGGACGAGGAGGTGGAGGTCCCTGGCAGCACCAGGCGTACCCGGCCCCGTGTCGCTAGACCACAGGTTACGCAGGATCCGCTTCAAGAGCAGCAGAGTGGGGCTGTCGCTGCCGGATCACGTGGTGAGGCATACACCAGCAGCGCAGCCCTTCCTGGACCTAGTACCAGCACTGCCGTACAACATGGTGAAGTAGCGAGCACCAGAAGGGCAGTTGAAGCTGGTACGGTGGCACGTGCAGTAGTTACCCCGTCGCAGCCACCGCGCAGACAGGCCCGTAGACCCCCTAGAGTCCCTGAGGTGCTGGCAAACCCTGATTGGCAGTCACCAACTTCAGCCGCACCTGTAGTTCCCCCTTTCACCGCCCAGTCTGGAGTTCGGGTTGAGACGGCTCAAATCGGTTCGGCCCTGGGATTTTTTGAGCTGTTCTTGACTGCGGAGCTCTTGGACTTAGTCGTGGCAGAGACCAACCAGTATGCCACACAATTTATAACCGCAAACCCGGAAAGCTATTATGCCCAGCCTTTCCGGTGGAAACCAGTCCAAGTTTCCGAACTTAAAATTTTTCTGGGCCTTCTCCTCAACATGGGCCTGACAAAAAAGCATGAATTGCGGTCATATTGGTCCACGAACCCAATTCATCACATGCCCATGTTCTCTGCTGCTATGTCCAGGACACGATTTGAGACCATCCTGCGTTTTCTGCATTTTAGCGACAACACCACCTCCCGTCCCAGAGGCCACCCAGCTTTTGACCGGCTCCACAAAATTCGGCCCCTCATAGACCATTTCAACCAGAAATTTGCAGATTTGTATACCCCTGAGCAAAACATCTGCGTAGACGAGTCCCTAATACATTTTACCGGGCGCCTTGGCTTCAAACAATACATCCCAAGCAAGCGTGCCCGGTATGGGGTCAAATTGTATAAGCTCTGTGAAAGGGCCACAGGCTATACCCACAAATTTCGGATCTATGAGGGAAAAGATCAGACCCTGGAGCCGGTCGGTTGCCCTGACTACCTGGGGAGCAGTGGGAAGACAGTCTGGGACTTGGTGTCACCCTTATTCGGCAAGGGGTACCATCTTTATGTGGACAATTTTTACACAAGTGTGGCCCTCTTTAGGCATTTGTTTCTAGAACGGATTTGCGCCTGTGGCACCGCGCGAACTAGTCGCGTGGGCTTCCCCCAACGGCTTGTAACCACCCGTCTTGCAAGGGGGGAGAGGGCTGCCTTGTGTAACGAAGAACTGCTCGCGGTGAAATGGAGAGACAAGCGTGACGTTTACATGCTCTCCTCCATTCACGCAGACACGACAATCCAAATTGAAAGGGCAACCCGTGTCATTGAAAAGCCCCTCTCAGTCCACGACTATAATGCGCTCATGGGAGGGGTGGACTTCAATGACCAGATGTTGGCTCCCTATTTAGTTTCCCGCAGAACCAGACGCTGGTATAAGAAGGTGTCTGTATATTTAATTCAATTGGCGCTGTACAATAGTTTTGTTCTCTACAGTAAGGCTGGGAGAACAGGATCCTTCCTCAAATTCCAGGAAGAGATCATCGCGAACCTCCTTTACCCAGGAGGTTCCGTGGCCCCATCCACCAGTGTAGTTAGCCGTCTACACGAGCGACATTTCCCCAGTGTCGTTGCTGGTACCTCAACCCAACCGCCACCCCGAAAAAAATGTCGTGTCTGTAGCAGGAGTGGAATAAGGCGTGACACCCGCTATTTCTGTCCTGACTGCCCTGACCACCCTGCCCTATGCTTAGGTGAGTGTTTCCGGAAGTACCACACACAGGTACACCTAGCATAGGGATTGCATCTCACAGGACAGGCACACAGGGCTATTAGGGCCCTTTTACTCACAGCTGCTGCAAACCTCTCCTTTCACCTGGGATAAAGTGCATTACGTACTTCGCCACATCTTTGGGCGATTTGCGCTTTGCACATTGTCCCATGGGGAAGGAGAGGTTTGTTCTATAAAGGTAAAAAAAACTAAACAAAAAAAAAATTACCGGTAAGTAAAAAAGTTTAAAAAGTTTAAAAAAAGTTAATATGTTCTGTTCTAAAGTTAATAAAGTTATTGCTTTGCGGCCTGGTTTTTTCTTTTTTGTTTTGTTTTTTTTACCTTCCAGGTGGACCAACCGATCGACTAGCTGCAGCACTGATGTGCATTCGGACAGAAGCATTGCGCTGCTGTCAGATTACACGCAAGTCGGTGTATGCGGCGCTGCAAGACGAGATTTCTCCTCTGCAGTAAAAGATATGTTTGCCGAGGCATATGAGCTGAGGAGGTGGCGGTGTTCATATACTTTGGCAAACACTTTGTATATATAAAAAAAAAATCCCGGCAATGATTTATTCATCCACATCGATTGATGTGAATGGAGAAATCGGGTTTGCCAGGGCATACGAGCTGAAGTGGGTATGGATGTTGGGCGGAGCTCCTATGTCCTGGCAGACGCCTTTCCCCTCCTTTTTCTTTTTTTGGCAGAGATTTTTTCATCCACATTGATCGATGCGAATGAAGAAATCTGTGCCGTTCATTTTTTTCTTTCAGCCCAGAGGCTGAACGGAAAAAAAAAATCTCATTACCTGTAGGCTCAATATAAGGAGAATAGCAGAAACTCCTAATTCTGGGCATACATGTAATGATTGCGGAGACCCTCAAATGCCAGGGCAGTACAAACACCCCACAAATGACCCCATTTTGGAAAGAAGACACCCCAAGGTATTCGCTGAGGGGCATATTGAGTCCATGAAAGATTGAAATTTTTGTCCCAAGTTAGCGGAAAGGGAGACTTTGTGAGAACAAAATCAAAAAAATCAATTTCCGCTAACTTGTGCCAAAAAATGTTCTTTTCTATGAACTCGCCATGCCCCTCATTGAATACCTTGGGGTGTCTTCTTTCCAAAATGGGGTCACATGTGGGGTATTTATACTGCCCTGGCATTTTAGGGGCCCCAAAGTGTGAGAAGAAGTCTGGTATCCAAATGTCTAAAAATGCCCTCCTAAAAGGAATTTGGGCACCTTTGCCCACCTAGGCTGCAAAAAAGTGTCACACATCTGGTATCGCCGTACTCAGGAGAAGTTGAGGAATGTGTTTTGGGGTGTCTTTTTACATATACCCATGCTGGGTGAGATAAATATCTTGGTCAAATGCCAACTTTGTATAAAAAAATGGGAAAAGTTGTCTTTTGCCAAGATATTTCTCTCACCCAGCATGGGTATATGTAAAATGACACCACAAAACACATTCCCAACCTTCTCCCGAGTACGGAGATACCAGATGTGTGACACTTTTTTGCAGCCTAGGTGGGCAAAGGGGCCCACATTCCAAAGAGCACCTTTCGGATTTCACAGGTCATTTACCTACTTACCACACATTAGGGCCCCTGGAAAATGCCAGGGCAGTATAACTACCCCACAAGTGACCCCATTTTGGAAAGAAGACACCCCAAGGTATTCTGTGAGGGGCATGGCAAGTTCCTAGAATTTTTTATTTTTTGTCACAAGTTAGTGGAAAATGATGATTTTTTATTTTTTTATTTTTTTCATACAAAGTCTCATATTCCACTAACTTGTGACAAAAAATAAAAACTTCTATGAACTCACTATGCCCATCAGCGAATACCTTGGGGTCTCTTCTTTCCAAAATGGGGTCACTTGTGGGGTAGTTATACTGCCCTGGCATTCTAGGGGCCCAAATGTGTGGTAAGGAGTTTGAAATCAAATTCTGTAAAAAATGACCTGTGAAATCCGAAAGGTGCTCTTTGGAATATGGGCCCCTTTGCCCACCTAGGCTGCAAAAAAGTGTCACACATCTGGTATCTCCGTACTCAGGAGAAGGTGGGGAATGTGTTTTGGGGTGTCATTTTACATATACCCATGCTGGGTGAGAGAAATATCTTGGCAAAAGACAACTTTTCCCATTTTTTTATACAAAGTTGGCATTTGACCAAGATATTTATCTCACCCAGCATGGGTATATGTAAAAAGACACCCCAAAACACATTCCTCAACTTCTCCTGAATACAGAGATACCAGATGTGTGACACTTTTTTGCAGCCTAGGTGGGCAAAGGGGCCCATATTCCAAAGAGCACCTTTCGGATTTCACAGGTCATTTTTTACTGAATTTGATTTCAAACTCCTTACCACACATTTGGGCCCCTAGAATGCCAGGGCAGTATAACTACCCCACAAGTGACCCCATTTTGGAAAGAAGAGACCCCAAGGTATTCGCTGATGGGCATAGTGAGTTCATGGAAGTTTTTATTTTTTGTCACAAGTTAGTGGAATATGAGACTTTGTATGAGAAAAAAAAATAAAAAATAAATCATCATTTTCCACTAACTTGTGACAAAAAATAGA
Organism: Bufo bufo; assembly: GCF_905171765.1. Taxonomy (NCBI): domain Eukaryota; kingdom Metazoa; phylum Chordata; class Amphibia; order Anura; family Bufonidae; genus Bufo; species Bufo bufo. The sequence goes on from NC_053391.1 coordinate 80,010,633, forward strand.
AAATTCTAGGAACTCGCCATGCCCCTCACGGAATACCTTGGGGTGTCTTCTTTCCAAAATGGGGTCACTTGTGGGGTAGTTATACTGCCCTGGCATTCTAGGGGCCCAAATGTGTGGTAAGGAGTTTGAAATCAAATTCTGTAAAAAATGACCTGTGAAATCCGAAAGGTGCTCTTTGGAATATGGGCCCCTTTGCCCACCTAGGCTGCAAAAAAGTGTCACACATCTGGTATCTCCGTACTCAGGAGAAGTTGAGGAATGTGTTTTGGGGTGTCTTTTTACATATACCCATGCTGGGTGAGATAAATATCTTGGTCAAATGCCAACTTTGTATAAAAAAATGGGAAAAGTTGTCTTTTGCCAAGATATTTCTCTCACCCAGCATGGGTATATGTAAAATGACACCCCAAAACACATTCCCCACCTTCTCCTGAGTACGGAGATACCAGATGTGTGACACTTTTTTGCAGCCTAGGTGGGCAAAGGGGCCCATATTCCAAAGAGCACCTTTCGGATTTCACAGGTCATTTTTTACCGAATTTGATTTCAAACTCCTTACCACACATTTGGGCCCCTAGAATGCCAGGGCAGTATAACTACCCCACAAGTGACCCCATTTTGGAAAGAAGACACCCCAAGGTATTCCGTGAGGGGCATGGCGAGTTCCTAGAATTTTTTATTTTTTGTCACAAGTTAGTGGAAAATGATGATTTTTTTTTTTTTTTTCATACAAAGTCTCATATTCCACTAACTTGTGACAAAAAATAAAAACTTCCATGAACTCACTATGCCCATCAGCGAATACCTTGGGGTCTCTTCTTTCCAAAATGGGGTCACTTGTGGGGTAGTTATACTGCCCTGGCATTCTAGGGGCCCAAATGTGTGGTAAGGAGTTTGAAATCAAATTCAGTAAAAAATGACCTGTGAAATCCGAAAGGTGCTCTTTGGAATATGGGCCCCTTTGCCCACCTAGGCTGCAAAAAAGTGTCACACATCTGGTATCTCTGTATTCAGGAGAAGTTGAGGAATGTGTTTTGGGGTGTCTTTTTACATATACCCATGCTGGGTGAGATAAATATCTTGGTCAAATGCCAACTTTGTATAAAAAAATGGGAAAAGTTGTCTTTTGCCAAGATATTTCTCTCACCCAGCATGGGTATATGTAAAATGACACCTCAAAACACATTCCCCACCTTCTCCTGAGTACGGAGATACCAGATGTGTGACACTTTTTTGCAGCCTAGGTGGGCAAAGGGGCCCATATTCCAAAGAGCACCTTTCGGATTTCACAGGTCATTTTTTACAGAATTTGATTTCAAACTCCTTACCACACATTTGGGCCCCTAGAATGCCAGGGCAGTATAACTACCCCACAAGTGACCCCATTTTGGAAAGAAGAGACCCCAAGGTATTTCGTGATGGGCATAGTGAGTTCATAGAACTTTTTATTTTTTGTCACAAGTTAGTGGAATATGAGACTTTGTAAGAAAAAAAAAAAAAAAAAAAAATCATCATTTTCCGCTAACTTGTGACAAAAAATAAAAAGTTCTATGAACTCACTATGCCCATCAGCGAATACCTTAGGGTGTGTACTTTCCGAAATGGGGTCATTTGTGGGGTGTTTGTACTGTCTGGGCATTGTAGAACCTCAGGAAACATGACAGGTGCTCAGAAAGTCAGAGCTGCTTCAAAAAGCGGAAATTCACATTTTTGTACCATAGTTTGTAAACGCTATAACTTTTACCCAAACCATTTTCTTTTTACCCAAACATTTTTTTTTTATCAAAGACATGTAGAACAATAAATTTAGAGCAAAATTTCTATATGGATCTCGTTTTTTTTTGCAAAATTTTACAACTGAAAGTGAAAAATGTCATTTTTTTGCAAAAAAAATCGTTAAATTTCGATTAATAACAAAAAAAGTAAAAATGTCAGCAGCAATGAAATACCACCAAATGAAAGCTCTATTAGTGAGAAGAAAAGGAGGTAAAATTCATTTGGGTGGTAAGTTGCATGACCGAGCAATAAACGGTGAAAGTAGTGTAGTGCAGAAGTGTAAAAAGTGGCCTGGTCTTTCAGGGTGTTTAAGCACTGGGGGCTGAGGTGGTTAAAGATCGTCGGTCGTGTCGACATACGAAGACCTCTTGGAATCTGTTGTACTTTTACGTATTCCGCCAAGGTGACACAGTGAAGCTCATAATTTAGGAGTTTTCTTGATTCCCTTTCATAATCGCGAGCTCTGTATTCAGACGCTGAGGTCTGTAGGAATTCACTTGGAAGGGTGAGTTGAGATAGGATCGATGCTGTCTCCTCTTCGTTGTAATCGAAAGTCAGACTTAACAACGCGGACAGGTGCCTTCGTCAAGGAATACCAATTATATAGGAAAGGCGCGGCACTCTAGTCTGCTGGTGTGCTGGTGGGTGTTGTCGTAGCCTCCCAGCCTAAATCCAATGGTGAATTTTACCTCTAGTTTAAGGACTTGGAGGCGTCCCATAGCCTATTTCAATTCTGTTCCCAGCAATCACTTCTGGGGCTCGGGCTTTTTAAAGGAGTTGCTCTCTCCCTGTGGGCAGCAGCTCATACCAAGGTGTGTGCACACCATTCTGTAGCCTGCTATTCCCTGATATTTTCTTCTTCTCGTCTGTCCTTCTGGCAACTCGGTAAGTTCTGTCCCACATGGGGGCACCCGGTTCCTTTACTTTGTAATAAGTCTCATCCCACTATTAATGTACTCAGCAGTTAACCTTTTATACTCAGCAGGGGGAGAGTGTGTGGGGTTCAACTTACCTACCATTATATCTGTGGTCTCCTCAAGCTGCTGCCATCTACAAAATATGTCAACTTGCCATTCTCTGGTCTCCACATGCTGCTGCTGCTGCAATTTCCAAACTATGTCACCTTGCCACTCTGTGGTCTCCTCCTGCTGCTGCCATCTACACAATATGTCACCTTGCCACTCTGTGGTCTCCTCCTGCTTCTGCCATCTCCACAATATTTCCTTTTGCCACTCTGTGGTCTCCTCATGCTGCTGCCACCATCTCCACACTATGTCACCTTGCCACTCTGTGGGATCCTGCTGCTGCCATCTCTACACTATGTCACCTTGCCACTCTGTGGTCTACTCCTGCTGCTGCCATCTCCACACTATGTCGCCTTGTCACTCGCTGGCCTCATCATACTGCTGCCGTCTACAGACTCTGTCATTGTGCCACTCGGTGGCCTTCTCATGATGCTGCTGCTGCATCCTCCACCTCCAGACTCTGCAATTGTGCCACTCGGTGGCCTCCTCATACTGCTGCCAACTCCAGACTCTTTCATTGTGCCACTCGGTGGCCTTCTCATACTGCTTCCACCTCCAGACCCTGTCATTGGGCTACTCTGTGGTTTCCTCATGCTGCTTCCACCTCACCACTATGTCATAGGTCCACTCTGTGGATTTCTCATGCTTTTCCCACCCTCCCCACTTCATGACTGGTCCACTATTTTGGCTTTCGGCCTGGCTGAGATCATCATTTATTTGTCCTTTCTTCTGATCTGTCAAAAGGAAGGAAAAATGAGACGCACAATGGATCCTGTCTTTGTAGCAGCTGTAAGGCCTGTATGGTCCCATCAGAAATGGCTTATGATTTAGTAGGAGTGGGTACAAAACACAGAAGACATGCAAATATTCCATTCACGTGTCATCTCTGTTTTGGATCCACTCCTGTGGTTTTTTTTTTGCCATTAGCAATACTGATGGATTATTGAGCAAATGCTGACCGAGTGAAGGCGAATGCTCCACAGACAGGATCAGTTTTTTGGGTGTTATTGTTCTGACGGATCAGAGGAAGGGCAAATTAGTCAGTGACGTCAACACAAACTTACTGCTGACACCCTCTCCACTCTGTTGGGGGGCTCTACTTGTATAAGTGTTTTATAGAACAGGGTCTGTAGACATCTATGTGGAATCAGCTGACGAGGGTGTAAAAGGACTATGCTTCTTCTTTACACTAACATCGACCTGTAAGGCTGAGTTAATACTTATGTTATTTGGTCTGTTTTGGCCCGTGACTGACCAAATAAGTGAAGTGTGCAGTGTGATTCTAATAGCAACGCCTATCATGTGCATGTCATACTGACTGACAGTATTATTTCACTACCCTAGCACACTCCCTATGTGTGTTACTGCAAGGCACAGTGTTCTACACCACTATAAAGGCTCGATGCAGCCCAAGTGGGCCTCCATGCGGGACATGTGTGCCGTGTTGTGCTGTTTCGAGTACTCCACCAACATTGCCAGTGGCGATGACAAGGCGAAGGCAGAGGAGGAGGAGAAAGAAGTCGCCAACGCAGCTGGCAAAGCTTTGTAAGCATGCCACAACAACCAGCACCACCAGCTGATATGGAATGTCTTAACAGGAGGCAGCATGTGCACATGCCTACACATACTGACTGATGGGTATGCCAAATTGGGCACACATGGCCTGAGCTTGCCCTTTACGCCTTGGAGGTGCTGGCCTGCCCTGCATCAAGTGTATTGTCCGAACGTGTGTTCAGCACGGCAGGGGGGTAATCACAAACAAGCGCAGCCGCCTGTCCACACCCAACGTGGACAAGCTCATGTTCATTATAATGAACCAGGCATGGATCCCACAGGACTTTTCCGTACCTTGTGCTGAGTAGACAAGTATACCGGCCGCACCCAGCCATTGTTATACTCCAGCGCACTTTCTTTTTGCATTCTCTTTTCTATTTCCCAATGTTCTGGGGTCTTCCCAAATTTATAAAAAAATAAATAAAGGAAAAAAAAAAAAACAACAAACAGTGTTGGCTACCTCCTCCTCCCCTACCTCCACTTCCACCTACAAAGCCACGTCCACCGCAACCTCAACCTCCTACTACGCTTTGACCTCCGCCTCCTAGTTCAAGATTAATATTTTTTATTTTTTTCTATTCTATGTTATTTTAAATCATTTCCCTATCAAAATTTGTTTACAGGGCTTCCTTTTGCAGCCCTCTAGCCTTTACTATGACTATTTTACAGCCATTTTAGTGCACTAAAGTTCAGGTCCCAATTGACTTCAATGGGTTTCGGGTCCAAGCTAGGGTCAAGTTTGAGTCCCAAACCTGAACTTTGACCCGAAGTTCGGCCAAACCCGGCAAATCCGAACATCCACAGGTCTGCTCATCCCTTTTCATGAGTGATCGGTCATGTCAAAATAATTTAATCAGTTTCTAAGAGGCGGTAAGTTCTAGACTTGACCTCGGCAAGTCAATGGCTGTCATGTATCTTGATAGTGTACCACATAAAAGGTTAGTGCATAAAATGAGAATGCTCGGACTGGGAGAAAATGTCTGTATGTGGGTAAGTAACTGGCTCAGTGATAGAAAACAGAGGGTGGTTATCAATGGTACACACTCAGATTGGGTCACTGTCACTAGTGGAGTACATCAGGGGTCAGTATTAGGCCCTATTCTCTTCAATATATTTTTTAATGATCTTATAGAAGGCTTGCACTGTAAAATTTCTATTTTTGCAGATGACACTAAACTGTGTAAAGTAATTAACACTGAAGAGGACAATATACAGCTACAGAGGGATCCATCCGGATAAATTGGAAGCTTGGGCAGAGAAGTGGCAGATGAGGTTTAACACTGACAAATGTAAGGTTATGCACATGGGAAGGAATAATGCAAATCACCTGTACATACTAAATGGTAAAACACTGGGTAACACTGACATGGAAAAGGATCTAGGAATTTTAGTGAACAGCAAACTAATCTAAACCAGTGTCAGGCAGCTGCTGCCAAGGCCAATAAGATAATGGGTTGCATCAAAAGGGGCATAGATGCCCGTGATGAGAATATAGTCCTACCACTTTACAAATCACTGGTCAGACCACACATGGAGTACTGTGTACAGTTCTGGGCTCCAGTGAACAAGGCAGACATAGCAGAGCTGGAGAGGGTCCAGAGGAGGGAAACTAAAGTAATAACTGGAATGGGGGCACTACAGTACCCTGAAAGATTATAAAAATTAAGGTAATTCCGTTTAGAAAAAGACTGTGATGAGGGAACTGTCGGTAAGAGCAGTGAGACTATGGAACTCTCTGCCTGAGGAGGAGGTGATGGTAAATTCACTTAAAGTTCAAGAAGGGCCTGGATGTATTTCTGGAGTGTAATAATATTACAGGTTATAGGTATTACATTTTTGCAGAAGGGTTGTTGATCCAGGGAGTAATTCTGATTGTCTGATTGAGGTTGGGAATTTTTTCCCTAAAATGAGGAAAATTGGCTTTTTTTTTTGCCTTCCTCTGGATCAACTTGCAGAAAAACAGGCTGAGCTGGATGGACGGATGTTTGTTTTAGCCTTACAAACTATGTTACTATGTATTTATATGTACATTATGCTCAAGCTATTATGTGGGATTTATCATAGTCCTTTTTAATCCAATTCAAACCAGTGCTGTATCGATAATAATTGAATTGCTACATGGATTATTCAATTTTACGGTGCCCCTATATATAAGAGCTCAGTTGGCGATACCAGCTGCATATTGAGTTGAGGATACTCTTTTTCAACAGATGATGCTAGGGCAAAGAATGATTGGGCATGTTAAATTTTAACACCCGATCCTTTTCTTCTGAACTTACTCCACACTCCACATTATTTTCCTTTCCTTGGTCAAGCATCCATGTGTATGCGGACGTCAAGAAGAAAAACATTGTCTGAAAGCTCAATTAGCCAGCAGCTATTGAAGGTGTATGATGTCTTTACAAGATACTGCATCAGACTACATACATTCTCACCTTCATACTTTGCTTTTTAAAAATCTCAACTAAATTACTGTCAAGCGTCAATTTGTAAAATCTTATTGGACAGATGAAGTATAGTGCTAATCAGGCTGTTATCTAGACCCTATGCTTCCCATCCAGCATTTCAGGTGAATATTGTTCTGTCTTATTAATGAAGTATGTAAATCAGATGTTACTAAACTGAAAACATAAGAAGCAATTAATTGTAAGATAAATTGAAAATGTCATGTTTAATAAACTGTGCAAAGCTGAACCGAAATATACTTAGTTATTTTAATAAGATCATAAAATGATGATATATGATGACAATCGTGTCCCAAAGAAAACTGAAAGCAATGGCTAATAACCTGTAGAACAGGACTACCTGTTTGAATCATTACAAATGACTAAAGATATCAGGATTGGTTGGGCTGAGGGGAAACCACACTGCTTCACAAAAAGTGATCCAAAAATTGGTACACAGGTCACTAGGGATGAGCGGACCCGTAGGTGTTCGGGTTTGCCGTGTTCGGCCAAACTTCAGTTCAAAGTTCGGGTTTGGGACCCGAACTTGACCTGAACTCGAACCCTATTGAAGTCAATAGGGACCTGAACTTTGGTGCACTAAAATGGCTGTAAAATGGTCGTAGTAAGGGCTAGAGGGCTGAAAAAGAAAGCAAAATGAGGATAAGAGCAGGACAGTTGCCCTGCAAACAAATGTGGATAGGGAAATGACTTAAAATAACATAGAATAGAAAAAAAAGAAAATATTAATCTTGAACTAGGAGGTCAAAGTGGAAGAAGGAGATTGAGGAGGCGGTTGACGTGGCTGTGTAGGTGGAAGCGGGGGTGGAGAAGGAGGTAGCCAACACTGTTTTTGTTGTTTTTTTTATTTAATTTTTTATTTATTTATTTATTTTTTAATAAATTTAGGAAGACCCCAAAACATTGGGAAATAGAAAAGAGAATGCAAAGAGAAAGTGCGCTGGAGTATAACAATGGCTGGGTGTGGCCGGTATACTTGTCTACTCGCAAGGTATGGACAAGTCCTGTGGGATCCATGCCTGGTTCATTTTAATGAACGTGAGCTTATCCACATTGGGTGTGGACAGACAACTGCGCTTGTCTGTGATTCCCCCCCCCCCCCCCCCTGCCGCGCTAAACAAAATTCCGACAATACACTTGATGCAGGGCAGGCCAGCACCTCCAAGGTGTAAAGGGAAAGCTCAGGCCATGTGCCCAATTTGGAGACCCAGAAGTTGAATAGGGCAGACCCATCAGTCAGTACGTGTAGGCATGTGCACACGTACTGTTCCACCATGTTGCTGAAATGCTGCCTCCTGCTAAGACATATCAGCGGGTGGTGCTGGTTGTTGTGGCGTGCTGACAAAGCTTTGCCAGTTGCATTGACGACTTCTTCCTCCTCCTTCTCTGCCTTCGCCTTGTGCTTCCACTGAGCTCCCACTGTCAGGTGTGAATGCCATCAGCAGCGCATCTACCAGCGTGCGCCTGTACTCGCGCATCTTCCAATCACGCTCCAGTGATGAAATTAAGGACAGCACGTTGTTCTTATAGTGGGGATCCAGCAGGGTGGCCACCCAGTAATCAGCACTGGTTAGAATGTGGGCAACTCGGCGATCGTTGTGCAGGCACTGCAGCATGTAGTCGCTCATGTGTGCCAGGCTGCCCAGAGGCAATGACAAGCTGTCCTCTGTGGGAGGTGTATCGTCTGTGTCCTCTGTATCCCCCAGACATGCTCCATTGATGCCTATAAGCTGCTTTGGGTGCCACCCTGCTGTGAACACAGTTCCTCCTCATCATCCTCCTCCTCATCCTGCAGAACTGTGCCCTGGCTGGACAGTTGTGTACCTGGGCTCTGTTGGTGCAGGAACCCACCCTCCGAGCCACTTGTGAATGACTGGCCTGATAACTGTGGAAATGATGCTTCTTCCTCTTCTTCTTCCTCCTGTGCCACATCCTCTTCCATCATCGCCCGAAGTGTTTTTTCAAGGAGACATAGAAGTGGTATAGTAACGCTGAGGACTGCATCATCGGCACTAGCCATGTTGGTGGAGTACTCGAAACAGCGCAACGCGGCACACACGTCCCGCATGGAGGCCCACTCATTGGTGGTGAAGTGGTGCTGTTCTGCAGAGCGACTCACCCGTGCGTGCTGCAGCTGAAACTCCACTATTGCCTGCTGCTGCTCGCACAGTCACTCCAGCATGTGCAAGGTGAAGTTCCACCTTGTGGGTACTTCACATATGGGGCAGTGAGCAGGAAGGCCGAAGTTGCGCTGCAGCGCAGACAGGCGAGCAGCAGCAGGGTGAGAACACCGAAAGCACATATCGAGGTAATTTTTCAAGGACCTCTGCACCAAATTCAGCAAATGCGCCAGGCAAGGAATGTGCATCAATACGGCTAGCCCTAGAGCTGCTACGAGATTTTGCCCATTGTCGCACACCACCATGCCAGGCTTGAGGCTCAGCAGCAGAAACCACTCATCAGTCTGTTGTTCCATGCCCGTCCACAGCTCCTGCGAGGTGTGGGGTTTTTCCCCCGAACAGATGAGTTTCAAAACAGTCTGCTGTTGTTTCCCCCTGGCTGCGCTGAAGTTGGTGGTGAAGGAAGGTGTTACGCTGACACGATGAGGAGGCGGTAGAGGAGGAAGCAGAGTAGGAGGAGGAGGCAACAGGAGGCAACGAGAAATGTCCTGCAATCCTCAGTGTCGGTAGGACAAGCACTAAAAGTCTATCCGCCTCAGGCCCAGCCACCACTGCAATTACCCAGTGTGCAGTTAGGGAGATATAACGTCCCTGTCCGTGCTTACTGGTCCATGTATCGGTAGTTATGTGGACCTTGCCACAGATGACGTTGCACAGTGCACACCTGATTTTGTCCCCAACTTGGTTGTGCAGGGCAGGGATGACTCGCCTGTAAAAGTAGTGGCGGCTTGGAACCACATTCTGTGGGACAGCCACTGCCATAAGTTTTTTAAAAGTCTCTGTCTCCACCAGACGGAATGACAGCATTTCAAAGACCAGGAATTTTGAAATGCTGGCATTCAGAGCCAGGGATTGCGGGTGGGTAGGGGGGTACTTCCTCTTTCTCTCCAGTGTTTGGGGGATGGACGGCTGAACGTTTCCATGGGACAGTGTGGACATGCCGGGATGACAGTGGTGGAGGTGGTGGTGTTGCTGCCACATCCTTTGTTTGCGGGATGGCAGGTGGCACTGTCACTCCAGAGGGGGAGGAAGAGGCCAAGACCGCAGCAGAAGAGGGAGCAAGAAGAGCCTGAGATCTTTTGTGGTTTTTCAGGTGTGTACTTCACTGCAGCATGTGCTTTGCATTTAGATGCCTGGTCATGCAGGTGGTGCTCAGGTTTAGAACATTTATGCCTCGCTCCAGGCTCTGATTGCACAGAGTGCAAACCACTTGCGTCTTGTCGTCAGCACATTGTCTGAATAACTGCCATGCCAGGGAACTCCTTGGAGCTGGCTTTGGCATGCTCAGTCCCTGGGTGCGGTGGGCAGTAGCAGGCATACTAGCTAGGGGACGGCCACTATGCTTTTGCACCCTGCTTTCTCTTTTGCTGTGCAGCTGGCGCGGTGTGACCACCACCTCTTCCTCCGAACTGCACACGTCACTCACATGACCTTGATTCCATGTGGGGTCTAGGACCTCATCATCCTCCACATCATCTTCCACCCACTCTTCACCCCTGCCCTCCTTGCCGGTCTGCACAGGGCAGAAAGCTGCAGCAGTTGGCACCTGTTTTTCATCATCATAATCAGAGACATGCTGCAGTGGTCCTCCCATGTCCCCATCCTGAAACATAAGTGGTTGGACATCAGTGCACTCAGTCTCTTCCACTTCTGGGGTAAGGCTAGGTGGATGGCCCACAGAAACCTGCTGCATGACTTAGGACTCAGACTGCTTGGCTGATTTGCAAGGGGGTGAGGTGAAAGACAGATGCCCATGGGCTGCAGGTGCCACGTGCACCTGAGGAAGGTGTTTAATTTGGGCATGTAGCTGGCACAGATCAACCATGTCCTCTCCATGCAACAGGATCTCCACCAGCACCAGCAGCACTACAACCAGGGCCACGTCCCTTATTTGATGCTCTCCACATTCTTTGAGGTCATCCCACCGAACTAACAGTCAGATTAACATTATTATTATTATTTATTATTAAAGCGCCATTCATTCCATAGCGCTGTACATGTGAGAAGAGGTGCACATACATAATACAGACAATTGCACTAATCATAAACAAGACAAGTTACAAACTGGTACAGAAGGAGAGAGGGCCCTGCCCGTAAGGGCTTAAAATCTACATGGTATGGGAGAAAGACATAGTAGGTGCGGGTGAAGTTGGTCATGGCGGTATAGAGGCAGCAGGGTCACTGGTTGTAGGCTTGTCTGAAGAGGTAGGTTTTCAGGTTTCTTTTGAAGGATTCCACTGTAGGTGAGAGTCTGATATGCTGGGGTAGCGAGTTCCAGAGTATGGGGGATGCACGGGAGAAATCTTGGAGTCGATTGTGGAAAGAGGCGATAAGAGGAGAGGAGAGAAGGAGGTCTTGCGAGGATCGGAGAGTGCATGTGGGGATGTATCGGGAAAGTAGCTCAGAGATGAAGGGAGGGGACAGGTTATGGACGGCCTTGTATGTATTTGTTAATACTTTGAAATGAATTTGCTGGGCAATGGGGAGTCAGTGAAGGGATTGATTGGCAGAGGGGAGAGGCAGAGGAGTAATAGGGTGAGAGGTGGATTAGTCGGGCAGCAGAGTTGAGGATAGATTGGAGGCGTGCGAGAGTGCTAGATGGAAGGCCACAGAGGAGAGTGTTGCAGTAGTCTAGGCGGGAGATGATGAGGGCATGTACAAGCATTTTCGCAGATTCAAAGTTAAGGAAAGCGCGGATTAACTATATTAATTTCCCTGTCACGTATAAAGTGCACGTGTATCTCACACCAAAAATGGGTATATGTCCACCATCGAACTAACAGACGGATTAACTATTATATTTTTGTGTCATGGGTACTAAAATGGTGCATTCCAAAAAATCACTATAGGTCACCCACAGAATTTATTATTATATTTCTGTGTCAGGGGTGCAAAGCTGCTGTATTGCACCAACAAAAAATCATTATAGGTCACCCACAAAACAAATAGCCAGATTCCTAACACTCTCCCTCGCTTCAGTTGCCTGCTTCCTGTCCCTGCACTATTTAGAGCTGATGGGTGGTGCTACACGTTATCCATCTTGTTTAGAGGCAGGGTCACATGATGCACCGGCCAATCACAGCCATGCCATTACTAGGCATGGCTGTGATGGCTTCTAAGTGCCCACAGCTTAAAATCTTAAAAGTTGATTGGCTGCCCTGCTGTCACGGTACCTTCTGTGACAGAGGTTAGAAGATCAGAGAGAGACTGACTGCACGTGAGGTTAATTGACAGTTTCTTGATTCTCAGTGTTGTTGTTTGGTAATGACCACACCTCTTGTCAGGTGCCGCTGGCGGTCGTTACTGCTTCCCTATTTAGTTTGGTTTCACACTTCATACCATGCGGTTGATATTCTCTGCTTGGATTTGAAAGAGGTGGTGTGTGGACCTTACCTGTGTTCCTGCTCATCCATTTTCTATAAGATAAGTTGTACTGCTCCTTGTATTTGGTTGTTCCTTTGTGCTTGTTGTTACTAGGCCTCAGGGAGACGCTGGTTCGTTCACCTGGGAGGGAACCAGTAGTCTCATTCCCTTTCACAACCTCTAGGGCATCTCAGGGACTCCTAGGGTTCAGGTTCAGGTGTATGTATTTTCCCACCTTCAGGGTCTATACATACTAACAGGAGTCAGGGCCAGTTCTAGGGGTTTCCTAGGAGGCGACCTTTCCTCTCTCCCTAGCCTTGAGGCCTAGTTCTTTGTCTTCTCCCTTCTGTTGTCTTTCTGGTGTCCCTCCCTTCCCCATTATTTGTGACACCTGCAGCCTTTCAAAAGCTTTATTTAATGCCCGAACACCGAACTCGAACCCAAACTTTTCCAGCAAAGTTCGGGTTCGGGTCCCAGGACCCGAACTCGCAAAGTTTGGTACGGACCCGGTTCAGGTTTGCTCAACACTACAGGTCATACATGACTGGTTTTAAAGTTTTAGGTACGGTATGAAAAATACAGTAAAAATGCCACTTCTTCTAGACCATGAATCAATAAAATTGCCCTATAATGACAACATAAAATTATAGTCCTATAAGGGGTTTTCTACTCTTTTACTATATCCTCAGGATAGGCCATCAATATCTGATTGGTGGGTATTGGACACCCTGAACACCCCCCACAATCAGCTGTTCTGCTATAGCTCCAGTGCCAGTCGTGCAGGAACTACACAGCTCCATCCATTGTATAGTGGACAGAGCTGGCTACTGCAATGAGTCACAGTGAGGAAGTTACAAGATCTCTCCACAGCACAATGGACAGAGCTAGTTACAGTGCAATTACTACGCTCAAGCAACTTATCTGCGTTTGACCCCTCCAATCAGATATTGATGTGTAGTGTACGGGGACTGTAATGCCCGTCACTACAGGAGGGTCACTTGTGTGCTGTCGTCCCCCTTATTCATGGGGAAGTTGGTATAAGTTATCTTTATAAAATGTAATGTAATGTAATGCTATGTATTTCCCTGTTACTGTGAAACTTGCATGTACAGGCCTGCTAGGGGTGTCAATTCAGCTCTTAGTCACTAGAGGGAGCTAGGGAGCCCTAGTTTATATAAGGCCCAGTCAGGGAAAGGAAAGTCAGTCTAGAGTCTAGTCTAAAGCCAGTCTACAGCAGTTGGAGTTTAGACTATGTCAGAGTCAAGTCCAGGCCGGAAGCCTGCAGACCAGGAGAGGGTATTGCAGTCCCTGTAACCGGGTTCCAGATTCAAAGAGAAGGTTCCCCTCCTGAGTTCATCTATGCAGAAGCAGGAACACCTCAGTTCAGAAGTTTCTAGAGTCTGAGGAAGCTGAGAGAGAGACAGAGGCAAAGCTCAGAAAAGCAAGAGGTACTCAAGACAACAGAGGAGGTACTTGATAAAGATAAAACCAAGGATATACGCCAGAGCTAGGGTATTGGGCCTTGGAGAAGATTTTCTATGTTCCAGGATCAGTCAGGAATAGAGTGCAAGCTGCCTGTACTGCAAGTCCTGTGTTTAACACTCTGAAGTCACCTTGCTATACATATATTGCCTGCATCAACTGTACTGAAAATCAACTGTCTGCAAAGGAACTGCGTTTCCGTTATTGTCCCTATATGATGACTACTAAAGTTTGAGTTCTGCTTTAACATCACGTGGTTCCTCAGTTATTCCTGCTATCAGCAAACGGCGTGCCACCGTTTAATTGGCACTGGCGTCACGAACATTTCTCATCATCACCTGCCCTTGCAGAGAGTCAGCCGTCTCAGGTTAGTGTCTATTGCACTACAACACCCAGGAACATTTCTACACCTAACTTGAGTACGCTGCAGATGGCCAATCTTGAGGATAGGCTATCAATAGTCTGTAACAGCGGCTGCTGTGCGCCACTGTTCCCCTGCTTACCGCCACGGTCCCGGGCGCCGTGTTCAGAGGTGATATGCGGCCAGTGCTTCCCATTCACCGCTGCAGTCCTGGGCTCTGTGTAGGTACTGTTGTTCTGGGATCCACTCCACAGTTTCCTCTCAGCCTTGGCCACAGCATGCTTGCTGCTTGTTTCCTGCAGAACTTCCTTAAGGGCCAGCGCGCGTCACTTCCTGTGCTTTATGGGTGAGTTCATGTGACCTCGCTGACCAATCCTAGCCCTCCTCCTCCTGCACATATATAAGTGGCTCAGTGTCAAGGTCCTTGTGTCCTGCTAAGGTTCCTGATAACCGCTTGTGTTCCTGTATTCGTACTTGTATTCCCGGACTCTTCTACCTGTTTGATCCCTGCCTGCTTGCCTTGACTCTCTTGTTGTCGACCCAGATTGCCTGACCTGTACCTGTGCCGCCAGCCCTGACCTATTTCCTGTTTGACTTCGCCTCTGCCTCATCCTTCGGTCCTGCACTGTTGCTCCTGGTTACGACTCAGCATGCTGACCATGCCTGTACCACTCGTACCATTCTCAGGTACCTCCTGGTCCGCCTGGACCAGCTGCCTGGTTTGCCTATCCTCCTATATGTACTTGATTGCTGCCGAACAATGTTGCACTTTTGGTCTAGCATGGATAGGAAGCAGAAGAGAAGGGAGCTTGTAGCTTGAGGGTACTTGGCTTAGTATAGTGTTTTTTGGTTCTTTTAAGCCAAACAAGAAAAAGCTACCACAAAAACAAGTAGGATTCTAAAATAAAACAATATCATCCAGAAAAATTATCAAGGAACATATTAAAAAAACTATTGATGTAAACCAACGGACACCATATACTTGCACAGAGTTGGTTGTATATGTCTTTCCAGATGTTTTTTGAAATATAATTAAATGCTGCAGTAATGCGATTAAACAATAAAGTGCCGGTATAGACAATATACTTAGTCAGATTATTAAAACACGATCTCCTATTACAAGGGGGTGATGTGAGGAGCTATCTAGGTTCATGTCCACATTCTTTGAAGAATAAACTAAGTAACAAACATGATCCAAACATGAGAACGATCTTCCTGCTGTTTACAATATGGCAAACATTGTCTTCAATCTTTGTCAGATGTGTGAGTAATAAAACCCGTAGACGCACAGCACATTCTACAGCCAGGGAGACTAGGAAACTGTTGTTCACATTTGCTTATAATGTTTGACTATCTAAGCATTACATACCGTGAAACAGATGTTGGGAGCTGGATTTTGAATTGGCCCATTCATTTTAAATGTAAATTATATACTGCCATGTCTGCTCCATATTGAGAAGCTGATATAATGACCATGAAAAGGTACAGTGGGACCAAAGTTTTTTTTTTTCTTTCATATACCAGTTCTAGTTTACAAATGTAAATTATAATCAGCTTTAAAATTCTACTCATTGTTAGTTTTAATTTATACTCAGATTTAATTTTTTTTTGTAATATGCAATCAAACATGTTATTTCCTGAGGTCTACCAATCTGAATTTCATTAGGTTGAGGCAAAAGGAATTAAAAGAGGAAATTTTAAAATATTAATTTTCGTTCTTTTTAAGATACCTATATTTATAGTATGGGGACCCTAATGATTTAGATTCAGAAATCTTTAGCCGAAATTTGGATTTCTGCTGTGGATTTGTTTTTGTAATCCACAGCTTTTGAGCACAAAATCCATGCCGAATAACGAAAATGCTGTGGATTATAAAATATGTGGCATGTACATTATTCCTTTATTTTTTTTGTGTGGAATGTGCCTGTATCCTCAATGTACACGCTTGGCTTAAGAAAACAAGCTGAATTACATGTAGTTTTAAAATTTACATTTTGGGATCCCAAAGACTTATTTAAAAAATTCAAGACTGAAAACATATTATGTGCTTTACACTACACGACCATAATAAATTTATAAATTTAAAGAAAAAATTTATATATCTCTCCTTCTTGCTGGATGCAAATGGCATTTTTCTAAAACGAAATAAATAAAAAAAAGCATTTGGGTAATGTATCAAGTTTGTGCAAGTTTTGGTGCAAATAGAACGAGCAGCCCCCCAGGGCCCTATCTTGTCCCAGGCCCAGTTGGAATGTCAAATGGTGTGGTGCTGCCTATGTGTGTCACGGTGCTCCTACATGGATACAGCAGGACCCCAGGCTTAGACTCCATAGCATTAAAAAGGGGAATAGTTGAGTTAGGGGATGAAGAATAACTTGAGTCCAGACCTTGATATGAAGTTCAACGGCAACTTTAATTGAATAAACTTTCATCCAAATGATTTGCAGGCTTTGTCTTGGTCCCAGCAGGCTTTGGCATAAACTGGCAAGCACAGTTCATAGCTTTATCAACTTTATTTCATTCTCTATCTGCTGTACTGAAAGGCTTGCTTAAATACTCTGT
Organism: Bufo bufo; assembly: GCF_905171765.1. Taxonomy (NCBI): domain Eukaryota; kingdom Metazoa; phylum Chordata; class Amphibia; order Anura; family Bufonidae; genus Bufo; species Bufo bufo. The sequence continues at coordinate 80,027,401 of NC_053391.1, forward strand.
TTTCTTTCTTTATGCTGCACTAAACTCTCCTTTGGTCTAGTTTATGTACTTTATGTACCGTATCTTCTGGTATCCTTGGATGGGATGCCTTGGGCTGTTATTCCCCTCCTGACACTCAGTAAATAACTTATCTTCCGCCGAAGAACAATTCTTCTTGCTGATATCTCTTATGGTGACCGAAGAACGATTTCCTCTGGTCCCTATGGCTTCCAGACATCTGCTTCCATGGACAGCAGAGCTTAAGCCACTCGGGCTGACATAGTCACGTCCGGCTATGACCATGCCCAGGCTTACTCTTAACTGTCTAGCCTAGAACTCCCTAGAACTAGAACTCACTGGAACTGATGCCCCTCCCTACTGCTAGGAAGCAGGAATTGCCCACTTCTGCCCAGAGGTGGTAGAATGGAATGGTAAATTCCATTCTATCTAAGGATCTATGTCTGCCATTTACACCGCCACCTGCTGGTGAACCAGGCACATTACATGTAAAAACTGTTGCATAGTAATCATAGCATAGAACAATGTAGAGGACACAGACAGAAATACAAAGATGACATTTATGTTGGCCCATTAGAGACAGTAGCAGGGTGTAGGAATGGTAAAATCACTCCGGGCTGTTACACAAGTGCTGTTTTGCGCCTCTTGCTTCGACTCATTTAATAATGTGCCGTAGAAAACTGTGCCAACTAATTTGTTCATGTAAGTTTCTTTTTCTGGCACACAGATCTCCTGAAGATGCACCAAAATTACAACCTCTTAAAGGAAATGTCATCAGAAAATGAGCTATTGTTTAAAGCACATTTTTATGTTACATTTTTAAAGAATTTTTGAATTTATTTTTAATTTTCCATGTCAATATCTATAATTTAAACAAAAAACATAAATCCTGCAGTTTTTGCACTGGCCACTAAGCCTAATAATAGCACAATTTCTTGGTCTGTACAGATCCCTTTACTGCTGTTATCTCCTTATCATTACAGCCTCATTATATTACTTCTGTGTAGAGACAACACAGGGTCCACCATTTACTATAGGTGATATCACAGCTTATCTACTCCCTGATGATCTCTGCACAGGTTACAGAGCATGCATAGGAAACTCTCCCATAAAAGTCAATGAGGTCCCCTCCTGACCATTGTGTCTATGAACCATGAGGCTGCCATAAAGCAATTTCCTTAATGATTTGTAAATGCTGTTAAGAACAGCTCAGGCAAGATGGCCGCTCCATAAAATAAAACTCTGACTGCTCTCACCCAAGTCGTCAACAGTGAGACTCTCTTGGCTATCTATCGTAGGGCATGGTGGGAAAGGAAAAAGGAAAGCGACTCTCTAGGAAGGGGCAGTGAAGACTGGGAGGACGCCACTTCTTTGGGGCTGCAAGCAGGAGGAGCAGGAGGAACATTGTGTCCTCTGGCTCCATGGCAGGGTGTCTGACTCTGAAGTCACCTGCACATCATCTTGCTGCCTCTCAGAGGAGGAGTGAGCCATCCAATCCGCAATCTCATCCTCTTTTTCCTCAACCATAATATTGCCCCTTCCTGAAGCCAGCAGGGACAACTGCGGCCTACTACTGCAGCACGCCAGACCTGCAGGGTATAGCGAAGTGAGATCACGGTTATGGGCAATCGAGGGTTGCTCACTGTATTTGGAGAACCCTGGGCAGGCATGCAGCAGTGAAAGAGAGGTAGACACAGTTCCTCTAGGTCTGGATCCTGGCGGTGGCAATTCTGCGTAACTCCCGCAACTTTTCCTCCAGACGGACGATCTGGTCGTCTAGGCTCTCGGTCTCAGGATTGCTGTCCTCTGCTGTCGCCGCCGGCACTGGTACAGTAGATGGTGCATCGGACGCGGCCGCTGCAGGCTCCGGTGGCGCATGAGGTCTCTTACCCTTCCGGATATTATCCAGGGTAACGCGGAGTCCTTTCAGATTCTCCATTTCTTGGATCGTTTTCTCCCGGCGAGGCAGCTCGGGGGATGGATAGGGACTCACCCATTTGTCCAACACGGTTGGCTGCCAAAATACGTTAGGGCCAATGAAAGAGCCCCGCTCTTGGAATGCGTGATGGGCCGGTTCTGGAGAGCGCGCTAGTTTGCGCTCGCAGCCAGAGTAGTCCTTATCTGCCTCCCAGTCCTCCGGTTCTTTCTTGGGACGGGTCACGGCAGTAGCATATGGGCCTCGCAGGCCCTCGGCAGGGGTGAATTCCACTTCTTCTCCCTCGCGGAGGTTATGCATATGCTCGGGGAGGTAACCCCGCTTGACGGATCTCCGGTTTACGTATAAGTCTCTGCCGGTGGTATAGTCTTGTATGAAACTGTAGCCACGGTTCTTGTCGAAGGCCACAACCAACCCCTTTCTCCTTTCCAGGCGTGGTTGGGTGTCAGTGTGGCGCTCGTGAACGGTCTTTGCCAGTTCTTCGTAGAATATCTTTGACTTTGTATTTTTCTTTATGGCGGCCTCCCGGATCTCTGCCATTAACGCTGACCACTTGAACGAGGGCTGAAAGAAGTCCCTCCAGGAGCCATAGTAGTTCTCCAGTTGCGTCCCCAGTGGCGGGCAGGCGGGCTTCTCCGGTCCCGGAGAGTAGGCCGGTGGAGCGTCCTCTGGCTCTACACCAACATCATCCATTTCCAGCAAATCAGGCGCAGACATCCCAGCAGAGCAGTCTTCACTCTGCAACATGCTCGATCCTTCTCTGGAGAGCGACAGGGTGGCGCCAATAAGTTCAGACAGATCCTCCCATTGCACTGGGAGGCCGCCCCCCAGGTACGCCAGTATGGGGGAGGCGGAGTCCATTTCTGCAGACATGCAAATGTCCAGACAGGGCGGTGGCGCCGACATTGAGCCTTTTCCCGCTCTTTTCAGCAAAAAGGCGCCAACTTTTACCGCCAATTCAGGATGAAGATGACGCAGCAGTAAATTCAAGCAAGCTCAGCGGCCATCTTTAGCAAAACGCTGTCTATTCACTGACAGCAAGCGGTGGCTTAAACAAGCAGCAAACAGTCCAGAAAACACTATCTTCACACCGCTAATTATGACAGTTCTTTGGCCCAGCAATTTTGAACAAACCAATTAGGGCTTGGTCACTTTAAGATGATTTTTAGCACACAGTTTTATATCCGCAATGGCGCAGGAATGTTCCGTAAATCCTGTTCGTGACGCCAATTTATGCAGCACGCCAGACCTGCAGGGTATAGCGAAGTGAGATCACGGTTATGGGCAATCGAGGGTTGCTCACTGTATTTGGAGAACCCTGGGCAGGCATGCAGCAGTGAAAGAGAGGTAGACACAGTTCCTCTGGGGCACCCTCGGTATGTGGGGACCAGGCCTGATGTTGTGTGAGGTGCCCTGGATGTTACAGGTATTTTAAGTGCCTGGGGCAAGGTCCCTTTTGGATTCGTGACGCCAGTGCCGGTAACGGTGGCACACCGATTTTATAGGAGGAATAACTGAGTACTCAGTGGATAAACCAAACGTTTCTTTACTTGGTGAACACAGTCCAACTTTGTACATACAGTTATAGTTGATAGTGATGATAATGCAGTCCCTTGAACAATACTTCACAAGCAGGTAGACTTTAGATGGTGGCAGGTAGTAATCATGCAAGATACTTGGAGGACACAACGGTTAATGCTTTGCAGTGCAATGCTGCTCTATCCCCTTCAGCTATTCTAGCTGGCTGGATCCCAAGGCCCGGAAGCCTAAATACTGGCTTTAATCCTTGGTATATAAATTCTCTCTCCAGTATTGACCCTTGCTCTTTACTTTATAGATCCTCTGCCCATCAGGTTACTTATCTGACTTGTATTATCCTTGCTTGGTTGGGAAGCTGCAGGTTGCTCCTAGGAGGTCCATTCCTACTACTGGGGTAATCTTCTGAGCTAACTGAGGCTCACTTGATCCACAGGTAGGCTAGGATCCCTCTACTAGCCCCCTGGTAACAACTAGAAGCCTGGGCTGTCTAGCTGCATGTCAGGAGGAGGCCCTCAGCATATCACTGGCTGGTGCCTTCTAACTTGTCTCTGCAGACTCCTGACTCTGAACTCACTCTCCCTGTCTGGGCCTGGATATTTATACTAGGGGCTCCCTATCTCCCTCTAGTGTATGGGATGTCTAACTACACCCAACTAGGCCTGCTATTGCATCATACAGGGAACATTGCATATAAAAACACATTAGAAAATACATTGATTGCACAATTACATATGACATTTCTGTCCCTTGTGAGTAGGAGGAACGCGCACACCAATTGACCCTTGTGTAGTGCCCACGCCAATCTAGTGGGACACTACACTACTACCACTAAAACTTCTTCTGGTCAGATTGATGGTGCTGCTACTACCCACATTCTGGCCCTACCCTGTGTAGTAAACACGTATATATGCTGCTGGTTTGACTATAATCAAGACACCCCCCCCCCCAAAAAAAAAAAAAAAAAAATTTTTAAGATGTATGAAATAGGGAAATGGATTTGGGCCTAAATTACTTGTCATTCCCAGATATTTTTGTGTGCTATGCTGTCTATTGGTGTAGTAATCATGTATATACAGTGGGGGAAATAATTATTTGACCCCTCACTGATTTTGTAAGTTTGTCCAATGACAAAGAAATGAAAAGTCTCAGAACAGTATCATTTCAATGGTAGGTTTATTGTAACAGTGGCAGATAGCACATCAAAAGGAAAATCGAAAAAATAACTTTAAATAAAAGATAGCAACTGATTTGCATTTCATTGAGTGAAATAAGTATTTGAACCCTCTAACAAAAAAAGACTTAATACTTGGTGGAAAATCCCTTGTTTGCAAGCACAGAGGTCAAACGTTTCTTGTAATTGATGACCAAGTTTGCGCACATTTTAGGAGGAATGTTGGTCCACTCCTCTTTGCAGATCATCTCTAAATCCCTAAGGTTTCGAGGCTGTCTCTGTGCAACTCTGAGCTTGAGCTCCCTCCATAGGTTTTCGATTGGATTAAGGTCCGGAGACTGACTAGGCCACTCCATGACCTTAATGTGCTTCTTCTTGAGCCACTCCTTTGTTGCCTTTGCTGTATGTTTTGGGTCATTGTCGTGCTGGAACACCCATCCACGACCCATTTTCAGTTTCCTGGCAGAAAGGAGGTTGTCGCTCAGGATTTCACGATACATGGCTCCGTCCATTTTCCCGTTTATGCGAATAAGTTGTCCTGTGCCCTTAGCAGAAAAACACCCCCAAAGCAAAATGTTTCCACCCCCATGCTTGACGGTGGGGACGGTGTTTTGGGGGTCATAGGCAGCATTTTTCTTCCTCCAAACACAGCGAGTTGAGTTAATGCCAAAGAGCTCTATTTTGGTCTCATCAGACCACAGCACCTTCTCCCAGTCACTCTCTGAATCATTCAGGTGTTCATTGGCAAACTTCAGACGGGCCTGCACATGTGCCTTCCTGAGCAGGGGGACCTTGCGAGCCCTGCAGGATTTTAATCCATTGCGGTGTAATGTGTTTCCAATGGTTTTCTTGGTGACTGTGGTCCCTGCTAATTTGAGGTCATTAACTAACTCCTCCCGTGTAGTTCTAGGATGCTTTTTCACCTTTCTCAGAACCATTGACACCCCACGAGGTGAGATCTTGCGTGGAGCCCCAGAGCGAGGTCGATTGATGGTCATTTTGTGCTCCTTCCATTTTCGAACAATCGCACCAACCGTTGTCACCTTCTCTCCCAGCTTCTTGCTAATGGTTTTGTAGCCCATTCCAGCCTTGTGCAGGTCTACAATTTTGTCTCTGACATCCTTGGACAGCTCTTTGGTCTTTCCCATGTTGGAGAGTTTGGAGTCTGCTTGATTGATTGATTCTGTGGACAGGTGTCTTTTATACAGGTGACTAGTTAAGACAGGTGTCCTTAATGAGGGTGACTAATTGAGTAGAAGTGTCTAACCACTCTGTGGGAGCCAGAACTCTTAATGGTTGGTAGGGGTTCAAATACTTATTTCACTCAATGAAATGCAAATCAGTTGCTATCTTTTATTTAAAGTTTTTTTTTCGATTTTCCTTTTGATGTGCTATCTGCCACTGTTACAATAAACCTACCATTGAAATGATACTGTTCTGAGACTTTTCATTTCTTTGTCATTGGACAAACTTACAAAATCAGTGAGGGGTCAAATAATTATTTCCCCCACTGTATGCTGCTAGTTTGAATATAATCCCCAGGCAGGCAATTCATCGAAACAACCACCCAGCATCTCTCAGTCCAATGATGTGCCATCTCTCAAAGTCTGTCAACTTGGAAAAATGCTTTTTGAGTGCGCTGCAGAGGCATATGTATCAGTCAACAATAGTGTTGAGTGAAGAGAAGCATCCGAAGTTGAATTTGGTCCGAATGTTAGGAAAAATTTGATTCGAAACGAAGCAGAACATCCTCGTGCTTTGTGTTTACAAATTATTTTTCCTAAAATGGCGGCTGGAGTTGTTTTAGAAAGAACTGAGAGGCAGTCACGCAGAGGCAGTCCGCTCCTCTCTTGATTGAAAAAGACTTGCCAAAGGACCTGCACTGAGCGTGATGACATCACTGCGCGGTCCCAGTGTGATCACATGGTGACGTTATCACTGATGATGCCACCACGTGATCACACTGGGAGTGCGTGATGACGTCCTCACACTCAGTGCTGGTCCTTCGACAGGTCTTTTCCACTCATAAGAGGAGCGGACTGCCCCTGCGCGAGCAAGTGGATGAGGTGAGTGATTATTTTTTAAACCCAAAAGACCATATTGCACTAGTGTATTACCGTTTTTAATGGCCGATAGATGGATGCACTTCTGTCTGTTAAGTGGCTATTAAAAATGGCAATTTTTGACAAATTAATTCGTAATGAATCGACTTTCTTGTCAAACTTTAGCGAAGCTGCTGAATCAAATTTTACAAAACTTTGCTCATCTCTAGTCAACAACCTTTCGCTAAGAGGTCCACTACCCAAATGTAGTCTTTTTATAGGGCAGCGGGAAAAGCACTTTTACATCCTCTTGTGATAAGACCCAGTATCTAATCAGACCTCACCTGGAATAATTTACATATCTGCCTGAGATATAACTGTATGATGAGTTTTGCAGCAATCCAACACTTCTGTCTGGGTGCCTTATTTTTTTCTGTCAGTCCGTGTATTTCGATCAGTGAGCCCGAACTAGAGTCCCTTGGAAGTCTAGGATTCCTTAAAATCTAGCCAGATGTCCCCCTGAAGGCATCAGTAGTAGTAATGAGTGGCAGGGGCAATATTCGATATTTTACGAATATTTGGGCGAATATTCATCATATATTCGCAAATTCGCAAATTTGCGATTATTTTCTTGATTGCAAAAATCGGCAATGTAATATGCGCATATTGCGTGAGCAATACAGGAGTGGGTCTCTGTTGCTACATTTTTCCTGAGACTGGAGAAAATGGTTGGCACGGCAGAACATTACAATAGCTTTATATGCAGATAGTGCTCCAATATATTCGCGATTGCGCAAATAGGCAATTAACGATGCGCATATTTTTGCGCAATACATGCAACTTCACATTTTAGCAGGTCGGACTACATATTACTGATTGGTGCACTAAGTATTGTTGTGACATCACAGCACTATGTCTGTAGCATGTATGTATGGACAGCAGAACCTATCACACTACCTAACACCCTGCACTGGAACCTATCAGCTACACTATATCAGGATATAACCTACACTGACTATCTCCCGCTAACTATCTGTATTATATATATATGAGCTGACTAACTATGTAATGTAATTAAACAGTAAAGCACAGAGCACAGCAATAACACTGCTCTCTCTCAGAACTGCAAAAAACTGTTGAAAATGGCTGCTGGGGAGGTTGTTATATAGTAAGGGGTAGGCAACTTTCCTATTGGTTGCTAGGGATGTTGCTAAGCTCAGACAAAGACATTGCAGCCTTCTCATTGGCCCACAAGCAAGAAGGGAGGTTACTGATGAAAAAAAAATCTAGAATATTCGCGAATACGAATATATAGCACTATATTCTAAATCTTTGCAAATACTCGAAGTGGAGATATTCGCGATTAAAATTCGCGATTTGAATATTCGCACTCAACACTAATCAGTAGGAATGTCACTTTTAAAGCAGGAATTGTTGTTTTATTTCCACCTGCATGAAATGGTGGGAATGTGACTTGAGAGGAACATTTTATGGTACCTCCATGGTAATAAAGATGAGAATCACTGATGTTAGGGTGTTTTCACACACTTTGTTGCGTTTTTCCTAGTGTTTTTTTTTATTGGTGTCTTTTCTCACTTTTGGTTGTTTTTTTAATCCACAACAATTTTTCAGAACACAGTATGCTGGAAAAACTGCAATTGAAAAAAAAAAAAAACACCACCCGAAAAAAATGCTTGTATAAGCCTTTAACCCCTTCCCGACCAGCACCGTACAGCGCAGCGTAACGTGACTTTACACCCAGTTCCGTACTATTGCGGCCGGCTGATCGGGGGGGTGCAGAAGCTGCGCCCAACCTATCAGCGGCAGGGATCCGGCAGTAACTGATAAGCCGGATCCCTGCTGTATGCTCAGGCATCGGTGAAAACACAGATGCCGGCGCATTAACCTTTGATGTGCCGCGGTCCGCGCTGACCGCGGCACGTGCAATGTATGGGGAGGGAGGGAGCAGCCATCGGGTCCCCGCTCTGCTGTGACGGAGACCTGATGGCAGGGAAGGCAGCCCAATGCCTTCCTTAGGCATCGTGGATGCCTTCCCTCTTAGGCTCCTTTCACACAACAGTTTTTTTTTTTCCGATTGCTGGCCGTTTTTTTTACGTTTCATATACGGTCCGTATACGGAACCATTCATTTCAATGGTTCCGCAAAAAAAAACAGAATGTACTCCGTATCCATTCCGTTTCCGTATTTCCGTTTTTCCATTCTGTTGAAAGAAATGGAAACACAACGAAAACAAAAAACTGAACAACGGATCCGTGAAAAAACGGACCGCAAAAGACTTAAAAAGCCATACGGTTGTGTGAAAGAGGCCTAAGCCTGTGAGATCCAGCCCCCTGAATCTCACAGGCAAACAGGCTGTAAGTGGTAATACACTTACAGCCAATGCATCACAATACAGAAATTTTGTAATGCATTGTAAAGGGGATCAGACTCCCAAAAGTCCCAGAGTGGGATAAAAAATAAAGTAAAAAAAAAAAGTAAAAAAAATAAAGGTTTACAAAAAAAAAATTGTTTCAAGTAAAAAACAAAGCGTCCTTTTCCCAAAATAAAGGAAATAAAAAATAGTGAAAAAAAGAACAGTAGACATATTAGGTATTGCTGCGTCCATATCGACTGGCTCTATAAAAATATCACATGACCTAACCCCTCAGATAAACACCGTAAAAAAATAAAATAAAAACTGTGCTAAAAAAGAAAATTTTTTGGTCCCCTTACATCACTAGAAAGTGCAACACCAAGCGATCAAAAAGGCGTATGCCCCCCAAAATAGTACCAATCTAACCATCACCTCATCCCGCAAAAAATTAGGCCCTACCTAAGACAATCGTCCAAAAATTTAAAACCTATGGCTTTCAGACTATGGAGACACTAAAACATGATTATTTTTGTTTCAAAAATGCTTTTATTGTGTTAAATGTAAAAAAAAAAAAAAAAAGCTGATATATTAGGTATTGCTGCATCCGTAACAACCTGCTCTTTAAAAAAAAAACACATGCGCTAACCCCTCAGGTGAACACCGTAAAAAATATAAAATAAAAACGGTGTCAAAAAAGCCACCCTGATCTTGGCTTCCAACACTTCATACAGAGACCTGACTATGTGTCCGCACCCTAACAGTTAGGCCTCTTTCACATGGGCGAGATTTCCACGCTGGTGCAATGCGTGAGGTGAACGCATTGCACCCGCACTGAATCCGGACCCATTCATTTCTATGGGGCTGTGCATATGAGAGGTGATTTTCACGCATCACTTTTATAATATGTAAATTACCCCTCTACCAGCAAGTAGGGCGGCTACTTGCTGGTAGCAGCCGCATCCTCCTTTCATAAAGACGCCCCCTCCTCATGTTGATTGACAGGGCCAGCGAGCGCTCTCGTCCTCTGGCTGGCCCTGTCTGCGTTTTAAATATCGCGCCTTCGCCGTATCGGTCTTCAGTCGGCGCAGGCACACTGATAGGAGGACGCTCGCTCGGCTGCTCCTTCCTCAGTGCGCCTGCGCCGGGTGTAGATGTGATGTCATCGGCGCAGGCGCATTGAGGAAGGAGCGGCCGAGCGAGTGTCCTCCTCTCAGTGCGCCTGCGCCGACTGAAGACCGGTACGGCGCAGGCGCGAGATTTAGAACGCAGACAGGGCCAGTCAGAGGACGAGAGCGCTCGCCGGCCCTGTCAATCAACATGAGGAGGGGGCGTCTTTATGAAAGGAGGATGCGGCTGCTACCAGCAAGTAGCCGCCCTACTTGCTGGTAGAGAGGTAATTTACATATTATAAAAGTCAGTTTTTTGAAGAAAGTACTTAACGAAAAAGAGTAGGAGCACTATATATTGATAAATCGCAGTATAAGGATTTTAAGTAGCCAAAAAATTAAAAATGACTATAGGGGGGTGACAGAAGCCCTTTAATACAGAATGCTTAGTAAAATAGGAATGAAGAGGTTAAAAAAATAATAATAATTTAACTCACCTCATAGAAACATAGAAACATAGAAACATAGAATGTGTCGGCAGATAAGAACCATTTGGCCCATCTAGTCTGCCCAATATATCTGAATCCTATGAATAGCCCCTGGCCCTATCTTATATGAAGGATAGCCTTATGCCTATCCCATGCATGCTTAAACCCCTTCACTGTATTTGCAGCTACCACTTCTGCAGGAAGGCTATTCCATGCATCCACTACTCTCTCAGTAAAGTAATACTTCCTTATATTACTTTTAAACCTTTGCCCCTCTAATTTAAAATTGTGTCCTCTTGTGGTAGTTTTTCTTCTTTTAAATATGCTCTCCTCCTTTACCGAGTTGATTCCCTTTATGTATTTAAAAGTTTCTATCATATCCCCTCTGTCTCTTCTTTCTTCCAAGCTATACATATTAAGGTCCTTTAACCTTTCCTGGTAAGTTTTATCCTGCAATCCATGTACTAGTTTAGTAGCTATTCTCTGAACTCTCTCTAGAGTATCTATATCCTTCTGGAGATATGGCCTCCAGTACTGCGCACAATACTCCAAGTGAGGTCTCACCAGTGTTCTGTACAGCGGCATAAGCACTTCACTCTTTCTACTGCTTATACCTCTCCCTATACATCCAAGCATTCTGCTGGCATTTCGTGCTGCTCTATTACATTGTCTTCCCACCTTTAAGTCTTCTGAAATAATTACTCCTAAATCCCTTTCCTCAGATACTGAGGTCAGGACTGTGTCAAATATTCTATATTCTGCCCTTGGGTTTTTACGCCCCAGGTGCATTATCTTGCACTTATCCACATTAAATTTCAGTTGCCAGAGTTCTGACCATTCTTCTAGTTTTCCTAAATCCTTTTCCATTTGGCGTTTCCTTCCAGGAACATCAACCCTGTTACATATCTTTGTGTCATCAGCAAAAAGACAAACCTTACCATCGAGGCCTTTTGCAATATCACTTATGAAGATATTAAACAAAATTGGTCCCAGTACAGATCCCTGTGGAACCCCACTGGTAACATGACCTTGTTTTGAATGTTCTCCATTAACTACAACCCTCTGTTGTCTGTCACTCAGCCACTGCCTAATCCACTCAACAATATGGGAGTCCATGCTCAATGACTGCAGTTTATTGATAAGTCTTCTATGTGGGACAGTGTCAAAAGCCTTACTAAAATCTAGATATGCGATGTCTACTGCACCTCCACCGTCTATTATTTTAGTCACCCAGTCCAAAAAATCTATAAGATTTGTTTGACATGATCTCCCTGAAGTAAACCCATGTTGTTTTTCATCTTGCAATCCATGGGATTTTAGATGTTCAACAATCTTATCCTTTAATAGGGTTTCCATTAATTTGCCTACTATTGATGTCAGACTCACTGGTCTATAGTTGCTCGATTCCTCCCTACTACCTTTCTTGTGAATGGGCACGACATTTGCCAATTTCCCATCTTCCGGGACGACTCCTGTTACTAATGATTGGTTAAATAAATCTGTTAACGGTTTTGCCAGCTCACCACTAAGCTCTTTTAATAATTTTGGGTGTATCTCATCAGGCCCCTGTGACTTATTTGTCTTCACCTTAGACAGCAAACTTAGAACATCTTCCTCTGTAAAGATACATGCATCAAACGATTTATTAGTCATCCTTTCTAGTGGAGGTCCTTCTCCTTTTTCTTTTGTAAAAACTGAACAGAAGTATTCATTAAGGCAGTCGGCTAGCCCTTTATTCTCTTCTACATACCTTCCGTCCTTTGTTTTTAATTTAGTTATTCCTTGTTTTAATTTCCTTTTTTTATTTATATATCTGGAGAATGTCTTATCCCCTTTTTTCATAGACTGAGTTAGTTTTTCTTCTGCCTGCGCTTTAGAAGTTCTTATAACTTGCTTGGCCTCTCTCGGCCTAATCTTGTAGATTTCCTTATCTTCATTGCTCTGGGGTTTTTTATAATTACAAAATGCTAGCTTTTTATTTTTAATGATTTGGGCCACTTCTGCTGAGTACCACAGTGGTCTCTTCCTTTTTTTGCTTTTACTGACAAGTCTAATGCAATTTTCTGTTGCCTTCAATAATGCACCTTTTAAGTAGTCCCATTTCTCCTGGACTCCATGTAATCCGTTCCAGTCTGATAAGGACTCATTTATGACTAATTTCATTTTTGAAAAGTCTGTTTTTCTAAAATCTAAAACTTTTGTTTTTGTGTGGTGGGACTCTTTCACAGTTCTTATATTAAACCACACTGACTGGTGATCACTAGATCCCAAGGTTTCGCCTACAATGACATCATATACCGAATCCCCATTTGTGAATACCAAATCCAAAATGGCCTCCCTCCGGGTTGGCTCCTCAACCACTTGTTGTAGAGATAACCCCAGTAGGGAATTTAGAATATCTGTACTCCTGGTAGAACTTGCTATTTTGGTTTTCCAGTTTATATCTGGAAGATTGAAATCTCCCATAATGATAACTTCTCCTTTCATTGTCATTTTAGCTATTTCTTCAACTAGTAGATCATCTAGTTCTTTAACTTGACCAGGTGGTCTATATATCACACCTACACGAGTTACTGCATGGTTAGCAAACTGCAACGTAACCCAAACTGACTCTATGTTGGCCTCACCAACTTGTATTAGGTTAGATTTAATGCTATCTTTTACATACAGGGCCACTCCTCCTCCTTTCTTGCCTTCTCTGTCTCTTCTGTATAAAGAGTACCCTGGTATGGTTATGTCCCAGTCATTTCTTTCATTAAACCATGTCTCCGTAACAGCCACTAAATCTACATTCTCAGATGCCATTATTGACCCAAGTTCATTGATTTTTTTACCTAAACTGCGAGCATTTGTAGACAGGACTCTGAGCTTATCATTTCTTAACCTCTGTGCTTCTGACCTGTTCTGGCATTGTTTCGGGGGGCAATTGGACTCTTTTATTTTCACTCTTTTGCCCCCCCTTCCTAGTTTAAATACTATTTCGCAAATTCTTGGAGTTGTTCGCTAAGTACATTTGTTCCTTTGAGAGAAAGATGCAAACCATCTTTTTTGTACAGTTCCTTTCTATTCCAAGTAGAGCTATCATGAGAAACAAAGCCAAATCCTTGCTCTTGACACCATTTACCAAGCCATATGTTGAACTCCTTTATGCGCCTCTGCCTATCATTCTGAACATTATGCACAGGCAGAACTTCAGAAAATGAAATGGTGGATGCAAAATCCTGTACGTCATTACCAAGTGTGATAAAAGATTTTTTCACCTCTGACACTTCATTGCAAGTCATTTGTCCCTAGATGGACAAGAACATCCACGTCCCCTTCCTGCTTTGCTTGCTTAACAATATTAATAATACGTCTTCTATCTCTTCTAGCAGTAGCCCCAGGGAGACATCTCACAAAACCATTTTCTTTAAGCTCCACACTTCTTATGATTGAATCACCCAGCAACAGCTGCTTCCTTTGAGACTTCACTTTATCTTTTTTGTTGCATACATTAGACATAGGAGTCGATGGTTTCTCACCCTCTGTGCTTGAGTCCATATCCATGTTGTCCTTACATTCTGAGAGTGCTGCAAATGAATTATGGAGAACCACCGACTGTGGGACATGTCTTCTATCCACCACTCTAAGACTTCCCGAACCTACAGTAACCCATCTGCCATTTCTGGGGGTCCTCTGTGGCAGTGGCATTGCAGCAGTCCTAGCTGGAGTTTGTTTAACAGATAATTTAAATATTTCAGATTTCAAAAATGCAATTTCCTGCTGCAGTAAGGAGAACTGTCTACAGATCTGACAGCATCCGAATCTCCAAAGAGTGGAACATGAAATAAATGCACAACAATTCCTGCACTGAACCAAGTCTGCCATTTTAAAGAGGAGAAAAAAAAAATTGTAAATTTAAATCAAACAAATCTTACCTTTTTTTTTTGTATTGTTTCCACCTTCCAGCCTACCTCCTGACTATCTCCTGCAATATCTCTTTACTGTACATAATGTAGTACTTGAAGGTAGTACTTGCACCTCATCCACTTGTTCGCGCAGCCCGGCTTCTCTTCTGTCTTCTTCTTTGATGACAGGTGGAAAAGGACCTGTGGTGACGTCACTGCGCTCATCACATGGTCCGTCACATGATCCATCACTATGGTGATGAATCATGTGATGAGCGCAGTGACGTCACCACAGGTCCTTTTCCTCCCAGGTCCTCAAAGAAGAAGACAGGAGAGAAGCCGGGCTGCGCGAACAAGTGGATGAGGTGAGTTAATTTTTTAATTTTTTTTTAACCCCTCCATCCCTATTTTACTAAGCATTCTGTATTAAGAATGCTATTATTTTCCTTTATAACCTTGTTATAAGGGAAAATAATAAAATCTAAACAACACCCAACCCAAACCCGAACTTCTGTGAAGAAGTCCGGGTTTGGGTTTGGGTACCAAACATGCCGATTTTTCTCACGTGCGTGCAAAACGCATTATAACGCCCGTGTGAAAGAGGCCTTATTAATTTACTCCCCACATTTCTTGGGGAGACACTGAACAATGACAAGTATTGAAACTTTGGAAGCCACATTAGGAGAGTTGAAGCCATGCCCCAATTCATCTATCACTGAAGGTAAACGTGTCAGGAGAGTGAACAGCTTTGATAAAGTGGTAGCTTTGTGTAGTCGTACAGAAGCTTTTGCCATAAGGCAGAGGAGATAATAATCTGCTCCCGTTTGCTCAGATAGCCACCTATTCAATCGATCGATGGGGAGAAGTGACTGAACCCCGCTGCTACACTTGTCAAGTCCCGCAGCTGAGCACCGGGCAATTAAGTACCGATCTGAACTAATGTCTGTCATGTTAATCCTCTGCCAGTTCTCTGCAGGCATTCGATGCATGTACCAAGATTATAGTATGTATTGTTTTAAACTTGTTAGGAACAACTCCCATCATCCAGCAGTTGCTTATAAACCTCTTCCTATCATTAGTTAAAAGGCGTTGAAAGTTGAAATAGTTTCCTAGCGGTACCACAAAATGTTTACTAGTGCATTTTTGGTCTAATAACTTTTTACAACTGATAATTGTTCTGTGCATTAATGTGCTCTGTCATCTGACGTTAACTTGCAGCACGCCAGACCTGCAGGGTATTGCGAAGTGAGGTCACGGTTATGGGCAATCGAGGGTTACTCACTGTATTGGAGAACCCTGGGCAGGCATGCGGCAGTGAAGGAGAGGTAGACACAAGTTCCTCTGGGGCACACTCTGTATGTAGGGACCAGGCCTGATGGTGGATGAGGTGCCCTGGATGTTACAGGTATTTTGAGTGCCTGTGGCAAGTTCCCTTTAAGGATCGTGACGCCAGTGCCTGTAACGGTGGCACACCGATTTATAGGAGTAGTAATCGAGGTACACAGATGGTATGATGAACCAAACGTTGCTTTACTTAAAACAGTCCAAACTTTGTACATACAGTTGGTAATGATGCAGTCCCTTTTATCATATATTCCACAAGCAGGCTTACTTTCAATAATGGCAGGTATAATCTTGCAAGATACTTGGAGGGTAAGAATTTATGCTTCACAGACCAGGCTGCACTATCTCCACAGCTATTCTGGCTGGCTGTATCCCAAGGCCCGGATGCCTAAATGCTGGCTTTAATCCTTGGTAAAATAATCTTCCTCCCGTATTGACCTTTGCTTCTATTTTATAGTACCTCTGCCCATCAGCTTATTTATCTGAGCTGGTTGTACTGTCCTTGCTTGGTATGTAGGTGGCTCCAGGTTTCTCCCAGAAGGTAAGTTCTTCTACTGGGGTGTTTCTTCTGAGCTAGTCTCAGGAACTTCTGGCTGACTAGACTACACTTCGAGCCACCTAGACTGAACTACTTCTCCCCTGTCTGGGCCTACCTATATATACTTAGGGCTCTCTAGCTCCCTCTAATGTCTAGGAGGCTAAACTACACCCTAACAGGCCTGACACCCAGATAACACAGGGAAATGCATAATTAAACATCACAGTAATGCAAAAGACATGTTAACCCTTGTGTAGTGCCCACCTTTACCTAGTGGGACACTACAAACTTGAAAGAGTAAAAGCATTTTTGTCTCTTTTTTTTAACAATTTATTCTATTTATTCTATTTATTTAGAAGGCCATCTGTCAGCAGATTTGTACCTATGAAACTGGCTGACCTGTTACATGTGCGCTTGGCAGCTGAAGGCATCTGTGTTGGTTCCATGTTCATATGTGCCCGCATTGCTGAGAAAAATTATATTTTAATATATGCAAATGAGACTCTAGGAGCAACGAGGGCATTGCCATTGCACCAAGAGGCTCTGCTCTCTATAAAACTGCCAAACCCTCTCCACTATGATTGACAAAGCCAGGTTTGATTATTAGAGATGTGCTAATTGAAGTCGACGAAGTGTAATTCGATCCGAATTTCAGGAAAAATTTGATTTGCACCAAATCCGAATTTCCTTACGCTTCGTGGTAACGAATTGCATTTTTTCCTAAAAAGGCTGATGCACATGTTTGGACATGGAGCAAGGAATTCTGGGAATAAGGGATCACCCACAATGCCATGCATGCAGCCAATCAGCAGCCAGCCAGCCCTGTGATGTCACAGCCCTATAAATAGCCTCAGCCATCTTGGATTCAGCCATTTTCCAGTGTACTTTGTGCAGGGAGAGACGTCGGCAGGCGCTAGGGACAGTGCTAGAAAAAACTTGAAAACTTTTTTTGGGCTGAATGGAAGTTCAGGGAAAGATCATTAGAAGTGTAGGGAAAGGGTAGGGAAGAATTATTTCAAACTATAAAAGGAGAACAGGGTCCAATAGGGAAGTGTACAGCCTGGGTAATAGGAAAAATCCTATTACACCTTGCTGCACTGACTGGGGATCCAAATTGCCATTATACTGCTGCTTTTAGGTTTGTGCAGTACGCCAGTCCTTCAGGGTGAGCGAGTGTGAGGTCACGGGGGTCAGTGGACAGACCGAGGGTTGCTCTTAGTACTCACAGTTGGTAGTATACCCTGGGCAGGCGTACAGTCAGTGATAAAGAGGCTGGCACGTAGTTCCTCTGGGGCACTCTCTAGATATAGGGACCAGGCCGGGTGATAGGTGAAGTGCCCTGGGTGTTGAAGGTTTAGAGTGCCTGTGGCAAGATCCCTTACAGTTCGTGACGCCAGTGCGGATAACGGTGGCACACCGATTGTTAGGAGGAATAATGGAGGTACACACGATTGCAGTGAACTGGAATTCTTCTTTACTGAACAGTTCAAACTATGTCCAAACTCCAAACAGTTCCATATGAAGAATATTTAGTAGCAGGCAGGCTTTACCCAGGTGGCAGGTAGAATTTTAGCAAGATATCTCAGGGGGAATTAAACTCACAGATCAGGCTGTACTTTCTGCAGAATCCTGTCTGGCTTTCTCCAAGGCCCGTATGCCTAATAGCTGGCTTTATCCTTGGGTAGGGAAACCTCCTCTGGTATCAATTCTCTTGCTGACAATAAACTTCTGCCCCTCAGCTTTCCACTTGGCGGTATAGGATTAGCACTGCTCTGTACTCTGCAGGGTGCAGGATAACTCAGGAGGATCTTCTTCTCCTGAACTCAGGTGGAGAACCTGGACTATCTAGCTGCATGTTCTTAGCTGGCCCTCGGCTACTCCATGACTAGAGTCAACACTGGCCTCTAACACACACCCCCCAGCTGGACTGGGCCTGTCTATATATACTAGGGGGTTCCCGAGCTCCCTCTATAGCTTAGGAGGAGAAACTACACCTCTAGCAGGCCTGGTACACAGGACATTACATGAAAATATGCATTACAATGCAATACCAAATACCATGACCATGCTCCACAGGAGGTGGGGAACAACATGACCCAATTGACCCTTAAGTAGTGCCCACCTTTACGTAGTGGGACACTACATTTGCAATAGAAGATAAATCCTTAATTCCAGCAAACCTTTCTTGTTATTGGGGTGCAAGTTCTGTGTGATATAGCCATTAACAGGGTGTATTACTAGGAAATATTTCTACGTCTTATTAGCCATTGTGCGGTGCAGTTATATGTTCTAAAGTCTTTTTTTGGGGGTGTATTAGTGGAAAAAAAATGCTTGTTAGCCGTTGTGCGGTGAAGTGACAAAATTACAGCCTTTTTTGGAGTGTATTAGTGGGAGAAAAAAGTCTTATTAGCCGTTCAGCGGTGCAGTTATATGTTCTAAAGCCTTTTTTGGGTGTATTAGGGGAAAAAAAGGCTTATTTGCCGTTCAGCAGTGCGGTTATATGTTCTAAAGCCTTTTTTGTGGTTTATTAGTGGGAAAAAAAGGCTTGTTAGCCGTTCAGCGGTGTTGTATGTTATGAAGCTTTTTTTTGGGTGTATTAGTGGGAGAAAAAAAGGGTTATTAGCCATTCATCGGTGCAGTTATTTAATCTGAAGCCTTTTTTCGGGTGTATTAGTGGGGAAAAAAAAACTTATTTGCCCTTCAGCGGTGCAGTTATATGTTTCAAAGCCTTTTTTGTGGTGTATTAGTGGGGAAAAAAAGGCTTGTTAGCCATTGTGCGGTGAGGTGACAAAATTACAGCCTTTTTCGGGGTGTATTAATTTTCTTTATATTTAATTATTTGATCTAACAGTATGTCAGACAGAGAAGTGACAGTCCCCGCACAGGGGAGGGACAGAGTCCTAAATGTTTCTGGCCAGGCACAGGTCGCAGCAGAGTAAGGGGCTGTGGCAGGAGGGGTCACTTCGAGAGGCCTGAGCTCCAGGTGTCATCTAGCGGTCAAGTCTTGACCAGCAACACAGTGGTGCTTGAATGGTTGAATCTGTCATCCACTTCGTCCCAAGTGACATCAGACACCCCCATCCAAGAGTCGGTGGTTCGTCAGACACAACCCTTAGTTGGCATGGCCCTGGAGCAGGCCCTGTGCCCTCACCTGTCCTCAACCTGCCTCTGTCCTTTTCTGTTCCCTCAGCCAGAGAAGTATTATATGCTGTAGGCTCAGCTCCACTATACAGCGAGGAAGAGCTACTAGAAGACAGTCAGCAGCTACTGCCCAGCCAAGATGTGTAGGAGACATCCGACGCTTCCTCCGGTATGGGGGTCTTTTTTTACACCTGCTGAGAGGGAGGACAAACTGAACTACTATAGAGACATCATATGTAGTCAGTTGGCCGCTGCCTATATGTGCCATCGTCCATCTTCTCGCAGGTCTGGCCAGGGGGGCCCCTTACTCTCTCGTTCCACTGCCATGGCTGCTGTGGCAGGGTGGGGGGTTAGGAGCAGTACCAGCTCCATCAGCAGCAGCTTGAGTCTAAAGTCGCTAATGAGAAGCTTTCTTCACCTGCCTAGTGAAAAAACTACTCACCAGCAGCAGCATCTAGACCTGGAGCAGGACCTGAACCAGCAGTTGATGGTATACTTGGACAGCACCCTGCCACCCCACATTGAAGATCCACTGGACTACTGGGCAGCCAAACTGGATTTGTGGCCGCAACTGTCCGAGTTTGCCCTGGAAAAGCTGTCCTGCCCGGCCAGTAGTGTGGCATCAGAGTGGGTATTTAGTGCAGTAGGGGCCATAATTGCCCCAAGGAGAACTCACCTGTCAACCCAAAATGTGGAAAGACTGACCTTTGTCAAGATGAATCAGGCGTGGATCAGCCAGGATTACCACTCACCAATGGCCGATGCATCAGATTACATCATCCATGCTGTCTCACCTAAACCTTGACAAAAGAGACCGGTTTCTTCTGGGTACCTGCCTCAGCTACTATTCTGATGCTGCCACTTGCCTGATGCCACACCTCTGATGCCAAGTGCTCCTTCTTACACCCACCATCGTCAGCGGGTATTGTCATTGCCACCCACCTCTCCACTCCATCACTGGGTCACTCTGTGGTCTCCTGATGCTGCTGCCACCTCACCACTCAGGTCTCCTCATGCTGCTGTTGCCACCTCCACACTATGTCATTGTGCCACTCTGTGGTCTCCTCATGCTGCTGCCAACTCACAACTCTGTTTTTGGGCCACTCTGTGGTCTCCTCATGCTGCTGCTGCCACCTCCACACTATGTCACCTTGCCAGTCTGTGGCCTCCTCATGCTGCTGCTGTCACCTCCACACTGTCACCTTGCTAGTCTATGGCCTCCTCATGCTGCTTCTACCACCTCCACACTCATTGTCATTGTGCCACTCTGTGGTCTTCTCATGCTGCTGCCAACTCACCACTCTGTGGTCTCCTCATGTTGCGGCCACCTCCCCACTATGCCACTGGGCCACTCTGTGGTCTCCTCATGCTGCTGCCACCTCCACACTATGTCACCTTGCCACTCTGTGGTCTCCTCATGCTGCTGCCAACTCACAACTCTGTCTCTGGGCCACTCTGTGGTCTCCTCATGCTGCTGCTTCCACCTACACACTCTGTCATTGTACCACTCTGTGGCTTCCTCATGATGCTGCTGCCACCTCCACACTATGTCACCTTGCCAGTCTGTGGCCTCCTCATGCTGCTGCTGCCACCTCCACACTCTGTCATTGTGCCACTCTGTGGTCTCCTCATGCTGCTGCCAATTTACCATTCTGTGGTCTCCTGCTGCTGCTGCCACATCACTACTCTGTGTTCTCCTCATGCTGCTGCTACATCACCACTCTGTGGTCTCCTCATGCTGCTGCTACCTCAACACTATGTCACTGGGCCATTCTGTGGTCTCTTCATGCTGCTGCCACCTCACCACTATGTCAGTGGGCCACTCTGTGGTCACCTCATGCTGCTCCCACCACACTACTATGTTATTGGGCCACTTTGTGGATTTCTCATGCTGTTCCCACCCTCTCCACTTTCTGACTGGGCCACTACTGTCCCTATTTGGCCTTGTTGACATCATCATTTATTTGACCCATCTTCTGATCTGTCAGAAGGAAAGAAAAATGAGACGCTTAATGGATCCTGTCTATGTATCAGCTTTAAGGCCTGTATGGTCCCATCAGAATTGGCTTATGATTTGGTAAACCAAAAGAAGGAGTGGGTACAAAACACAGAAGACATGCAAATATTCCATTCATGTGTCATCTCTGTTTTTGGCTTTAGCAATACTGATGGATATCTGACCAAATGCTGACCGAGTGAACGTGTATGCTCCACAGACAGGATCCGTTTATGGGGCTTAGTGTTCTGACGGATCTGAGGAAGGGCAAAATAATCAGTGACGTCAACACAAACTTATCGCTGACGCCCTCTCCACTCTGCCATGGGTGCTTTATTTGCATAGGCGTTTAATAGAACAGGTTCTGTAGACATCAATGTGGATCCATCTGACGACGGTGTAAAAGGAGTGCACTCTTTCACACTATAGTAGGATCTTGGGCCTCTGCAAGGTTCTTACCTGGCGCTAACATTGAGCTGTAAGGCTGAGTTCACACTTGAGTCATTTGGTCAGTTTTCGACCCATAACTGCCCAAATAAGTGATGTGTGCAGTGATTCTAAGAGTGACGCCTGTCATCTGCGTGTCATACTGACTCACAGAATTGTTTCACTACCACAGCAGACTCTCTATGTGTGTTACTGCAAGGCACAGTGTTCTATTCCACTATAAAGGCTCTCTGCAGCCAGGAAATAGCTGTTTTTTAAAGTGATTCAGCACAAATAAATTCGGATCGAATTAAATCTTTTCGGAAAATTCGGTGAACCGGCCGAATGGAATTTTTTCTCTAGTGATGATGTTTACACTGCTTTGCCCTGTCATTTAAAGTGCAGAGGGCACGGTGATTCAGAGAGAGCAGAACCGCCAGGTGTAATGGCAACGCCCTTATTGCTCCTAGAGTATAATTTGCATATATTAAAACATCATTTTTCTCAGCAATGCAGGCACGTATGAACATGGAGCCAATACAGATGTCTTCAGCTGCCAAGCGCACATGTAACTGGTCAGCCAGTTTCATAGGTACAAATCTGCTGACAGATGCTTTTTAAGCTATTGACTTTTTCAACATTTTCAACTTGGGACATTTAGGGTACATACAGAAGTGACAAAAAGTCCACTGCAGATTTTTCCGATCTGCTGCAAATGCCTCAACAACAACCACATGTCACAGGACAGAAGAAGTGGGCTGTTGAATTTCAACATGCCTGATCCTTTTGTTCTCATCTTAGATAAGCCACATCCAGAAGATTCGTTCATCGGCTTAGCCCGCTCTACCCAGTCAAAACATATTCACGCTTGCATGTATATGGTGAACAAGGGCGAGAAGAGATTGCTGTCCATTCGGCAGACAGCTATGTAATGTGTATGGCCAGCTTTAGTTCCAGAATTTGCTGCATTATTTATTATTATTTTACTTTTTAGCTTCAGTTTAATGGTGTGAGCAGTCATCTAGGGAACCTATGGGAATAGTTACAACATCCTAACTGTACTGCCAAGCTTTCAGTTGAGGTCCACAGATGAATATAAAATCGCTATAGGAAATTTGCACTTTTGGTTATGGATTTTTTTTTTATGTAGCAAATATTATTAGTATACACCAAAGTTAAAATTTCTACTTTATAGCTCACTGAAGAATTCCTTTCCATAACCCAAATTCGAAGCTTCCAAAACTGTATGACAACTTTATCTATAAAGAATTTTAATATTGAACAGCTACACTGACACAAACCAGTGACATGTAATGCAGTGGACTCTCCCACATGGAATTAATAAGCTGACTTTTTTACAGCTCACTTGTTATCATGATCATTTTCATTTTTACGGCCACGGCAATATAAACCGAGGATGGTCAGTTTATTAAATCTACCTGCCCTCCTCATGTAAGTGATGTCTCACAGAGTGAAGGTATCGTATGTGCAGGCTGTGCTGCTCAATCCCTTTGTTGTGAGGGGGTTCTCAATATTTTACACCAACCCTAACAGTAACCATATACCTTTAGGTCATTTTACACATGAGAGAAATCAATAACAGTTCCAAGAATGACATTTTTTAATAAAAAACACAAGAAGAACCTTTGAAAGCGAGGCTTTGTCTTCCATATAAGACATACTATGATGTGCAGGTATTATGGTATTATGGATACCACCGTAAGCATAGGTTATGAATAGTGTTGATGACGAATATTTAAATTGCAAATTTTTATCGCGAATATTGGCAGTAATTTTGAATATTTGAGATTTTTTTTAATCAGTACACATGATCCCTCCCTGCTTCTAGCTTGTGGGCCAATGAGAAGGCTGCAATATCTTTGACTTTAGGAGTAGTGTTGATATTCTCGAAATATCACAAATTCGAATATTGCCCCTGCCGCTCATCACTAGTTATGAATAGTAGACTATGTCTGATGCAAAGAATCCATAACAACTACTATAAAATGTGGAATTGTTGCCCACAATTGCCGCTGAGATCCATGTTTATGTGTAGCCCCCACTATCCGATTGCTTTGGCCATCACAGTGAAACATCA
This sequence comes from Bufo bufo, assembly GCF_905171765.1. Lineage (NCBI taxonomy): Eukaryota > Metazoa > Chordata > Amphibia > Anura > Bufonidae > Bufo > Bufo bufo. The sequence continues at coordinate 80,051,484 of NC_053391.1, forward strand.
TTAAATCATGGGTAATATGTAGTGTTGAGCGAATCAAACTATCCGAAGAGGACTTCAATCCAAATTTCAGGAAAAATTTGATTCGCCACAAAGCCAGTGACATTACCACGCTTCCATTATGGTCACATGGTGAGGTCATCACGCTCACCACAGGTCCTTTGGTAGGTTGTCTTCAATCAAGATGGGAGTGGATAAGGTGAGTATAATTTTTTTAAACATCTGATTAACCTCTGAACTGCTTAATGCGAATCACAGACGCTGCGATCAGCGTAGAACACGGCATCTGAGGGGTTAAATGACAGGGGTTGGCGTGATAGCCATTTGCTGTCATTGCACCCGCTCCATACAATGGAAAGCGATTTGTAACAAATCGAATAGTTCTGTGAAGCTGCCAAATCAAATTTGTAAAAACTTCGCTCATTTCTACTGCTCTCCAAAGACAGGAAGTCCTGAAACATTTTAGGCCTAGCGGCCAGTGTGAAAATTGCAGGGTCAATTGTGCTGAGAAGCAGTTATAGGCATAGCATGTGGATGTGCAATCCATGTTTTTCTCTTTTTTTGAAAATTGCAGGATTATATACAACTTTTTTTTTAACCACTTAAGGACCACAGGTTTATACCCCCCTAAAGACCAGGCCCTTTTTTACAAATCGGCACTACACTACTTTCACCGTTTATTGCTCGGTCATGCAACTTACCACCCAAATGAATTTTACCTCCTTTTCTTCTCACTAATAGAGCTTTCATTTGGTGGTATTTCATTGCTGCTGACAATTTTACTTTTTTTGTTATTAATCGAAATTTAACGATTTATTTGCAAAAAAATGACATTTTTCACTTTCAGTTGTAAAATTTTGCGTGAAAATTGCAGGGTCAATTGTGCTGAGGGTCTTCTTTCCGAAATGGGGTCACATGTGGGGTATTTATACTGCCCTGGCATTCTAGGGGCCCTAAAGCGTGAGAAGAAGTCTGGAATATAAATGTCAAAAAATGTTTACGCATTTGGATTCCGTGAGGGGTATGGTGAGTTCATGTGAGATTTAATTTTTTGACACAAGTTAGTGGAATATGAGACTTTGTAAGAAAAAAATAATAATTTCCGCTAACTTGGGCCCAAAAAATGTCTGAATGGAGCCTGACAGGGGGGTGATCAATGACAGGGGGGTGATCAATGACAGGGGGGGTGATCAGGGAGTCTATATGGGGTGATCACCCCCCTGTCATTGATCACCCCCCTATAAGGCTCCATTCAGATGTCCGTATGTGTTTTGCGGATCCGATCCATGTATCCGTGGATCCGTAAAAATCATACGGACATCTGAATGCAGCCTGACAGGGGGGGTGATCAATGACAGGGGGGTAATCAATGACAGGGGGGTGATCAGGGAGTCTATATGGGGTGATCACCACAGTCATTGATCATGCCCCTGTAAGGCTCCATTCAGACGTCCGTATGCGTTTTGCGGATCCGATCCATCTATCAGTGGATCCGTAAAAATCATGCGGACGTCTGAATGGAGCTTTACAGGGGGTTATCAATGACAGGGGGGTAATCAATGACAGGGGGGTGATGAGGGAGTCTATATGGGGTGATCACCACAGTCATTGATCACGCCCCTGTAAGGCTCCATTCAAACGTCCGTATGATTTTTACGGACCCGATCAGTCTATCAGTGGATCCGTAAAAATCATGCGGACATCTGAATGGAGCTTTACAGGGGGGTGATCAATGACAGGGGGGTAATCAATGACAGGGGGGTGATCAGGGAGTCTATATGGGGTGATCACCACAGTCATTGATCACGCCCCTGTAAGGCTCCATTCAAACGTCCGTATGATTTTTACGGATCCGATCAGTCTATCAGTGGATCCGTAAAAATCATGCGGACATCTGAATGGAGCTTTACAGGGGGGTGATCAATGACAGGGGGGTAATCAATGACAGGGGGGTGATCAGGGAGTCTATATGGGGTGATCACCACAGTCATTGATCACTCCCCTGTAAGGCTCCATTCAGACGTCCGTATGATTTTTACGGATCCGATCAGTCTATCAGTGCATCCGTAAAAATCATGCGGACATCTGAATGGAGCTTTACAGGGGTGTGATCAATGACAGGGGGGTAATCAATGACAGGGGGGTGATCAGGGAGTCTATATGGGGTGATCAGGGGCTAATAAGGGGTTAATAAGTGACGGGGGTGGTGTAGTGTAGTGTAGTGGTGCTTGGTGCTACTTTACTGAGCTACCTGTGTCCTCTGGTGGTCGATCCAAACAAAGGGGACCACCAGAGGACCAGGTAGCAGGTATATTAGACGCTGTTATCAAAACAGCGTCTAATATACCTGTTAGGGGTTAAAAAAAACACATCTCCAGCCTGCCAGCGAACGATCGCCGCTGGCAGGCTGGAGATCAACTCTCTTACCTTCCGTTCCTGTGAGCGCGCGCACCTGTGTGCGCGCGTTCACAGGAAATCTCGGCTCACGCGAGATGACGCCTATTGGCGTTAGCGTAGCCTGGGGGAGCCGCCGCAATGACGCCTTTCGGCGTTAGCGTGGCGGCAAGCGCTTAAATAAAGACAGTTACATGGAAAAAACTAGAAAAAAAAAAACACCAAAAATGGCAGGATTATATACATTTTTTTCAAACATAGTGGCATGAAAAAATTCTCCAAAAAAATATGATTCCCATAAAAACGTGATTTAACCTTTTCATGACCAGGCCCAAAAAAAAGGCCTCAATGTCCAGGCAACTTTTTGTGATTTTGTGCACGTGGTGGTTTAGTGACCCTAGCTTTTTTATTTGTTTGACTACTAAAATAATTTTTGCAATATTTTCTTTACTTAATACTTAGGACTTTTTTATTATAATGGTTTTTTTTTAGAGTTTTTCTTTTTCCTTTTTCCTTTTTTTAGGTTTAATTTGGAGGAAAACCAGTAATTATTATTAAAAAGTAATGTTTTTTAATTATAGCTTTTTATTTCTTAAAAAAAAAAATGAATTACTGTAATCGATTCTCTATTTTGTGACGATCGTTTTCATATGTAACATGTATAGGCTTTAGCGAACGGGGCGACTATGGTGACGGTTTCTGTTAGCGAATGCATTTTTATATTTTTTTAATTTGTATTTTTTATTATAATTTTTTTAAACTTATATTTAAATTTATTTTTGGCACATAATATGTCCCCCAGGAGGTAATTAAAAGACTATCCACAGGAGCTCCAGTTACAGGAAAACAGCTCTGCATTACACACAGGCAGAGCTGATCAGGGTCTCCTTAGATCCTGCAGCTCTGCTCCTGCCCCAGACACCACTGCCAGTCAGGTGACCGCAGGGACTAACAGAGGAAGCGGCACTGCCACTCCCTGCTCTCCATACCTGTCCTCCCAGCACAGGAGAAGGCAGAAGAGGTAATAAACCGCTCCTCCCTTCTTAGGGTCCTCGCTGCATCTCACAGTCAGGACCCAACCTGCTCCTGCTAGATTGAAGCGCTGCTAGATTGAAGCGCTGGGATTAAAGCGATGCCTGAACATTTATATACATTCTATCTGCACAGGGCATGTGCTTATAAGACATACATATCCGATGGGCAGTCGGGAAGGGGTTAAACAATAGGTAATTTTCTGATGACGCATTCCCGTTAAGACTTGCATAGGAAACACTGCTCTTAACAAAAGTCTCCTCCATTGTTCCTCAGAAGCAAATTAAAGAAGGTTGTTAGATGCCCTGCACATTTTACAGATGGCGCGCGTTTTTTCCGCATAGATTCTCGTGTATCAAAACAGACAAATCTCATGTACAAGTTGGTTTTTGCTTCCATGTAGAAACTGAGCTTCTGTGCGGATTTTTAAATCACTATGATAGAGTCAGTTCGCAGTCAGGCCGGGAGTTGCAGCAGACACACGGACAGATCCACACAGATTTCCGTGCGGATTTCTGTGCGTTTCCACATGAAATCCGAAATTAAAAAACGCATGTGTTAATTGGTGTTTTTTGTTGCAGATTTGATGTGGTTTTGCTGCAGATTTCTCCCCTGCACTGCAAACGGTATGGATTTTGTGTGGATTTCACCTTTTGCAGTGGAGGGAGGAAATGTACAGCAAAACCACATCAAATCTGCAACAAAAACCACCAATTAACACATGCGATTTTTTTTTTTTTTCGGATTTCATGCGGAAACGCACAGAAATCGACATGGAAATCTGTGCGGATCTTCTGTTTGTAAACCTGCGATGGGGCTCATGCACACGACCTGAACTGACTCTATCATAGTGATTTATGGTACAGCCAGTCTCTATCTCATCGTGGACACGACTGTAAGCCCCTTTGTGCTCAAAACAGCTAATTAGCATAAAAATTAAAATACGGATATCTGGGGATCACTGCTACATACAAAAATACCTTTTAAATCATTTTTATCATTATAATCAAATTATGCCTGGCTTAATAGCAGTGCTCATGCTGACAGAGGCTTTCTAACTAACTACTATTGACTTTATATTGTCCTCATTAGTGTTGAGCGAATCGAATTTCATGAAGTTCAGGGAAAATTTCAGTGAAAATTTGATTCACAGGAAAGCCGAATTTTCTCATGCTTCATGGTAACGAATACATTTTCTCTAACATGACGGTAAAAAAAAAAAATCATACCCAACTTATCCAATTGCGCACAAAGAGTCTGCCGTGGCCATCTTGATTGAAGATCCCACACGAAATCTCGTGCGCTGTGACTTATGTGTCACCACGCCAGCCAGTGTGATGACATCATCACGCACTGTGGGAGATTTCGCGCTGGATCTTCAATCAAGATGGCCACAGTGATCAAATGGATAAGGTAAGTATTTGTCATTTTGTTTTTTTCGAACAGATTAACCCCTGACAGCCCTCAATGGTCATCTCAAATGCCGCAATCAGCGATGAATGCGACATCTGAGAGGTTCAATGACGGGGGCAGCACCATCGCCGTTCCCTGTCATTGCTCCCACTATACACAAAGAAATGCGCCTCGTGACGAAGTAATTTGTCACAAAGCTAATTTCTTTGTGAAATTCAGCAAGGCTCCCAAATCAAATTTTTGAGAATTTTTACTCCTCTCTAGTCCTCATCTCCTACTGCTATATTTATGCCTCCTACAATTATATTATATAGAACATATTATTGCTGTATCATTACCATTCTATTACAGAAACCCTTGTATTTTATGTGTATGAGTTTTTCCATTTCAACATGGGATCCTAAGGATCAGAATTGTCAGTGATCTCCTCCAGTCAGGATCAGTCATCTTCAGGGACCATAGCTGTCTACATTCATCCTATTGTGTGGACGTTTGTATGTATAGCCCCAGAGATTCCATATCACTGCCGTCCATGAGATATTACTTGGAAGCCAGCATAATAAAGTAGATAAATATTCCATAATGTATTTTGCGGAGCTGAATGTTGCACCTAATGTTGAGCGAATGAAAGCAATGGAAGTGGAATTTGATCAGAAGTTTAGGAACAATTCGATTTGCCGCGAAGCAGAATTTCCTTGAACTTTGTGGTAACAAATGAATTTTTCCTAAAATGATGGCTGAAAATAAAAAAATTATACTTGCCTCATCCAATTGATCACAGAGAGAGGCATTGAATGTGGCAACTGAGGGGTTAGATGACGGAGGGGAAGGGGGGCGGTGCGGAGTGATTGCTGTTCCTCATCATTGCGTCCACTCCATACAATGAAAAGTGATTAGTGACGATGTAATTCGCAACGAATCGAAGTTGGGCGAAGCTGACAAATCTAATTTTTCAAAACTTCACTAGTTGCACCATTTATCCCTAATTTATTGACAAGCCACCTCTTAGCTCAACAAACAAGGGCCGGCCTTGCCAACTTTCAAACGATCTCGAAACACAGAATATTTATCACCTAGCCCTTGAGTGCAGAACTCGGAGCTGTAGTGATCTGAAAGACTGTATTAATCAAAACCCCATGAACAGATGGCTTCCCAGTTTGCTACTCGGGGTAACATAAAATGCAACGTGAATGTCATTTTGATTGCAATGCGTATCGGATGTATTTTTATTCCATAAATTTGGTAGGAGGAAATCTGGTAGACATTATTGTTTAGTTCTTATATAACCTTACAACACACTTCCACATTTTTATGCTTCTCTGGTGATTTAATAGTCTTATCAAGTATATTGCTGCTTTACAATGCAGTTTGGTCTGAATGACATTTACCCCATTAGAGCAAATTCTCAAAAATAATTTCACATTTTCCTATTAGGCTTTTTTACAACTGGGATATTTCAAATTAGGAAATCTGTATACGTTTCCATTTTCTGTTTGGTAATTGGGATTTTTGTTTATTATGTTTAAAAGCTAAAATGACAAAAAAATCTATTACATATAGGTAATAATAGAGAAATTAGCATTTATAGGTTTGCGTTATCAAAAAACATAAATCATTAGCGATTTCTTAGAATCTAAGTTTTGATTTATAATGACATTTTAGTAAAATAGTCAGTGTAATGGCTTATGGTAAACCAGTAACGTAACAGTATATTATCTTAATCACTTTCTTAAAGCCTAATACACTCATGATACACTTGTTACAAAATACAGATGTAGCTTTGCTTCCTATTTCAAATACAAAATCTGTTCTGCCATTTTAAACATAGTGAATTAAACTAGACTGTGTCTACAGAAAAAGTACTACACTTGAACTGTGTAACTTCTTCTCTAGTGCACTCCCAGTCAGTGCAGACAGGGGAAAATATCTATAGTTATGCTTGGAAGCCTATGGCAATGTTTGGGAATGAGAGAAGGTTTTAAGCCAGGTCTCTTGAGTCTGAGAACTACACTGTGTGCTATACAAAAATGCTAAGAATATTTTTAAATACCATATTTTTCACTTTATAAGATGTACTTGATGATAAGATGCACCTAGGTTTTTGAGGAGGAAAATAAGAAAAAAAAGTATTTGAACCAAAAGTTGTGCTTTTGGTGGATTTCGAACATGCATTTTTTGGGAATATCTCAGGAACAGTAAGTGCTAGAGAACTGAGACCCGGTCTAAAACCTTCCCGGACACCTGATGTACCTGTGTGCCAAGTTTTGTGATTGTAAATGCAACGGTGCGGATTCCTTTAGCGGACATTCATATATAAACACACATGCACTCAGCTTTATATATTCTAATATATAAAACTGAGTGTATGTATGTGTGTATATATATGTATGTCTAAAGGAATCCGCACCGTAGCATTTACAATCACAAAATTTGGCACACAGGTACATCAGGTGTCCGGGAAGGTTTTAGACTGGGTCTCGACTCTCTAGGACACATCACATGACCCACATTAGCCAATAGAAGCCTGCAGGTTTTTCTCTTCATATCCCAACTGCCATACACATGGTCACATATCCCTTATCAGCCAATAGAAGCTTTCAGGTCCTTAGTCTCTACATACACACAGTTTTACACCAGGTTTCCATAACAATCCAGCCATTTATCTTCACTGCTGCAGGTCAGCTTTAAAGTGGCAGGGCACTGTGGAGGGCACTGTGGATGACATTGTTAAGGGATCAGAGTGCTGTGAAGGTCACAGTTCAGGGGGCAGGTAGGAAAAGATGGACTTAAAAACTACGCCCCCAGGTCCCACTAAGCCACGCCCCACATCCAGTTAGGCCAAGCACCTCCCACTCCGCAGCCAACAGGGATTGAAAAATGAAGGTAAAAATCAACTTCTATCAGCTGCAGGGGTGGGAGGGAGGGTGACTTTCTCCCTGCAGCTCACACTCAGACAGCTCAGTGCTGCTGAGAGTGAGCTGTTCAAAAGAACATTCCTGTGTCCGTCCATGCCCTGCGCTGGACAGAGGACAGGGAGTCTGAAAGGTGGACTGTCCGACCTAAAACCGGACCTCTGGCCACCCTAAGGGCAGGCTGCTGTGGAGGTCACAGTTAAACGGGTTCTGCACTTTGTTTAAACTGATGATCTATCCTCTGGATAGATTATCAGCACCTGATCGGCGGGGGTCCGACACTCGGGACCCCCGCCGATCAGCTGTTTGAGAAGGCAGCGGGGCTATAGCAGCGCCCGCGGCCTTCTCACTGTTTACCACTGGCCCAGTGACGTCACGACTAGTATCAACTGGCCTGGGCGGGGCTAAGCTCCGTTCACTTGATGTTGTGGAGGTCACATTTTAAGGGAACAGAGCTCTGTAGAGGTCACTGTTAAGGGGGCCGGTAATTGTGGAAATCACTGTTAACGAGACGGGGTACTGTGGAGGTCACTAATAAAGGGGCTGCCGTTGCGGAGGTCACTGTTATAGTGGATACTGTGGATATCTTTTAATAACACACACAAACATTAGATGAAATAGATAAAATATACCCGTGCAAAGCCGGGTCCTTCTGCTAGTTAGATATATTAATATATTTTTTTCTTTTATAAACTGCAACAAATCAGAGGCATAGGGAGCTATAGCATGGCCCCATAGATTTCTGTGGGTGCTAAATTGCAGCTGTGTAACCTGGAAGTTGTACGGAGCTCTAATATGGTCATATTCATGAGTCCATGCTAGACATGGGAGCTGCAGACCAACTTTAAACATGCATTTGTATCTCAGTGCATGCTTTATTTCTACATATTTGCATTCTTTCTGCATAACATTCTTAATAAATCTTATATAAAGAATTCGTACTATTCTACTGGATTTGTGTATTGTTTTCGTACTATTAATTTTTTTTTTTACTTCTCTGACGATTTTATTTTATTTTTACACCAGAAACTCACAAAAGTCATAACATCTTTGCTATAAGCGCTTAGGTGTTTTACATGTTTATTCATTCTTTGAGAAAGGTGTCGTCTTAAATCTCTTGTGTTGTCTTTATAACTCGACAGTATTTCAACCCCTAGACCATCTAAATCACATTTGTGAATGGAGGCTTAGCGATGATTGGCAGCATAGGTCAAAAAGACAAAAGGCTGAGTCTAGCTCGCTTGTTTTTCTCATGTCAATTAGCAAGTGAAGTTTTTACTCCAAATGCCAGATTTATCTAACAAGGAACGAACAGGTGGGTGATGTAAGGGCTTTTCAAGAAAAAAAATTTGCGAGTGAAAAAGGCTCCATGGTCCTCTCTGTTTCATCATGATTATAATCATATAGTTTGCAATGTAAGGAAAATTCCCAGCACTCAGATCTTTCTTGTTTTCATTCTGTAACACTTTTAACAATTCATATTAAAAGTTACAATAAAGGTATAAACGTAACTTGCTCTTTAAATAAAAAAATGGAAACATTTTCTGAACAAAAAGATTGGTTTTTCGATATAGATGTAACTTGCAGCAGCCTACATAACAAAGCCAAAGCAAAAAAGCATAGAAAAGAACATGTAAGACAACATTGTCTCACATTGCCATTGTCACCTGTCACTTGTGTATCCAGAGTATACAAGTGCCAACAAAGTTGATACTCAAGCTGTTCTACTATTCCATTAAGCTTCAATAACCGTAATTCAAGGACACTGCAATTTTAGGCTTGGTTTTCTGAACAGGAATGCAATGATATTTGCGCAGAAGTAACACATTTATTAAGTTTATCTATCTATTCCACTGCTCCATACAAGTTCCAACCACCACAGACTTGCAAGTGAGGAGAAACAAGGACCTGGAGTCCCCTATTAGCTGTGATTGGTAGGAGTGCTGCAGAGTTGTGCATATACATACACATACCGTATACAGGCACATATAGTTACACACATTACACACACTTACCTCGCCTATGTCGCTCTTTGCACCTTCCCTCTCCTTTCTGTCTTGACAGAGCTGCTGCCTGAATCAAGTTACAACAGCCAGAGAGAGGGGATGTCAGCTCTTCCAGAGACCTACATGCTGCACTCCCTCTACAGCTTTACCCATTGCAGTGCCACTGGTTGCTACAAGGGGAAGCTTGAAGAGCTTTATCCAATTTCTTAGAATTTATTAAACAATATTTACTTCCATTCACTGTCATTTTTTTTCATAAAACGGTTTTAGGTTTTTCACCGTTTTATTTCCTGTGAAATGAAGAGATTGGAGTACACAGATCTTTTTAGCAATACCTTTAGTCTTTAGTCTTTTAAGATGAAAGTTCCTAACACAAATATACAAAATTTGTATATAAAATTAGTCCCAAACCACAAAGTCCCTTGGAGCGCAGCAGGTCTGTAGTGAAGTAGGTTCCAATTCACACTCAGTCCTTTGTACAAAAAAAGACTGCGCAGCTCAAACGCTTTCCATAGGAGCGTGGATGAATAAGGTGGGTGGATGGTATCTTTAGATGCACTCGATCACTGGATTTAAGGTTCCCTTCACATTCAGATCTCTCACCTCCTGGATGTTAAACTAGAGGACTGAACATAGTGAGGTACCGCAACACTTCATTAAACAATTGGTTTTATTATACTCACATAGATAAAAAGTCTCATGCATATAAAAGTATAAAATGATGCTCAGAATCGCATGCGATGAGAAATCTAAATGTTAAGGGAACCTTAAATCCAGTGATCGAGTGCATCTAAAGATACCATCCACCTACCTTATTCATCCATGCTCCTATGGAAAGCATTTGAGCTGCGCAGTCTTTTTTTGTAAAAAAAGTCTTTTAAGATGGCCTATGGGGAAAATTGTAGACCCAAAATATGTAAAATGGTTGTACTCCCCGAACTTATATTTTTTTTGTTCCAAAAGAAAACCCAGAATGGTTCTCTCGCATCTGCAGGTTCCGACAGATAAAGGGGGACCTGCAGTTACTAATATCTTTTTATTTTTAGCTGTTCAAATTGAGCACTTTTTGAGTCTGATTGTGTTGGTCAATATATCTAGAACTTGTGTCTAGGTGGTGGAAAATGTTTGAGTTGTTGGATGGGGGACAATTTGGTCTTTAGAAGTATAACACTATTATTTTAATGCAGAAAGTGTGGTGAGAGATTAAAAAAATGTCTGCATTTACAGGATATACACGGGTTTAGCCCCTTTGGAGTAATACTATACATTTTACGGTTGATCTGAATCCAAAGTTTTCGGTTAAAAGTGGAATTACCAAAATTATTGAAATCATGGATTTTGAGGGACCCATTTCATATGAGGTACTGAAACAACACCACGGCTGCCACACTCTGCATTATTTAGATATTATCAATTAAGTCATGCTCTTAGAGCTCAGGCTAAATCAGATATTTTTCACGTTGAGAATTTCCCATTCTGGATCTCTTTACTGAGGTGCACTTTAGAAATAAGTTGATAAGTAAAGTTTATTTGTTGATGATACATCGTAAGCATTTCCACTTTGAAATTGGGAGCTGCAAAAAATGGGAAGGGGATTTAGGTTATATTTCACAACTGCATTGGGAGAACTGCTTTTCTAATATTAAATACGATTCTTACAATGCATCCTGGGTCTGTTCACAGTGGCACATTCTTCACAGATTACGGTATATACCTAAATCCAGAAGATCTTCATGTAAATGTTCAAAATGTTTTCAGGGGTCTGCTGAACTAATTCATCTTCTTTGCAGATGCCGGATGTTTCATTGGTATTGGAAGTTAGTTACTTCATTACTCAGAGAGTCTTATCAGATTACAATTCCACTTTGTCCTGTTATTTGTATGCCTTAAAGGGGTTGTCCGGGTTCAGAGCTGAACCTGGACATACCTCCATTTTCACCCAGGCAACCCCCCTGACTTGAGCATCGGAGCAGTTCATGCTCCGATGCTCTCCTTTGCCCTGCACTAAATCGCACAGGGCAAAGGCATTTTCCGGAGTTTCGATGACTTACCAGTCTCTCCGTGGGGCTGCCAGGAAGCCCGGTGATGTAACCGGCACTGATGGGCAGGATTTAGCTCGCCCATCAGAGCCGGTGACGTCAACGAACACACTGCCGGGTGGAAGTTTCAGCCCGGCAGTGTGTTATGATAAACAAAAGAGCCCGTGCCCTGCGCGATTTAGCGCAGGGCAAGGGAGTGCATCAGAGCATGAGATGCTCCAATGTTAGCTTCAGGGGGGCTGCCTGGGTGAAAATAAGGGTATGTCTGAGTTCAGCTCTGAACCCGGACAACCCCTTTCAGGTTTCACAGTGCATATATGGTGCCATAGTAAGAGTCTGATGCGTGCCAAGATGCTTGGATCTTGCCATTACCTGAAGAAGTTTTGGGTTTTCTGAAATAAGAATTATTTTTCTTTTCTTTTTTTCACTCCAGTTTGGGTGGGATTGGGAATGATATGTAACGATTATGCATTTTTTTGGACTATATGTATTCAGACCCATAGTTGTGGTTCACCTGATTAAAAGGCGTTTTTTATTTTGTTGATCCACGACGCCATTCCTGAGTTATGATAGGCATTTGGTGCAATGAGGGCATCACCTTTGCCCTTGTTGCACCCAAGCTCCACTCCTTTCTGTGACCAGCCCCTCCCTCGCTGCTTTGATTGACAAGGCCAGGCAGGACAAGGCAAAGCAGCGAGGGAGGGGCTGGCCACAGAAAGGAGCAGAGCTTTAGTGCAACAAGAGCAATGGTGAGGCCCTCAGTGCACCACATGTCTAATTTGCATATTAAGAAAAAGTATCATAACTCAGGAATTTGGATCAACAAAATATAAAATGTGCTCTAATCAGGTGAACCACATCTATGTGTCTATGCAAATAGATGAATAGGGAAGTTGCTGGTGACCATTTAAATTTTTAAGAAAAAGTACAGAGGGACGCTTCTATGCCATAGCAGGCTTAATTTATTTAAGTGGGGGAGGAGGATGGGTAAGGGAAACAGATAATCAAAATAATGAAAAATGAATATATCAAGAAAGTAGATACATAAAAAAAATGGATAAAAAGATAAATGTAATAAACAAAAATGTGTGATCATATCAAACTAGATACTAAAATGGTGTCAAATTTTGGTAAATTTTAAAGAGCTTTTCTGAAATTTTTATACTGATGACTTATCCTCTGGATAGGTCATCAGTATTTGTTCTGTGGGGCTCCGACACCAGGACCCTCACTAATCAGCTGTTTGAGAAGGCAGGGGCGCTCGCAGTAGCACCGCAGCAATCTCACAGCTCTGCCTAGGCCATTTGACGGCACGTTCATCGGTCACATGGCCTAGACGTAGCTCAGGCCCAATTAAGTGAATAGGGCTAAGCTGCGATACCATGCCCGGCTGATGCCATGCATGGTGATCTAAATGAAGGACGCAGTGCTACTGCGAGGGCTGGTGTCTTCTCAAATAGCTGATCTGTGGGGGTCCCCCGATCAGATAATAAGGACCTATCCAGAGGACAGGTCATCAGTATAAAAGTCTCCGAAAACCTGTTTAATGTAATCCTCATCTTTAAATATTTCTGTTACATATTTTTAGGAATTTTTGGTTATTCTCTAATGCTATACATCCATTAAAGGGGTTCTCCAGGCTTTTACTATTGATGAGGATAGGTCATCATTATCAGATTGGTGGGGGTCTGACACCTGGCACCCCCGCCAATCAGCTGTATGAGGCGATGGCACCCGCAGTGGGCATGTGCCGTTTCCCTTCTCTCTTCCTGTCTATGGTCTTTGCCATAGACAGCAGCAGCAGACAGGAAGAGAGAAGAGAGATGACACGTGAGGATAGGTCATCAATAGTAAAAGCCCGGACAACCCCTTTAATATTACACTACCAGGAAATGGCTTTAATTATAACTCCCATCCCATTGTGGCATGATGAGGATTATAGTTCCACGACAGCTGAAGGATTGGAGCTTGTTAACCCCCTGTCATCTGTGCCTGTTACCAGCTATGCAGTCATTTAATTTCTTAGGTGTCAGGTTGCAGTTCAGATTAATATAAAGTGCTACAATATACTTACACCACAAAGAACAATAGCCCTGGTTTTATTAAAAACCCTTCTGCCAGAATTTCCAATGTCAAATAAATTTCTGAGAATTGAAATCATTTGGTGACAGATTTCATGATTAAATGGCAAATGTTATTGCTACAAGTTGCGAACATGTTGTGAAGATTAAACCACCTGCACTATAAGCTACAGACCCCACAACAGATCCCCTTATAAAGAAATCATTCAGGCGCCTCAACCCTCACGAGGCTAGTTGGAGCTGGGCAGATGGTCTGAGAGCTTTAGTAAGTGAACAGATTCCGAAACAAATGCTGGAAATCTACTATTACAATTGCTAGAAACTCACAGATTGTTAATTCTGAAAGTGTGAAATATATTTGCAGAACAAGAAAGGTTTGCTTTCCTTTTTATGACTGTTATTGGAACATTTAACTTGATAATAATTAATAGTTAATTCTTAATTCTGCTTAATTCAAGCTTCATTTATAATGAATAAATGCATAAAAGCATAAGCATCAAAATAATAAGTATATATCTTTTTTTATGAGACATTTATTATTTAGTATTAATGCCTTGTTTTTAATGAATATAACTTTACATTCTTAAACCTAAATTATGTATAGGATAATGACAATGATCAGCGGGTGTCCCACGTGACCAACCTCCTCAGAGGTGAGATAGACTTTCCTGAGGCGTACACCAGGTGCTACCTCTGAGGAGAGCTGGAACATGAGGGAATGGAACCTGGGGGTGGATCCGCTGGACTGGCCTCCAGATGGTATGGTACACCCAGAGGGCACTGGGAGGCCAGAGACTGAGCAGTCAAGGCAAGGTCATAGTACAAAGCCCGAGGGCAGGGCTGGTGGCGATATATAGAGGTCCGTAAATGAGGTACAAGGTCAGGTGCGGGAAGCAGACCGGCAGAGTCCCTTAAACAATATTCAAGATCCGGTACACAGTAATGGTAAGAATCACACACACACCTTCGCTAAACAAGAACTAGACTAGGCTAGGAACCAAAGTTGCTCAGGCACCTTCCTGTATAAGGAGGCACCTTTAAATACATCCTGCAGACCAGCCAGAGGCTGGGGAAGATGGGAGGCGTGCGCATGCTGCCTCACATGAGGAGGAGAGACACGCCCGAACACACCCTAAATACACACAGGGAATTCTGAGCCTGTCAGCACGGCGTGCAGCAGTAGGGAGGAATGAGGAAGCCCGACACCCGTACGAGCGTGTTGGGACAGAATCGCAGGCATGGGGACCTGGGCTAACAACGGTGTATTAAATGCTATACATCAAAGTGAAATGAGAGTTAAATGTTTAACCCCTAACTGCCGAATCTACATCCGGTCTCCGTGTTTTTTATTTTTACTCCCTGCCTCGCATAGCCATTTCAATACTTGGTTTTTGTGGGACAAGTTATAGTTTCTAATGACACTATTTAATATTCCATACAATGCATTATGATGCTGGAAAAAATATTAATGGGGTGGAATTGGATAAAAAAAAAAGCGCACTTGCGCCATTGTTTTATGGGTTTTGTTTTTACATCGTTCACTGTGCAGTAAAAACAAGAAGTTACCTTTAGGTCCCATGCACATGACCATATCCATTTTGCATTCCGCGAACTGCAGATCCACAAAACAGGAATCCGGGCCATGTGCATGTCACCATTTTATTTTTCCCTTCAATAGAAATGTACTATTCTTGTCCACATTTAAAAAAAAAAATTGTGGGGCTACAGCATGGACATACGGATGTGGACAGTGATACCAAATTTATATCGTTTTAGTTTTGCTTTAATATTTAAAAATAATAATTTTATTTTTTTATATAGCCATATTCTAGCATCCATAACTTTTAAAATTTTCATCTACACAGCTAAGGGCAAATTGTTATTGATCCCATTTTGTGGTATATATGACTTTTTAAGGGCAGGTTCACATCAGCGTTATGGATTTCATTTTTGTTTTCCGTTATAACATGGTTATAATGGAAAATAACGGAATCCATAAGACAAAATGCCTTTAAGAGGCATTCCGTTTGGACCAGCATAATAGAAGTCTATGGGAATCATAACGAATCCGTCTGGTTCCCGTTATGCAAGACGGAAAATAAAGTCCTGTCGACAGGACTTTTTTTTTTCGTTTTGCATAACGGGAACCAGACGGATCCGTTATGATTCCCATAGACTTCTATTATGACAGAAAGCAAAACGGATTGCCTTTTAAATTAAAGGCTTCCGTTTTGTATTCCGTCATAATACAAGTCTATGGGCAGCATAACGGATCCAACTGGACTCCTGAATAATGGAAACCAGGACGGATCCGTTATGCTGCCCATAGACTTGTATTATGAGGGATCAAAACGGAATGCCTCTTAAAGGCTTCCGTTTTGACGTCTGTCTTATGGATTCCGTTATTTTCCATTATAACCATGTTATAACGGGAAACAAAAACGGAATCCATAACTGTGATGTGAACCCACCCTTAATGGCTCTCACAATCTTGTTGTGGGGAGGTTGTTTGGTCAAAAGGTGCAGTTCTCTCCTGGCAAATGGCGTATCACATGCCATGGCCTCAAATTGACCATAGCATATGAGGGGTTAAATACCTATAACCAAATTTGTCTCTGATCCTGGACACTGCCAGTGGATGCGTGCTGTATAAAACAGCATGCACTTGCCTGTCATAGCACCCTCTCAGATTCTGAGTAGGCACTATCTTTAAAGAGCGTGCAGTGTGCGTAAGTCCTTCACCTAGCTGGCGGTTGCACTGACATAAATCCATTACAGCATTGTTCCTGTTCCTGATGGCTGATGTTAGAGATCGCAGCAGGAAGGAAGACATACTCAACAGAGGTGTATGGATGAGTTTGGAGAGAATCCAAAGTGGACAGCTCATACAGGCTGTAGATGGGAAGGAAACCGCAGCAGACAGTTTACAGGGAGGAAGCAGCAGCATCATGGACTCACAGATCCAGCATATATTACTAGAAGGGACACGTCCACATGAGAATAGTCTGAGATTAGAAGCAGGATGCAAACTGAATATCAGTGGGTCTGAAAATAAGAGAACAGTTCTAAGTGGAACTTAGTAGTACCTTTTTGCACTAAAGGTGACCACTGCCATATGCAAAAATCATTTTATTCCATCTAGCCAAAGTTGTTCATAACCTTTCAGGATCTTAATCCTCTTTGTGTAACATCATAAAATGCACAAATCTACAAGTAAACTAGGTTTTGCAGTATCTGAAAAGCTCAGAAAGCCATGAGAACAGATTGCTGATATAAAGTGCTTTTATGTTTGTATATAATTTAGACAGCAAGATGTTCACAAACAAGAGTCCTATTTTGAGTGAGCAATTTGATGACTGATGCTTCCTATATATCGTACTTGTTATTGATGCGGCTTTGGATATATTTGGGGATTTCTTCAGAAAAGTTTTCTTCTATACAGAACAGAAAGTTGCACTGTTTTATTTAATTCGTTATATTTCCGCCAAAATAAAAACTGTTGATGGCAGCGTAGAGTTAAACACGACAGCTGCAGAGTTTATATCTAAACAAATTGTTAGCATTTTTAGCTTGTTATATACATACATTTGAATCATTTACTAGTGTGGTCTTTATTTGATTTTGTGATGTTTGTAAACTTGTGCATTGCTGCTATGAGAAATATTTATTCTTTACTTTAACCGCTTCAGCACCACCACTGAATATGTACAGTCAAAGTGCTGGGTTTAAAAATGGCGTCCACTTGAAATTGCAGCAGGCACTATAGCCACCAGGTTTCTGCTGTTTTAAACAGCAAACATCTGGGGCATTTAACCCCTCAAATGCCGTGGTCAAATGTGACCATGGCATCTGAGAGCGGAAAATAGGGAGAAGCCGTTCATTTCCTGTGACAAGTTCTGTCCCTCTGAAGCATCCAAGGCCGGCCACAGCTATGTTCCTATGGAGGCAGGCCAATGGCGGGGTTCTAGGTCTATGACAGAAGTGATCTGATGATCGCATGTTCAAGTTCCCTAGGGGAGCTTTTAAAAAAGGCTAACATTTTTTATTAAAAAATACAAAAAATATAAATTCAAATCACTCCCTTCCCTATAATACAAATAAAATGAAATCCCAAAACGCCTGTACTATTCAAATATAAAAATATTTATGCCATATGGCAAATGGCGCAATGGAAAGGAAATCAAAATTGCCAATTTGCCTTTTTTTTCGTTGCTTTACCTCCCCAAACAAATTGAATAAAAAGTGATTAAAAAGTCACAGACCCCAAAATGGTATCAATAAAAACTACTGTACAGATTGCTACACAAAAAATGAGCTCTCACACAGCTCCGTAGACGTAATGATAAAAAAGGTTATGGGGGTCAGAATATGATGATGAAAGGAGAGGTTTTTATTTATTTTAGTATTAAAACACAAAAAAAAGTATACAAATGCCTTAGTGGTGCATCTCATTAAGTAAGTAATTGGCAGCAGAGGTCATGTGTTGTTGACGTGACAGATGGCTAAATAGATCCTGGCTGTGAGAACAGAGTGGTGGTGCTGTGTCTTTTAGGTAAGTACTAATCTGTTCTTTATTTCAGGTAGATGCCAAGGTTGACCAATTTCAGGAGGAAATTTATACACTTAGGTCCTAATTTCAGGAAAAATTTGATTCGCCGCAAAGCCGAATTTCCTCATGCTTCGTGTTAACAAATCTTCCCTGAAATGGTGGTAAAAATAAAAACAAAATCATGCTTACCTCATCCATTTTAGTGGAAAGAAGCCATCTTGCTTGAAGATCCCGCGCAAAATCTCATGCGCGGTGACATATGATGTCACCATGTCAGCTGAGATTTTGCGCTGGATCTTCAAGCAAGATAGCACGGCGGCCTATTCGCGATCAAATGGATGAGGTAAGTGCGAATTATAGAGAACTTCGTTCATCTCTATACAAAATAGTTACTATTTACAAATGATGAGGGGTCCACTTGAAGGCTCCCCCAGATACAACTTTTTCCCTCAGCTGTGAAACCCTGCCTCAAGGGCACCTTAAACTGTAACTGCCATTTCACTACCAAAAATTAAATTCCTAACATATGTGATGCTGAAGGGAAGATATTCATGAAGCTTTATTTTTCCATTAATTTTACCTTTCTGATGTCTGTATTCAGCCCTTAGCAACCCTATTTCTCTGTGCCTCTATTTCAGCATCTTCCTAAGATCGCCTCTGCTGCACTTCCTGTGGTGATCTTTGCCATGTCCTTGAGACCATCCTGTATTTCCCTCACTTCCCATAACCCATTGCTCTTCTCACATGAACTAGCAGGACCAATCAGAATGCAGATAACTTCCCCCACTACCCTAGAGCAGTGTGTATCCTCTCACATACAGCTAACCAAAGACAGACAAGACCAATCAGAATGCAGATAACTACCCACACTACCCCAGAGCAGTATGTATCCTCTCACATACTGCTAACCAGAGACAGACAAGACCAATCAGAATGCAGATAACTACCCACACTACCCCAGAGCAGTGTGTATTCTCTGACATACAGCTAACCAGAGACAGACGAGACCAATCAGAATGTAGATAACCTCCCCCACTACCCCAGTGCAGTGTGTATTCTCTCACATACAGCTAACCAGAGACAGACAAGACCAATCAGAATGGATATAACATCCCCTACTACCTCAGAGCAGTGTGTATCCTCTCACATACAGCTAACCAGAGACAAGCCCTGTAATTACATGAAATCAGTAAGCATTTGTTTTAGCCTCTTAATAGTCACATTAAAAGGTTTTACTAACCATTTTGGAGTATATATAGTGTATTAAATAATTTTAATATTTTTAGGGGGAAGATAAAAAAACATTTTTACATTATTTTGTGGAATTTTTTTAAGAGTTCACTGTGTGCTAAAAATAACGTAATTTTATTATGTGGGTCATTATATTGATTATAATGTCACACACATTTCCATATATTTTTTCTTTCCTCCTGCAGCCCGTCTGCTCTGCAGCTGCTCCCTCATTCTCCTCCACACTGACATGGAGGGGGGGGGGCTGCTTTAGCTGCTCATATCTCTGGTTTGGTACCAGCTACAGATATTATTGCTTTGTATTAACTGAAATCTGACATTCCAAGATTTCAGACAATACCAGCAATATGTTCAGTACAGGGAGTACAGGGGAAGATATCACTGATAGAAACTGGGATAAATTAAGCTGAAAGTGAAAGTAAAAGCAGATTTTACCCACGATTATTCCCAACTCGATTTCTAATAGTGATTTCTCCTTTGTTGCTTGGAATTTAGCTGTCATTCTGGTCTTGTCTGACAGCCTGGACAACAGTTGCATGTTTCTAGCTGCTACTATTTAGGTGATAGCAGCATCTAAAGCAGCCCCCCTCTCCACTTTCTGCCCGAGACCACGCACTCAGGGCTGTACTCCTCTCAGTGCTCTCCCCAGTACTCAGGGCTGTGCTCCTCCTCCCAGTGCTCTCCCCAGCACTCAGGGCTGTGCTCCTCCTCCCAGTGCTCTTCCCAGCACTCAGGGCTGTGCTCCTCTCAGTGCTCTCCCCAGTACTCAGGGCTGTGCTCCTCCCAGTGCTCTCCCCAGTGCTCCTCCTCCCAGTGCTCTGCCTGTCTCTTGTTTATAATACAGATGAGACGGCTGCACATGACAACGCTGTGAGAAGAGGCTGCAGAATAGGAAAGTAGCATGCATTTGTGGGAGTAAAACTGAAAATGATTAAATTTTAAAGCAAAAAAGCATTTATACAGCAGGGTGTACTATACTATTAGGGTATAAAAAAATGAAATGGCAATTACACTTTAACACTCTTGCTGGTGTCAGTCACTTGTTCATCTGAAACAGGACACATTTGTAACAGAAAAGAACCCATATGTCCACAGGGTTCCACTTGAATTAACCACCACAGCCTTCAAATGTCTCACCTTTTCTAGACCTCTACTGCAACTCCAAATAAAAAACCAAACTCTAACAAGAAAATTATTGGAGCCAACAGGCAGCAAAGCGGGTCATCACATTTGCTCTTAGTGGAATAGGCCCTCCACTTCCTGCCCTTGCATATATTCTCAGTCTCAGGGACCACCTACAAGCCCTGGTAGGACATGTAACTAGTGATGGACGAACATCTGGTTCACAAACGCGAACGCGATCAAATGTCAGCGAACCGCAAGTTCGCGGCGGGTCCCATTCATTTTAATGGCAGGCGAACCTGAAAAACCTTCAGCTCATATTTGCAGCCAAGAAATAATTACTAGAAGTGCACAAATAGTCCCACAACATGGACAGTGACATACTAGATGTATTATTCGAATTTGCGATCTCCATTCATTATTTTTTTCAATGCGAAATATGGGCAATATAAGTTTTGCGTACGCACATGCGTACATCAGTTATAATTATTTTTTCCAATACCGTTTGTCACTGTGTGTAGCAGAGGGAACGCAGCAAAACCGCAAACAAATGCTGCTGTACCCAAATGCACTATATATAAAGTATATTATTGGTATATAACACCCCGCTTCTATCAGTTTTTTGCGGGGGCGACTGGTATATCACACCAGTTATAATTATTTTTTCTAATTGTGTTTGTCACTTTGTGTAGCTGCAGTATCGCTGCAGAACCGCTCACTACTGCTGCACAATACAAATCCACTATAATATGCTTTCTATGTTATATATTTCCCAACACTGACTGGCTGACTGTGGAGCATCCGCCTTCACTCGGTCAGCATTTGGTCAGAAATCCATCAGTATTGCTAAAGCCCAAAAAAAACCAGGAGTGGATCCAAAACAGAGATGACACGTAAATGAAATATTTGCATGTCTTCTGTGTTTTGAACCCACTCCTGCTTTTGACTACCAAATAATAAGCCAATTCTGATGCAAAATATTGACCATGTCATGCAGGCCTTGCAGCTGTTGCATAGAGAGGATCCGTTGTGCATCTAATTTTTCCTTCCTGTGTGGAGGTGGCAGCAGCAGCAGCATGAAAAGACCACAGAGTGGCACAATGACAGAGTGTGGAGGTGGCAGCAGCAGTATCAGGAGGAGGCCTCAGGGTGGCACACTGACACAGCGTGGAGGTGGCAGCAGCATCATTAAGAGGCCACAGAGAGGCACAATGACAGAGTGAGGAGGTGGCGGCAGCAGCATCAGGAGGAGGGCACAGGGTGGCACAATGATAGTGTGGAGGTGGCAGCAGCATCAAGAGGCCACAGATAAGTATTCATCCTAAGCAAAACACCAGCCTGGCTTGAGTTTGTGGGAAGTTTATCAGCTCTCTAATGTGAAATGTCACTTTAAGTTATGGAGTCCATGCAATAAACAATAGCAACACTTGTGGCCTGACACAAACAGAGACCCTAACTAGTTAACTACAGGCCTGGTTCGGACAAGGAGAGCTGTTTCCCCATCTCACATTTTTGGCAAAGAAATGATGGCTTGGGACTCTCCACCTCGGCTTGGCAAAAGCCATCAGTTCTCTAAAAGTCCACCACTTTTAAGTGAGAGACTGCAGCACCAACAACTTGGCCAGGAGCACATTCAGCTTCTGCGCCATTGGATGAGTGCACGCATACTGTTCTCTCTTGACAATTGCTTCGGTGATCGATTGGGACGATTGACTGACCAGTAGGAGTAGGAGGAGGAGGAGGAGCATTAGGAGCAGCAGATGATGAGAAGGACAGACAGCTCCCTTCGGCTGAGGTGGTGGAGCCTTGACTGCCTGAAATTGGGTGCTTGCCACTGGGTAATGCATCGGATGTTGCGGCAGGCTGGACCACCACATCGGAGCCATGGTTCTCCCAGGCCACTTTATGGTGACACTGCATATGTTGACGCAGGGCCGTGGTGCCAACATTGGCACCCTGGCCACTCATCACCTTCTGCCCACAGATTCTACAAATGGCCATGTTCACCTCCTCTGGTGGCTAAACAAAAAACTGCCACACCGCCGAGTAGGTGATTTTACCCCCAACACTCCGCACTGACTGACTTCTTAAGCCACTGCCTCCGTGAACCCCTGCACCACTACTTTCTGGGCAGTAAGGCTCCTGCGAAGCGGGTGGTCTACCCCGGGCATGTTTGGCTCCCGATCTCCCACTGCTGCCACCTTGCTGACTCCCGCCATGCTAGCGATTTGCTGGCTCCGCCGCTGCCTCACGGGTAAGCTGCCACCCTCTTCTCCGGATGATGATGAAGCCCCTAATTCACCCGGCTCCTAAGTGCGATCTTGGCTGGCCAGTAGCTGCTGACTGTCCTCTAGTAGCTCGTCCTCGCTGTATAGTGGAGCTGAGCCCACAGCATATAGTACTTCTCTGGCTGAGGGAACAGAAAAGGACAGAGGCAGGTTGTCGGGGTTGAGGACAGGTTAGGGCACAGGGTCTGCTCCGGGGCCATGCCAGCTAACGTTTGTGTCTGAGTAACCCACCGACTCTTGGCTGGGGGTGTCTGATGTCACTTGGGACGAAGTGGATGACTGAGTAAACAATTCAAAAACTGCTGGGTTGCTGGTCAAGACACAACCGCTAGATGACACTCTCCTCTCGCTGCGACTCCTGCTGCCACACCCCCTTACTCTGCTGCGACCTGTGCCTGCGCTAGAAACATTTAGGCCTCTGCCACTCCCCTGTGCAGGGCCTGGCACTTCTCTGTCCAAAATTCTGTCAAATAAATCATAGATCAAATAAATAAATAAAAAGGAAATTAAAACACCCCAAAAAAGTCTTTAAAGGGTTTCTGTCACCCCACTAAAGTGATTTTTTTTTTTTGGGCTAGTTAAATTAGTTATATAGCGATATCTGAAAATATAATAGTGTTCCTTACTTTGATCCAGCAGTTTAGTCAAAAAACGAAGTTTTATCATATGCAAATTCGGTCTCTACCAGCAAGTAGGGCGTCTACTTGCTGGTAGCTGCTGCAGAAATCCGCCCCCTCCTCTTGTTGATTGACAGGGCCAGCCGGGATCTCCTCCTCCGGCCAGCCCTGTCGGCATTTCAAAAATCGCGCGCCCGTGTTGAATCTGCGCAGGCGCTCTGAGATGAGGAGGCTCGTCTCCTCAGAACTCCCTCAGTGCGCCTGCGCCGATGACGTCTTCTATTTCGATGATGTCATCGGCGCAGGCGCACTGAGGGAGCTCTGAGGAGACGAGCCTCCTCATCTCAGAGCGCCTGCGCAGATTCAACACGGGCGCGCGATTTTTGAAATGCCGACAGGGCTGGCCGGAGGAGGAGATCCCGGCTGGCCCTGTCAATCAACAAGAGGAGGGGGCGGATTTCTGCAGCAGCTACCAGCAAGTAGCCGCCCTACTTGCTGGTAGAGACTGAATTTGCATATGATAAAACTTCGTTTTTTAACTAAACTGCTGGATCAAAGTAAGGAACACTATTATATTTTCAGATATCGCTATATAACTAATTTAACTAGCCCAAAAAAAAAAAATCACTTTAGTGGGGTGACAGAAACCCTTTAATTTTCTCACTTCACCACACAACGGTATTTGTATTTGTATTGTATTTGCCACTAATACACGCCAAAAAGGGCTTTAGAACATATATGTAACTGCACCGCAGAACGGCAAATATATATTTTCTGCCACTAATACACTCCAAAAAGGGCTTTTGAACATATAACTGCACCGCTGAACGGCAAATACCGTATTTTTCGCCCTATAAGATGCACCGGCCCATAAGAGGCAACTAGGTTTTTGAGGAGGAAAATAAGAAAAAAATATTTTTAACCAAAAGGTGTGCTTTTAGTGGGTTTTGAACTAATGGTGGTCTGTGCATGACACTATTATGGGGGATCTGTGGATGACGCACTGTTATGGAGGGGATCTGTGGATGACACTGTTATGGGGGGATCTGTGGATGGCACTGTTATAGGGGGGTGATTGGTGGATGGCACTGTTATGGGGGGTGGATCTGTGGATGGCACTGCTATATATGTGTCACCCACAGATCGCCCACCCCATAACAGTGCCATCCACATATCCCCCACCCCATAATAGTGGCATCCACAGATGCCCTAGTATACCATAGCTAAACCTGTGGGAGGGGGGAGGGAGGTGGGGCCGGTGTTATGCAAATGCGGCGGGGCGGTGCGGTCACTGTACTCCGGCCCCACCGCTCACTCACTTCCTTAATGCCTAAACATTTTATAATAATAGCTTTAATTGACGTTCCGATCCCCAGCCCCATCTGTACTACCGTACTTACTAAATGTCCTGTAGCAGGCAGAGCAGGGCGGCCGGCCGGAACTCACTGATGTCAAGTGACGTGCCTGCACCGCCTACTTTATGAATGACGTGACGTCAGTGAGTTACGGCCGGCCACCCTGCTCTGCCTGCTACAGGACATTTAGTAAGTACGGTAGTACAGATGGGACTGGGAATCGGAAAGTCAATTAAAGCTATTATTATAAAATGTTTAAGCAATAAAGCAGTGTGCGGCGGGGCCGGAGTACAGTGACCGCACCGCCCCGCCGCATTTGCATGACACCGGCCCCTCCTCCCTCCCCCCTCCAGCTGATACATCGCAGTCTGCGATGCTGCAGCATTCGCCCCATAAGACGCATTGGCATTTTTGCCCCACTTTTGGGGGGGAAAAGTGCGTCTTATAGGGCGAAAAATACGGTATATATTTTTTGCCACTTATACACTCCAAAAAGGTCTGTAATTTTCTTACTATACCACACAATGGCAAATACTTTTTTTGTGCCACTAATACACGCAAAAAAGTACTTTAGAACATATAACTGAACCGCTGAACCGCAAATACATATTTTTTGCCACTAATACACTCCAAAAAGGGCTGTAATTTTCTTACTTCACCACACAACGGCAAATACTTTTTTTTGTGACACTAATACACGCCAAAAAGGGCTGTAGAACATATAACTGCAGCGCTGAACGGCAAATAATATATATTTTTTTGCCACTAATACGCGCCAAAAAGGACTTTAGAACATATAACTGCACCGCTGAACGGCAAATAGGTCCTTTTTTTGTCCACTTATACACTCCGCAAAAGGCTTTTGAACATATAACTGCACCACTGAACGTCAAATAATATATATATTTTTGCCACTAATACACACCAAAAAGGTCTTTAGAACATATAACTGCACCGCTGATTGGCAAATAAAATATATTTTTTTGCTACTAATACACGCCAAAAAGGGCTTTAGAGATACAACTGCACCGCTGAACGGAAAATAGGCCTTTATTTTTTTCCACTTATACACACCAAAAAGGGCTTTAGAACATATAACTGCATCGCTGAACGGCAAATAAAATATATTTTTTTGCCACTAATACACGCCAAAAAGGGCTTTAGAAGATACAACTTTCACCGCTGAACGGCAAATAGGCCCTTATTTTTTTCCACTTATACACGCCACAAAAGGCTTTAGAACATATAACTGCACCACTGAATGGCAAATAGGTCCTTATTTTTTTCCATTTATACACTCCGCCAAAGGACTTTAGAACATATAACTACACCGCTGAACGGCAAATAAAATATATTTTTTTGCCACTAATACACGCCAAAAAGGGCTTTAGAAGATACAACTGCACCGCTGAACAACAAATAGGCCCTTATTTTTTCCTACTTATGCACTCCACAAAAGGCAGTCAGCGGCATCCAAGGGGTTAACTCCACAAAAGGCAGTCAGCGGCATCCAAGGGGTTAACAGAGGGAGGGGGCTCCATCTCTTAACCATCAGGCTGCTCCGCTGCGATGGCAGCGGCCCGATGGTTGCCATGGCAATCAGACGCATTGCAAAGGCGTCCAGTGTTGCCATCTATCACTGTAAAACTGATAGTCTTATACTTTGCAAGGCAAGAGCATTGCAAAGTATAGTACAGCCATCAGCCCCACTGTATCTTCAAGATCCAAGTGGGAATTGATAATAAAGTATAAATAAAATAAAAAATAAAAAAAAGTTAATTAAAAATAAAATAAATTGCCTTTTCATATATCCGCTCATTTCTAAGAGATTAAAAAATGAAAAAAATAAACTACACATAATTGGTATCGCTGCATCCATAATGACCTGATCTATAAAATGATAATGGTACTAATCCCATGTGGTAAGCGCTGTACATAATAAAAATAAAAAACAATGGTGGAATTGCTGTTTTTTTTTTGCCTCACCTGCCAAAACAATTGAATAAAAAGGGATTAAAAAGTCATGTGCATACCAAAAATGATACCAATAAAAACTACAGCCCATCATTCCAAAAATAAGCCCTCATACAACTATGTGGATGGAAAAATAAATAAGTTATGGGTCTTAGATTTTGGTGATGCAAAAAAAACTAAGTTTAACAAAAAGTGATTTATGATATAAAAGTCGTAGAACATGAAAAAAAAACTTCCTAAATTCTAAGCCTTTTAACATCCTACAAAAAATGTAATTTTCAAAATGATGCCAACATAAAGTTGACATATAGGGAATCTTAAGTAAAAAATATCTAATGAGGTATCACTCAAGGCATAGAAATTCAAATTTAGAACATTTAATTTTTTTTTAATTTTCTGTAAATTTTGGATTTTTAATAATATAAAGGCAAAAAATATCGACCCAACTTTGCCCCTAACATCAAGTACGAGATGTCATGAGAAAACAATCTCAGAATGGTTTGGATAAATAGAAGCATTCCAAAGTTAATAGCACATAAAGTGACACATGTCAGATTTACAAAATTAGATGTGGTCACGAAGATTAAAAATGGCTTGGTCTTGAAAGGGTTAAAGACCTGGACAGCACCGTACATGTACGGCACTGGGTGGGAGGGGGTTAATTAAACAAAAATCTGACAGTGCAGTGTGTTATCAAAAAGGCCGTTTGTTACCACTGTCGATCATCTGTCTACCCATAGTCATATACACTCACCTAAAGAATTATTAGGAACACCATACTAATATGGTGTTGGACCCCCTTTTGCCTTCAGAACTGCCTTAATTCTACGTGGCATTGATTCAACAAGGTGCTGATAGCATTCTTTAGAAATGTTGGCCCATATTGATAGGATAGCATCTTGCAGTTGATCGAGATTTGAGGGATGCACATCCAGGGCACGAAGCTCCTGTTCCACCACATCCCAAAGATGCTCTATTGGGTTGAGATCTGGTGACTGTGGGGGCCATTTTAGTACAGTGAACTCATTGTCATGTTCAAGAAACCAATTTGAAATGATTCGAGCTTTGTGACATGGTGCATTATCCTAAAGGAAGTAGCCATCAGAGGATGAATACATGTTCTCATTCTGTTTACGCCAAATTCGTACTCTACCATTTGAATGTCTCAACAGAAATCGAGACTCATCAGACCAGGCAACATTTTTCCAGTCTTCAACAGTCCAATTTTGGTGAGCTTGTGCAAATTGTAGCCTCTTTTTCCTATTTGTAGTGGAGATGAGTGGTACCCAATGGGGTCTTCTGCTGTTGTAGCCCATCCGCCTCAAGGTTGTGCGTGTTGTAGCTTCACAAATGCTTTGCTGCATACCTCGGTTGTAACGAGTGGTTATTTCAGTCAACGTTGCTCTTCTATCAGCTTGAATCAGTCGGCCCATTCTCCTCTGACCTCTAGCATCCACAAGGCATTTTTGCCCACAGGACTGCCGCATACTGGATGTTTTTCCCTTTTCACACCATTCTTTGTAAACCCTAGAAATGGTTGTGCGTGAAAATCCCAGTAACTGAGCAGATTGTGAAATACTCAGACCGGCCCGTCTGGCACCAACAACCATGCCACGCTCAAAATTGCTTAAATCACCTTTCTTTCCCATTCTGACATTCAGTTTGGAGTTCAGGAGATTGTCTTGACCAGGACCACACCCCTAAATTCATTGAAGCAACTGCCATGTGATTGGTTGACTAGATAATTGCATTAATGAGAAATAGAACAGGTGTTCCTAATAATTCTTTAGGTGAGTGTATATCGCTGCCACTTTGGTACTACTTATGGTGTCTTGGCGTTAAAGAGCTTGAAAGGAGTTGGATTTAGTCCTAGGAGACCCCAGAGTGTCATACATGACTTTTCATGGGAATTGGGGTACTTTTGATTTGAACTAAATTTATTCTGACCAAATTGAATCTGATGGTCCAGTAATGCTACTAATGGTCCAGTAATGCTACTTTCACAATAACATTTCAGTTTTGTCCCCATTCATTGTCAATGGGGACAAAACCTAACTGAACAGAACGGAATGCTCCAAAATGCATTCTGTTCCGTTTGGTTGCATTCCCATACCGGAGAGCAAACCGCAGCATTCTGTGGTTTTCTTTCCGTCATGGGATGCAGGGCAAGACGGATCCGTCATGACCCACAATGCAAGTCAATAGGGACAGATCCGCTTTCTCTGACACAATCTGACACAACAGAAAACGGATCCGTCCTTCACTTTTAAAGAAGTTCATGACAGATCTGTCTTGGCTATGTTAAAGAAAATACAACCGGATCCGTTTATAAGGGATGCAGATGGTTGTATTATGAGTAACGGAAGTGTTTTTGCTGAACCCTACTGTATCCAGCAAAAACGCTAGCCTTAGGCCCCTTTCACACGGGCGAGTAATCCACGCAGGTGCAATGCGTGAGTTGAACACATTGCACCCGCACTGAATCCTGACCCATTCATTTCTATGGTGCATCGCAGCATGCTCTATATTCTGCGTTTTTCACGCAACGCAGGCCCCATAGAAGTGAATGGGGCCGCGTGAAAATCACAAGCATTCCCAAGCAAGTGCGGATGCGGTGCGATTTTCACGCATGGTTGCTAGGTGACGATCGGGCTGGGGACCCGATCTGTATTATTTTCCCTTATAACATGGTTATAAGGGAAAATAATAGCATTCTGAATACAGAATGCAAAGTAAAATAGTGATGGAGGGGTTAAAAATAAAAAAAAATTAACTCACCGAGTCCACTTGATCGTGTAGTTGCGGATCTCTGTCTTCTTCTGTAATATTGAGCTGCCGACTAAGGACCTGTGGTGACGTCACATCACATGATCCAATCACATGGTCCCTCACCATGGTGATGAACCATGTGATTGAACCATGTGATGAGCACAGTGACGTCATCAAAGGTCCTATTCCTGTGCACAGCAAAGAAGAAGACAGAAGAGAAGTGGATTAAGGTGAGTTAAATTATTTTTTATTTATTTTTAACCCCTCCAGCCCTATTTTACTAAGCATTCTGTATTAAGAATGCTATTATTTTCCCTTATAACCATGTTATAAGGGAAAATAATACAATCTACAAAACACCTAACCCAAACCCGAACTTGTTGTTTTGCACTCGCGCGGAAAAATCGCGCATTTTCCCGCAAAGCACCCACATCTTATCCAGGCAAAAAACATGACGCCCGTGTGAAAGAGGCCTTAGTGGTGTGCTTTTAGATATTTATACATGATGTGTTATGGATTTCATTCTACCAAACGCAATGATAATATCTATCCCACATATAAGCTATATACGTTGAAAGAATACATTACACTTCCTTCCCATGTCAGCTGGCGTGTGGTCAGGAAAATGGCCTCCATCCTGAGATGTTTGCAGTTCTAATAACAGAATATTACGACACGAAGAAGGTAGTAAAGAAAATGGTGCAAGGAGCGACAGAATACTTTCCAGAAGGTAACCAGACTTCATTTATTTTCATGGGCGTATTCCATTTTTTTGTGTTTAATAACATTCTTTACCTGAGGTCATCTGTCCTGCTGAAGTGATGAGAGATCGACCATGTGTGGCCTGTGCTTATTCAGTTGTGCTGTATTAGCGTTCAGCAAACCTAAAGTCCTGAACAAATAAGAAGTCTTAAATACCTTTAAATCACACGTAACTAGTAATAAATTGGAGTTTGAGGATTAAAAATAATCCAAAGGGCCTGGGACCTCTGTGTGATCTAAGTCCCACCACTGACCTCCACTTGGCTGTTTTAGGAAGGTTCAGCTAACTATTTCATTTGATATCTTGGTGGAGCGTTCTTCTTTGGTAACCTTGCAATTCCCACTAGTAATGAAAAAGTGCTTTAACCCTTTAATACCTACACTGTTTTGGGCTTGTTTATCACAATATGTTGTGCTGGCCATAAATTTTCACATTAATGTTAAAGCTTAAGTACTGGATTTTTTGAATAATTTTTTTCAACTTTAGTGTTTGTTTTTTTAAATTATGGAATAAAACTCCTAAAATTACAATTATTTTATTTTTTCTATTATCATTTCCTACCATTTATTTTGATATATTGCACACCCTAGTTAGGGAAAATGCATCAGGGGCATGTTTTTGTTATTTTTTTGTTTCAACGTTATTTTTCAAGACATGTTCCCAGAAGGCCGGAAACATCTTTAACCCTTTCAGCCCTGGGTGGGGGGGGGGGGGGGTCGTTTTTGCGTTTTCATTTTTCACTCCCTAACTTTCCTGGCCATAACCTATTTATTTTTCTGTCCACATAGCCATAAGAGGGCTTGTTTTTTGCAGGACAAGTTGCACTTTTTAATTCCACCATTTAACATTGCATGCAATGTAGTGGGGAGCTGGAAAAAATACTAAATGGGGTGAAATTGGAAAAAACGGTTTTATGGGTTTTGTTTTTAAGGTGTTTCCTATACCTGTTACTTTCATTTTCCCAGTCAGTATGATTATGGCGATACCACATATGTATCATTTTTCTTGCATTTTAATAATGGGGAAAAGAAATTTGAAAAAAATTTTTTTTCTTTTCATCGCCATATTCTGACCCCTCAAACTACTGTATATTTGTAGCTATGTATATGGAGCTGTGTGGTGGCTCATTTTTTTGGGGAGTCATCTGTACTTTTCATTGATGCCATTTTGGGGTGTGTATGACTTTTTGATCACTTTTTATAAAAAAAATTTGTGGGAGGTGAAGCAATGGGGAAGCCGAAGCACACCCAGTAGCGGGTGCTTCCAGGTTTTTCCTCCTTCGGATGCTGAGGTCACGTTTGACCACTCCATCTGAAGGGTTAAATGTCCGCGATTGACATTACCGCCAGTCGTGGACATTAATCCCAGGTGACTGCTGTTCATGCCTCCCTTAGACCACTGTAGCGATTCTTATCAATTAGATGCTACATGTATGTAATTATCCAACAGATAATGGCTGATAATACTTACCTTTCTTTCTCCAGAGCTCCTCTTCAGCTCCAAAAGTCCTAACACACATAAAACCTTGTGATTCCCCAGCATTAGGCCAAATGCACACGGCCGTGTTCCGCGGCCGTGAGCGGTCCGTGGTATCCCGGCCTGGATTCCTGGTGACAGCAGGAGTGCATGGCGTCATTTGTTGCTATGACGCCATGCGCTTCATGCCGCCGCTGCACTACAGTAATACACATGTATAGATCATACGAGTGTATTACTGTAGTGCAGCGGCGGCATGAAGCGCACGGCGTCATAGCAATCAATGACGCCTTGCGCTCCTGCTGTTACCAGGAAACCAGGCCGGCATACCACTGACCGCTCACGGCCGCGGAACACGGCCGTGTGCATTCTGCCTTAGTAGTAATTAGTGGCAGGTGTCATATTCGAATTCGTTATAGTCTACTACCGTGCGCGGCTGTATTCGGCGCATGCGCATTGAATGTCTGCTCCCAGCTCAGACGTCTCAAATGCGCCGAATACAGCCGCGCACGGCGCATGCGCGAGAATTCGTCCACTAGCTCAGACATCTGAAATGGGCCAAATACATCCGCGCACGGCGCATGCGCGAGAATTCGTCAGCTGCGTCACACGGAGGATCGCATTCAGCAGGACATGGGCGGGCTGGAGGGACGCGCTGGGCGGCGACTGTTTATGAAGGTAGACGGAGCCTCTAGGTGCTAATGACGCCCACATAGCACCTAGAGGCTCATTAGCATATTTATAAAAGTTTGTTTTTTAGCAAAACCGCTGCCCCACAAGTGATTATAGTAGGATGGTTGGCCAGAGCAGACACTAGCAGATCGCTAGTGTCTGACAGCTAATTATGTGATACAAAGTGATAGAAACCCTTTAAGGTGTGTGGTCTGGATTTATTCAAGGACTGGTCTTGGGTCTGAATTGATTAAGTAGCCTGAGTTTGGGGTATACTGTACATTTAATTAAAGGGGTATGAATCAATTCTTGGGTCTGGTCTGGGGTCTGAATTAATTTAGGAGTCTGATTTAGGGTCCATTCACACGTCCGTAATTTGGGTTCGCATTCGTTCCGCAATTTGCGGACCCATTCACTTTCAATTGGGCTGGAACGGATGCGAATGTGCAATTCTGGGATCAGCATCAGTTTTTTCGGGATCCGTTTTTTCGGGATCCGCAATTCCGTTCCTGAAAAAAATAGAACAAGTCCTATTATAGTGTCTGTGATGTGCGGTCCGTGATTGCGGATCACACATTGCAGGTGTCCATGTTTTGCGGATCCGAAATTTGCAGATCCGCAAGACACATACGGATGTGTGAATGGACCCTTAGGGTCTGAATTGATTTAGGAGTCTGGTTTGGGATCTGATTTTCGTGTACGTTTCTATAGAGACTGGAGATGGCTGCATAAGCACAATGTAAGAAAAATGCTCCACATTTCTTAGATTGACTTCAGCAGACCATGTGACCAAGTCCATGCAGTAACAATTGCAAATAGTCCGGGGACCGGAACATGGACATGAGGAAGCCAATGCAGAAGACCAGAGCGGTGGGAAGAAGGTAAGTATGAAACTTTTATTTATGGAGGCAGTCTACTGGAATTAGATAAAAAAAAAATATTCTCGAAGAACCCATTTAGGAGAGCTGTGCATATACATGTGTCCACAAACTTCAAGTAACTAAAGCCACATTTTAGAGAAGAGTGGGACGTAATTCCTACAAAAGGAAGTGATAGACTGATAAAGTCATGCACAAAATGATGACATAAAGTTATTGCTGCTAAAGGGGGTTCTACAACTTACTGATTTAAAGGGGTTATCCCACTTAGCAGTTTCATACTTACCTGCTGCCACCGCGCGTTCACTTCCTGGATTCTGGCTGGGGGCGGGCTTCATCTTGATTGAAGTCTTCTCCCGGCCGGGCCGCGCGCTGGACTGAACGCGCACGCTGCCGCGCATGTGCAATGTGACTTATTTCTGGCCAGTATAGTACAGAGCCGGCGTGCGCGTTCGCAGCTCTGTACTATTCTGGCCTGGAAGAAGTCACCGTCGCGCATGCGCGGCAGCGTGCGCGTTCAGGACAGCGAGTGGCCCGGCCGGGAGAAAAGAAGAAGTCTTCTGGGCAAGCGCCTCCATCGGGATTTTGCGGAAGAGCGGTGGTCGTAACCAGGGGAGACCGAGTCACAACCATAAGGTAAGTGGGGATGAATTTTCTCCTAATCGGTGGGAATTTGTTAATAAAGTATATTTACAAAAATGATCACTGTCAAATCATTAACAGATTTAACAGTGATCATTATGATGGGATAACCCCTTTAAGGGGTGGACTTAGTTTATCACACATGACATTTCCATTTAGCTTCATTTTTGTAGAAAAAATAATGACACGGTGGAATCTATTGTGTTGTATTCATCTAAGGTTGCATTTACCTCATTTTAAAGGGAACCTGTCATCAACTTTATGCTGACCTCACTGAGGGCAGCATAAATTAGTGACAGACATGTTGATTTCAGCAGTGTGTCACTCATGAGCTAAAAGTAAGTGATTGCCGAGAACGAGCATCCATAATCGTTGTAGCCCAGGCCTTGATAAGAGTCAAATCTAGCTGAGAAGAGTCCTGGTTATTCATAATCTTCTGCTCTTCTTTCCCAGAGAGAAAAAGAGAAAACTAGGTAGAAGACTGTCAGTCGTCAGCAGGTGGGCAGGGAGAGCAGGACTTCATGAATAACCATGACTCTTCTCAGGTGGCCGTGACTCTTTTCCAGGCCCAGTCTGCAATGATTGTGATGTTGGTTCTCGGCAACCACTTACTTTAAATGACTGACCGCTGAAATCAACTCACCTGTCTCTGCTTTATGCTGCCGTTAGTATGGGCAGCATACAGTTGATGACAGATTCCCATTAAGACCGTTGACGGTACAGATGTCCTGCTACAGGGAGTGCAGAATTATTAGGCAAGTTGTATTTTTGAGGATTAATTTTATTATTGAACAACAACCATGTTCTCAATGAACCCAAAAAACTCATTAATATCAAAGCTGAATATTTTTGGAAGTAGTTTTTAGTTTGTTTTTAGTTTTAGCTATTTTAGGGGGATATCTGTGTGTGCAGGTGACTATTACTGTGCATAATTATTAGGCAACTTAACAAAAAACAAATATATACCCATTTCAATTATTTATTTTTACCAGTGAAACCAATATAACATCTCAACATTCACAAATATACATTTCTGACATTCAAAAACAAAACAAAAACAAATCAGTGACCAATATAGCCACCTTTCTTTGCAAGGACACTCAAAAGCCTGCCATCCATGGATTCTGTCAGTGTTTTGATCTGTTCACCATCAACATTGCGTGCAGCAGCAACCACAGCCTCCCAGACACTGTTCAGAGAGGTGTACTGTTTTCCCTCCTTGTAAATCTCACATTTGATGATGGACCACAGGTACTCAATGGGGTTCAGATCAGGTGAACAAGGAGGCCATGTCATTAGATTTTCTTCTTTTATACCCTTTCTTGCCAGCCACGCTGTGGAGTACTTGGACGCGTGTGATGGAGCATTGTTCTGCATGAAAATCATGTTTTTCTTGAAGGATGCAGACTTCTTCCTGTACCACTGCTTGAAGAAGGTGTCTTCCAGAAACTGGCATTAGGACTGGGAGTTGAGCTTGACTCCATCCTCAACCCGAAAAGGCCCCACAAGCTCATCTTTGATGATACCAGCCCAAACCAGTACTCCACCTCCACCTTGCTGGCGTCTGAGTCGGACTGGAGCTCTCTGCCCTTTACCAATCCAGCCACGGGCCCATCCATCTGGCCCATCAAGACTCACTCTCATTTCATCAGTCCATAAAACCTTAGAAAAATCAGTCTTGAGATATTTCTTGGCCCAGTCTTGACGTTTCAGCTTGTGTGTCTTGTTCAGTGGTGGTCGTCTTTCAGCCTTTCTTACCTTGGCCATGTCTCTGAGTATTGCACACCTTGTGCTTTTGGGCACTCCAGTGATGTTGCAGCTCTGAAATATGGCCAAACTGGTGGCAAGTGGCATCTTGGCAGCTGCACGCTTGACTTTTCTCAGTTCATGGGCAGTTATTTTGCGCCTTGGTTTTTCCACACGCTTCTTGCGACCCTGTTGACTATTTTGAATGAAACGCTTGATTGTTCGATGATCACGCTTCAGAAGCTTTGCAATTTTAAGAGTGCTGCATCCCTCTGCAAGATATCTCACTATTTTTGACTTTTCTGAGCCTGTCAAGTCCTTCTTTTGACCCATTTTGCCAAAGGAAAGGAAGTTGCCTAATAATTATGCACACCTGATATAGGGTGTTGATGTCATTAGACCACACCCCTTCTCATTACAGAGATGCACATCACCTAATATGCTTAATTGGTAGTAGGCTTTCGAGCCTATACAGCTTGGAGTAAGACAACATGCATAAAGAGGATGATGTGGTCAAAATACTCATTTGCCTAATAATTCTGCACTCCCTGTATGTTAAACCCTAGAATTCAAAAAGGGTCTACTTTGTTTTTCTCATGACTATTTAACTCCTCTAGTTTTGACAATTGGAAGTCAGCTGCCGCCTGTTATTTACACATTACAATGTTGCTTACAAGATCTTTTATTAATATAAGGGCATTGGGGCAAACTAATTGCCAGAGTTTTATTAAATTCTGGACTTTTCCTTATTTTTTCATTTTCTACTAAGCAATCCCATCCTTAAATAAGACTCCCTGGAGGTAAAACAGTGGCTCTCGCATTAGATCATTTTGGGGTCTGCTGAGCTGAGGAAATATTTTATAGGTTTGATAAAGTTAAAGGCCCCAGATGGCAATATTTTCTTTGACTATTTTGAACTTTACACTATGGGTGTCGTTTAATTTCTTGCTTCTTTTCCATACTCAAGAATCCACAGCCTCCTGTTTTGAACGTCATGTAAGTTTAGAGAGTATTATTTTAACCTTTTATCACCATAACTGTGTTCAGCAGGCATCTCACAGTCTAGTACTGAATGATTGTCATATGTAGAGACAAGAGAAGTTTTGAAAAATTTGATTCGGCAACTTCGTTGAAGTGCACTTTTCATGCACCTTTAAACAGGGGCTGTTGCTGGTATGGGGTTTGGCTGTTTAGGTGGAGGGACAATATGCATATGATGCAGAGGGAGAGAAAGAAAAGTCCTGGGCGGCACTGCTCGGAACTGTTACTACCAGACAAACATCCAGCGAACCTTATATATGCAGTGTACGTGGTGCTCAGCTCAGGGAAACACAAGATGAAACTTGATTGCAGATATAGGAAATGACAGGCGGCACTCACCACTGCTGTTAAATTGCTTCTTTATTCATCCAACACACATGGACAGTGCAGATGACGCATAAAAGAGGCGCAGACACACTTCCCCTCTATCAGAAGCCGGAAGAAGCGCAGCAACGCGAAACGGCCGTCGCTACTTCGGCGCTCTGTGATCTGGAGTCCGCCCCAGCCCTTACTTTGTGTCCATGTGTGTTGGATGAATAAAGAAGGAATTTAACAGCAGTGGTGAGTGCCGCCTGTCATTTCCTATATCTGCAGACAATATGCATATTAATGCTATTCTGGTCTGCAATCTCCTGCAGGTTATTTAACAGAAAACACAGAATATTAATCAGCTCTGCTATATCCACTTGTCCAACCTCAGCACTCTCCTCCCCTACAGGTGGGAGCCCTTCTTCTGCCATCTGCTTTTCCTCCTTTTCCACATCATCTAATATTGATGAGAATATGCCATCAGGAACATCCAGCGTCTCCTCTCTGCATCTTGATGACTTTCCTAGGACATGGAGACTTTGAAGGATGATTTGGAAGAAGTAAAGCCAGCAAAAGATGAGGATGGCCATCATTAAGACCTGGCCCCCCTAAGGGGTGCAGACTGGATGGTATTGGTTGGCACACTGGCACCGGAATAATAAAGGCTTCTATGGTATTGGTATTGAATTACATATCTTAGTTTATGGCTG
Source organism: Bufo bufo (assembly GCF_905171765.1). NCBI lineage: Eukaryota > Metazoa > Chordata > Amphibia > Anura > Bufonidae > Bufo > Bufo bufo. The sequence continues at coordinate 80,089,520 of NC_053391.1, forward strand.
ATGCAGGAATAAGTAAATGTAGGAATAAAAAAGTAAAACTGACGCAAAATTAGTCTCCCTGCAACTCTCCCTGCACTCTCCCTGCACTCTCCCTGCACTCTCCCTGTACTCTCCCTCTCCAATATTCTTCTATTAATCATTTTCAGAAACACTGTCCCTAGCGCTTGCCGTGTCTCTCCCTATGCTCAGCTCACAGGACAAATGCGGAGACCGCGCAGAATGAGGGTTTTATAGGGCTGTGACATCACAGGGGATGGCTATCTGTGGATTGGCTGGCTGCACGGCATTATGGGTGAACCTGCGTTCCCGGGCTTGTCTCCTCTACACTTAGTTTTGCTTTCTAACACGTGCAGCAACCATTTTAGGAAAACTGATTCATTACCACAAAGCACAAGGAAATTCGAATTATCCTAAACTTCGGACCAAATTCCGCTTCGGATGCTTAGCTCAACACTGACAGCCATATGTAAAGAGATATAGAGGTATTTATTCATTATGGTTAAGTTGAGTATTAGAGTAGGAATGGAGGGATGCACAGATATGACACAGATATTGCATTTGAACAAATGGCAGAACCTTTCAGGGCAGTCCTTATTAAACTAGGTTCGGGATCAGGTCCGGCTTCACCAGAGTCAGCTCACTGTGCTGCAATGGGTCTCTGGGAGTTTACCCTTTACCACAGCTTGTGCCAACCATGCTCCAGGGGCAAGGGATAAGTCATTTAGTGGGGAATTATGATGTTACTGCCACTATCTTTCACATATCCTTGACTACAGGTGTGCAAAGTGCATGTCACCTAATACTCTGTGCAACACAAGGAGACTATCCATTAAGCCAATTATAGTCCAAGTCTATTATAATGAAGTATAGTGTTTAGAGCAACCCTCCAGTTCAAGGGAAAAAAAAAACTGTTTTTGCGGCTCGGGTGCAGACCCATTCACTTGCATCCGTTGCTCCGTTTCAAGGCCCCGCAAAAAAAATATAGCATGCCCTATTCTTGTCCGTTTTGCGGACAAGAATAGGCATTTCTACAACGGGCCGCCCGTTCCGTAAATTTGCGGAAGGCACACGGGCGGCTTCCGTTTTTTGCGGATTGTCAAAAACGGCACGGTCGTGTGCATGAGGCCTAACACCTATGTGATAACCTTTTCAACTTTTTAACTGCAGATACGCTAATTCTCGGGCTCCTTTTTTGCCATCCAAGATGACGACACAACTTCTCAAACTATCTATTTCCCATGTGCCTTCCAATTTGTCCAGCAGGATGTGTCTTAGGTTTCCAAGTGCACAGTATGCATCAGATAGTCTGAGAAGTGGTGCAGCCATCTTGGATGACACATCTTCAGCTAAAAATATCTTTCTTCTTGAACCAAAAAGTTGCTTTAAGGACTTCAACTGTAGCATCACTGTTGAACAATGTTAAATTCTTGGAGAACACAATATTACATTTTGCATGCTTCACTCTGGTGCTCAGGAGGAGTAATTCTCTTGGAGTTGTCCTCTTTGCTCTACCAGCACACCGGCTCTGCATAGTTAGGAGGATAGTCCTTTCTGTAGGTTTCAGGACAGCCATTCACACTGCACACTGTTCAGTTTACTCTCCACTCATGCATTATGTGATGTCTCTCAGTGTCCTTGAGGTCACTTGTCTCAGCCCACTGGCTAGTCTGAAGAAGGCTGTAAAAGGTAGACTGTTCTGTAGTTTGAGCAACGGGTCCCTATAACAATACACCCAATCTCTGTGACATTACTGTCATTTTCTTCTTCCTCCTAATATTATATTGCAGAGTTCAACGTTTTATTACTGCTACCTATGCCCGCACCAAGCCTGAACTGACTCCGGACTCTTCCTGCACAATTAGGAGCCTGTGACCCAGGCAGGTTTCAGCAGTGCCACCTTGTACAGTGGCCGACCAAACATCACACACAAAAGGGCGAAGACAGGACAAATGTTACTCAAAGGGACGCACACACAGGAACAGAAGGTGGGACACACTAACAGGAATAAAAATAAAATACAAAAGGAGGGAGACAAAAATATTCTAATGAGGAATATCTGGCTTTATACCTGGGGGGCCCACACAAGGGCTTATAAAGAGGACCATTGAAGAACTTGGTATTGGTTTCTCATTACACGTACACGTTCATGAAACACACTGAGGCAATGTGGAGCACAAGGGAGAACTCCACAGATCACTGACAAATTTACAATTTAGGTGCAGATTTATAGTACCACATAATGGTGGTGATGGAGGTCATGTAGAGGAGTTTTTACAGTAGGCCCAAAATATGCAAGCAAAATCATCTTAATTAAATGGTTTTGACCTGAAGACATTCCCCGTCCTATTAGGGCACATGGAAAGAGGGTATCCTCAGTATAGGTCATTGATATCTGATTAGTAGTAGTCTGACTCCCAGGACCCCAACCGATTAGCTGTTTGAAGAGGCTGCATCGCTCCTGTGAGCACCGCTGCCTCCTCACAGCTCACCATGCACAGCACGGTACATTGTATGGAGGGTGTGCTTGGTATAACAGCCATTCACTTGAATGGAAATGAGCTACTCCTAGGCTATGTGACAATTAAAAGTGACATCATTGGCCTAGGAAGAGATTGCCACAGTCTTCTCAAACAGCAGATTGATGGGGATTGTTTATATTTGACTCCAGGAAAACCGCTTTGAGGGTTTATCTTGTACTACTTAACTAAATTCAAAGTTTATATGTAGTACATATGCAGTTTATATGTTCTCCCCATGTTTCTTTGGGTACTCAAAAAAGCATATTGATAGGCTACTTGCTTGGCCCTAATTATTTGTCTCTACTAGACATGTCTGAGACAGGAAAATTGGTTTTTAAGACCACTTAGGGACCGGGGCCAATATCTGAACAGCGCTATGGAATATTTAGTGTTCCTGAAAATAAGCAAGAGGATCTAAAGAATAAAAATGGGAACACCTAGACATTCAGTGTAATAGGTAGTGACTAAAGCTACAAATTAACATCTTTCTATAATAAAATAAGAGAGAGAAGGTTCTTTCTCCCCTCGTTGTAGTCCATCAAAGTTCTTCTACTTTCAGTCTGACTTTACATCTATTTTGTTTGGATTTTTACCCATAGCTTCCTTCATATTACTTGAACTTTGCACTTGCCAAGAGTTTTACTGAAAGAGAAATCAAGCATTCTTGCTCTCCTTAGGAAAGGAAAGAAAATAAACACGCCAATAACGCTTGTCAGAAATAAGTGCTCCATTTAGCATCCTTCTTCCCAAAGAATGTTCAGATAACATTTAATATTAAAATAATATATGCCATGTATTACTAATAAAGCAGAGTCGGAACAGAGTATACATATCCTACAGGATTTCTCACAGAAGAATGAGCTCTGATAGGAAAATTATTTGTAATAACATCCACATGTACTTAATTTTGATTTATGGGATGCTATACATAATTGAATCTATGGCTGTTCTATTATACTGTAATATAAGAATCAACATGCAATGAAAATACAGAAAAAGCAGAGCATGCCATACCATGGTTAGAAACTCCATTATGTTCGGGTAATCACCCAACTGTGTTGGAAGTTGTCAGCGGAGTGTACGTTTTTATCCTCAATCAGGGTTCCCCAACTATCCTTCTTGTCGGACCGCTAGATGCTGGGTCCTTGGTGTGAGTTGAATAATAGCCAGTTGACCATCTAATGTGTTTGGAGGTGTCATTTCTTCTCTGTCGGCAGGGACAAGGGACTGGTATGTTGAATAGTGATGGATGAACATCGGCCGGGATGGTTCGCAAACAAGAACGCGTGTTCGCGATCAAATGTTGGTGAACCAAGCATTCGCGGCAGGCACCATTGACTTTAATGGCAGCCGAACCTGAAAAACCTTCAGGTCATATTTTCAGCCACCAAATGCTTACTAGAAGTGCACAAATAGTCCCACAACATGGACAGTGATATAACAGAGGGGGGTCATTAGCAAAAATTCCCACAAAAATATGTATTTTAATCAGGAACCATTTTTAAGCGTCTTAAAGGGAAACTCTCAAAAATGTGCCCTGCTGGAGCCTAGAAAAATGTTGCTTTAGGCCACAGGAGTAGAGACCCCAAAAATTAGGCATTCACCTGACAGAAAAGAACTTGTGATTATGTGGTTGGAGGTACATTAGGCGGTCACTGGATAAAAATGTTACTGTAGGCCACGGGAGTACAGGCCCCAAAAATTAGGCATTCACCTGACAGAAAAGAACTTGTGATTATGTGGTTGGAGGTACATTAGGCGGTCACTGGATAAAAACTTTACTGTAGGCCAGTACAGGCTCCAAAAATTAGGCATTCACCTGACAGAAAAGAACTTGTGATTATGTTGTTGGAGGTACATTAGGCGGTCACTGGATAAAATTTTTACTGTAGGCCACTGGAGTACAGGCCCCAAAAATTAGGCATTCACCTGACAGAAAAGAACTTGTGATTATATGGCTGGAGGTACATTAGGCGGTCACTGGATACAATTTTTACTGTAGGCCACTGGAGTACAGGCCCCAAAAATTCGGCATTAACCTGACAGAAAAGGCCTTTTATGCCACTGTATATACATAAGATAAGGACAATTCTTTGTTCTGTGTGGTGGCAGATATGTGTGGGCTGGCATGAGGAAATTCAATTACATGTGGTCGTCACAGGTGTTGAATTCCTCCGAGATCCATGCCTCATTCATTTTTAGAAATGTGAGGTAGTCCACACTGTGGTGAGCTAGGCGAGTGCGCTTATCGGTCATAATTCCCCCAGCTGCGCTGAACGTCCTTTCGGACAGTACACTCAACGAGGGGCAAGCCAAGACTTCCATGGCAAATTGTGCCAGCTCCATCCCCGGAAGAAGCAAGCGTATCTGGCGAAACGGCGTTGGGAGGCGGCGGCTAAGGAGCCAGCACACGGCGGGTATTTACTACTTTTATGTTTCTCTACATGTCACTTGTGCTTTTTCCTTATTCCTTGGTTTTGTCCGGGAGCTTATGCACCTCACTGACAGGTGAATGTGGATGCCTGCTCTGTTCCTGCTGTTCGCAGTGTCCCTCATGTGCTGACCCCTCAGCCTCCTCCTTGGTTTTGTGTCCTCCATTTTGTTATGGCTGCTGTGTGTCTATTGCTGGGTGACATGAACCCCCTTTTGCCGTGAATGAACCCCTGCTATGCCTAGGTGACATGGGCTTCGTTCTCTCAAAATCCTCTGTTCTATTGCTGGGTGACATGAACCCCCTTTTGCCGTGAATGAACCCCTTCTGTGCCTGGGTGACAGGGGCCTAAATCTCTCAAAATCCTCAGTTCTATTGCTAGGTGACATGAACCCCCTTTTGCCGTGAATGAACCCCTGCTGTGCCTGGGTGACAGGGGCCTAAATCTCTCAAAATCCTCTGTTCTATTGCTGGGTGACATGAACCCCCTTTTGCCGTGAATGAACCCCTGCTCTGCATTGCTGACAGGGAACTAAATTTAGTGAAAACATCTGTTACTGATCGAAAGATGCGCGACTACAAGCGCACGCTGCTGATGGCATTCCCACCTGACAGCGGTGGCACTGTGGAAGCACAAGGCGAAGGCAGAGGAGGAGGAAGAGCACCTGAGAAGGCAGGGTTGGCATGGCCAAAATGTGGAAAAGCTTTGTCAGCCTTGGAGGTGCTGACCTGCCCTGCAGCCAGCGCATAGTGTGAACGTGTGTTTAGCACGGCAGAGGGCATTATCACAGGCTGCAGCCAATGTGGACAAGCTTACGTTTATTAAAATGAACCAGGCATTGATCCCACAGGACCTTTTGCAGAATAGACATTTATACCAGCCTCAACCATCCATTCTTGTACTCAAGTGCACTTATTCTTTGTTTTATTTTCTTATATGTCCCAATATTTTGGGGGATACCCCAATTTAAAAATAAAAAATAACACAAATCAGTGTTAGCTACCTATTCCTCCTTCACCGCTGCTTCCACCTACACCGCCACGCCAACCTACACCGCCACATCCACCCATCCACCGCCTCCTCAACCTCCTACTCCTAGATCCAGATTGTTATTTTTAATTTTTCTGTATTTTATGTTATTTTAAGTCATTTCCCTATCCACATTTGTTTGCAGAACAGTTGTCATGCTCTTACTCACATTTTGATGCCTTTTGCAGCCCTCTAGCCCTTTCCAGGACTATTTTAGAGCCATTTTAGTGCCCAAAAGTTTGGTTCCCGATTGACTTCAATGGGGTTCGGGGTCAAGTTCGGGTCAAGTTCGGGTCCCGGACCCGAACTTTTTTTAAAGTTCGGCCGAACTCGTCGAACCCGAACATCCAGGTGTCCGCTCAACTCTAAACTCTAGTAACAATGAAAAAGACCCTCTTAGAAAACACCAGACTAAACAAGTTGGAAACAGATTAAGATTCAGTTGGGGCAAAATTATTGAGAGATCCCTGTGGCTCGTGTTGTGACACAGTCACAATGAGATTATCTCACCAAACAAATGAAAAACCAGGTTCAGTTTGGAAATCCATTTGTCATATTAAGAATTACCTATTTCTAATCAGAGAGGTCTCAGAGCTTTTTGTAGAGAAGGAGCCTCAACATGTATACTTGTACGGCAAAGATTTTTATTTAATAGATGTCCATACGCCCATTATCTACATTAAGATACTTGGTGGATCTTCAGTGTTTACAAGGAACTCATTCTATTAACCTTTCCATCAGAGGACATGTTAAAAGAAGTTGTTCAAAAGCAAGTTACCCAGTCAATTACGGTTATATAATATGATTGCTATAAAGTGACTTATAAGTGGACCTAAGGGAAATAAAAATAAAGGTTTAGTCCCCATTATGATTATATGCAGGTAAAGTCAGGAGGTTATGCACTTCATGTTAGCTAAAAGGGTCAATGCAGGGGTTGTATAATAAACATTCATCACATTTAATGCTATATTTTTTAAATATTTTTTTAGATATTTCATGTTTACTTCTAGACATTTACTTCTTTACTTCTAGACATTTGTATGTATATATATATATATATATATATATATATATATATAGAAAACAAAGAAGTAGGACTGCACTCCAAGATAGTGATAAAATCAGCAAGTGGTTTATTCACCCATAATATGGCAAGTCTTGCGACGTTGCTCCCACTGGATTTTTTCTTCTCTATATATATATATATATATATACAGTTGAAAGAAAAAGTATGTGAACCCTTTGGAATGATATGGATTATTGCACAAATTGGTCATAAAATGATCTGATCTTCATCTAAGTCACAACAATAGACAATCAAGCAGACTGCTTAAACTAATAACACACAAAGAATTAAATGTTACCATGTTTTTATTGAACACACCATGTAAACATTCACAGTGCAGGTGGAAAAAGTATGTGAACCCTTGGATTTAATAACTGCTTGAACCTCCTTTGGCAGCAATAACTTCAACCAAACATTTCCTCTAGTTGCAGATCAGACGTGCACAACGGTCAGGAGTAATTCTTGACCATTCCAGAAGGCGTATTTTCTTCTGTTTAAGCCATTCTGTTGTTGATGTACTTTTATGCTTTGGGTCATTGTCCTGTTGCAACACCCATCTTCTGTTGAGCTTCAGCTGGTGGACAGATGGCCTTAAGTCTTGATAATGTCTTAATAAACTTGGGAATGAATTTTTCCTTCGATGATAGCAATCCGTCCAGGCCCTGACGCAGCAAAGCAGCCCCAAACCATGTCGCCCCCACCACTATACTTCACAGTTGGGATGAGGTTTTGATGTTAGTGTGCCTCTTTCTCTCAACACATAAAGTTGTGTGTTTCTTCCAAACAACTCAACTTTGGTTTCATCTGTCCACAGAATATTTTGCCAGTACTGCTGTGGAACATCCAGGTGCTCTTGTGCAAACTGTAAACGTGCAGCAATGGTATCCTCCCATGAAATCTATTTTTGTTTAGTGTTTTTCGTAGATTCGCTGACAGAGATGTTAGCATATGCCAGAGACTTTTGTAAGTCTTTAGCTGACACTCTAGGATTCTTCTTCGCCTCATTGAGCAGTCTGCGCTGTACTCTTGCAGTCATCTTTACAGGACGGCCACTCCTAGGGAGAGTAGCAGCAGTGCTGAACTTTCTCCATTTTTAGACAATTTGTCTTACCGTGACTGATGAACAGCAAGGCTTTTAGAGATACTTTTATAACCCTTTCCAGCTTTATGCAAGTCAACAATTCTTAATCGTAGGTCTTCTGAGAGCTCTTTTGTGCGAGGCATCATTCACATCAGGCAATGCTTCTTGTGAAAAGCAAACCCAGAACTGGTATGTGTTTTTTATAGGGCAGGGCAGCTGTAACCAACACCTCATCTGATTGATTGGACTCCAGTTGGCTGACACCTCACTCCAATTAGCTTTTAGAGATGTCATTAGTCTAGGGGTTCACATACTTTTTCCACCTGCACTGTGAATGTTTACATGGTGTGTTCAATAAAAACATGGTAACATTTAATTAGAGTTGAGCGGACACCTGGATGTTCGGGTTCGACAGGTTCGGCCGAACTTGAGAAAAAAGTTTGAGTTCGGGACCCGAACTTGACCCCAAACCCCATTGAAGTCAATGGGACCCGAACTTTTGAGCACTAAAATGGCTGTAAAAATGTCATGGAAAGGGCTAGAGGGCTGCAAATGGCATCAAAATGTGGTTAAGAGCATGGCAAGTGCTCTGCAAACAAATGTGGATAGGGAAATGACTTTAAATAACATAAAATAGGTAAAAATAAAAAATAATAATCTTGATCTAGGAGGACGAGGTCCATATGGAGTAGGAGGTCGAGGAGGCGGTGGATGTGGCGGTGTAGGTGGAAGCGGCGGTGGAGGAGGTAGCCTACACTGCTTTTTGGTTTTACATTTTATTTTTAAAATTAGGGTACACCCCAAAACATTTGGAAATATAACCTGTGATAACCCCCTCCAGTCATGCTAAACACACATTCAGACAATACACTGGCTGCAGGGCAGACCAGCACCTCCAAGGGGTAAAGGGCAAGCTCAGGCCATGTGCCCAATTTGGAGACCCAGAAGTTCCAGGGGCTGACCCCTGTCAGTCACTTCATGTAGGCGTGTGCACACTTACTGCCCCACCATGTCGCACGTCCCCGTGATGTTCACGATCCAATTTGATATCTGCTCTATCAACTTTCGTTGTTCTTTTATGTGCCTACCATGGTGATCACGGGTGGTGGGGAATCAGGGTTCCAGGCCAGAGAGGGAGCATGAGAAAGAGATACCACATCCAAGGGAGGATTCATTTTTTCAAATTAAAAATTATAGAGTTGAAATATGGGAGAAATTATTAAAGCATAAAAGTGTGACAACTTTTCAAAGTTTAAGCATTGAATGAAAGGATGTGGCGTGCATTAATTACTGAATAATATATAAAATTTTATTCCCTGTCACCTATGCATAGCAGGTGTTTATTCACGTCTAAAATTGTATAATGTCAACCCAAGAATGTAACAGAAAAATTATTGAAATTTATTAAGCTGTCAGGCTACTTTCACACTTGCGGCAGAGAGATCCGGCAAGCAGTTCCGTCGCAAGAACTGCCTGCCGGATCAGGCAAAATGCATGCTAACTGATGGCATTAGTAAGACTGATCAGGATCCTGATCAGTCTTAAAAATGCCTGATCAGTCGAAAAAATGCATTGAAATGCCGGATCCGTCTTTCCGGTGTCATCCGGCAAAAACGGATCCGGCATTTATTTTTTCACCTTTTTTTCAGTCTGCGCATGCGGATACCGGAAGGACGGATCCGGCATTCAGGTATTCTGAATGCCAGATCCGGCACTAATACATTCCTATGGGAAAAAATGCCTGATCCGGCATTCAGGCAAGTCTTCCGTTTTTTTAGCCGGAGATAAAACCGTAGCATGCTACGGTTTTCTCTTTTGCCTGATCAGTCAAAACGACTGAACTGAAGACATCCTGATGCAAACTGAACGGATTACTCTCCATTCAGAATGCATGGGGACATACCTGATCAGTTCTTTTCCGGTATAGAGCCCCTGTGACGGAACTCTATGCCGGAAAAGAACAACGCAAGTCTGAAAGTAGCCTAAACTAGGTAGTGGAAAGGTATATTACACCCAAAAATTTGTGAATTTCACAAAAAAATTTAACTGACAATTATATATTTTTCAAACCTGTCTACTACGTATAGCAGTGGTACATCACACCCACAAATTTGTGAATTTCACCGTAAAATGTAACTGACTATTTACTTATCTTTTTAACTTGTCTACTAGGTATAGCAGTGGTACATCACACCCAAACATTAGTGAATTTCACCAGAAAATAAAACTGACAATTTTTTTAAATTTTTTTTTACCCGTCTACTAGGTATAGCACTGGTACTATACACTGTGGCAAAACTAACCTCGCCACTGGGTTTTGGAGAGGCCTGTTTACCAGCCTCTTGCCTCAGGATTATGGCCCATACTAACTTTAAAGGAGAAGACAGACCGGCCGCACAGCTTAAATCTGTCTTTGGAATTGTATTTTGTTATGTGAGGGTACCCAGATAGCTAATTTTATTGTATTCGTGTATTCTGAGTGCCATTCACCTAATGATATGCACTCAGACTTGAGCTATCTGGGGCTATGTTAAATGTCTGTGTTTGCTGTGGGGGTGTGACATTGGGTGTTTGGGTGGTGATTTCTGTCCTGTTGTCCCCACATGTGTATTGGTGATTTACCTTTGTCCTGAGAGATAATTGAATTGCTCCTCGGGTGTCTCCAGGGCAGAGAGGAGGAAACCATGATGCATTGTGGGGATGTGTTGTGTCTGTGTATCCTGAGTGCTACGTATCTGTCCTGTGTCACAGTCTTCCTTCTGGTCCCCTAGGGGCGTGTCCACCAGATGGGGATCTGCATAAATACGGGCGGGTAGCCCTCAATAAAGTGTTCCTGTTTTATACCTTCATGAAGTCTTGGCTCATGTTTGGGGGATGGAATAACTACACTCTTGGGGATTGCTATATCACAATACTCCCCTGAGTATAAGCTCTTGTAAGAGCTTGTTCATGGTTCCTGCTCTCTGGATGTAGGCGAGGTTCACCCACTGGGAGCTGAAGCCCGGTCTTGGGTCCAGCGTGGGTGGAGGACGGTGAGACCCCAACCAAGCTGCGGCGGTTCGTGGGGTCTGTAGTGCGTACGGTGTCAAGTGGAGTGCTTGGAGTCCTCTGGAAGCACTAGGAGCATCTATCGACGGAGGTACCCGGTCGGGGTGCTAGGAGTTTCGTTACATACACACCAAAATTGTTGAATTTCACCCTAAAATGTAAATCAATTATTTTTTTTTAACCGGTCTACTAGGTATAGCAGTGGTACTATACACCCAAAAATTGGTTAATTTCACCCGAAAATGTAAATGACTATTTTTTTTTTTTTTGTTTAACCTGTCTACTAGGTATAGCAGTGGTACTATACACCCAAAAATTTGTTCATTTCACCAGAAAATGTAACTGACAATTTATTTTTAATTTTTAACCGGCCTACTAGGTATAGCAGTGGTACTATACACCCAAAAATGGTGAATTTCACCCGAAAATGTTAATGACAAAGTAGTGAAATTATATAAAATAAAATAAGTACAAATAAAAAAAAATATTGATTTTTGAGGTGGAGTTCCATATGGAGTAGGAGTTTGAGAAAGCGGTGGACGTAGCAGTGTAGGTGGAAGCAGGGGTGGAGGAGGACGAGGTAGCCAACACAGGTTTTTGGTTTTAATTTTATTTTTTTAAATTAGTGTGTGAAAGAGTGTGAAATATCCAAAATGCAAGAATGAGCGATTGCGCTGCAGTATAACAATGGCTGGTTAGTGCTGGTATACATGTCTATTCTGCACAAGGTACGGACAAGTCCTGAGGGATCCATGCCTGGTTCATTTTAATGAACGTGAGCTTATCCACATTGGCTGTGGACAGGCGGCTGCGCTTGTCTGTGATGACACCTCCAAGGCTTAAAGGGCAAGCTCAGGCCATGTGCCAAATTTGGAGACCCAGAAGTTGAAGGGGGCAGACCCGTCATTCAGTACGTGTAGGCATGTGCACACATACTGCTCTACCACGTTGGTGAAATGCTGCCTCCTGCTAAGACGTTCCATATCAGCTAGTGGTGCTGGTTGTTGTGGCGTGCTGACAAAGCTTTTCCACATTTCGGCCATGCTAACCCTGCCTTCTGAGGTGCTGGCGGTGCCCCAGCTGCGTTGGCGACCTCTTCCTCATCCTCTGCCTTCGCCTTGTGCTTCCACTGTGCCCCCGCTGTCAGGTGGGAATGCCACCAGCAGCGCGTCTACCAGCGTGCGCTTGTACTCGCGCATCTTACAATCACGCTCCAGTGAGGGAATTAAGGACGGTACGTTGTCCTTGTAACGGGGATCCAGCAGTGTGGCCACCCAGTAAACAGCGCAAGTTAGAATGTGGGCAACTCGGTGGTCGTTGCAGAGACACTGCAGCATGTAATCACTCATGTGTGCCAGGCTGCCCAGAGGCAATGAAAAACTGTCCTCTGTGGGAGGTATATCGTCTGTGTCCTCTGTATCCCCCCATCCACGCACCAGTGATGGCCATGAGCTGGTCTGGGTGCCACCCTACTGTGAACATGGTTCTTCCTCCTCCATCCTCTCCTTCTCATCCTCCACCTCCTCATTCTCCAGAACTGTGCCCTGGCTGGACAATTGTATACCTTGGGTTTGTGGGTGCAGAACCCACCCTCAGAGCCACTTGGGAATGACTGGCTGGAAACCCTACGAAATGATCCCTCTTCCTCCTCCTCCTCCTGTGCCACATCCTCTTCCATCATCGCCAGGACCGTTTTTTCAAGGAGGCATAGAAGTGGGATGGTAACGCTGAGAACGGCGTTATCGGCACTGGCCATGTTGGTAGAGTACTCGAAACAGCGCAACAAGGAACACAGGTCTCGCATGGAGGCCCAGTCATTGGTGGTGAAGTGGTGCTGTTCTGCCGAGCGACTCACCTGAGCGTGCTGCAGCTGAAACTCCACTATCGCCTGCTGCTGCTCGCACGGTCTGGCCAGCATGTGCAAGGTGGGGTTCCACCTTGTGGGCACGTCGCATATGCGGCGGTGAGCGGGAAGGCCGAAGTTACGCTGCAGCGCTGACAGGCAAGCAGCAGCAGGGTGAGAACGGCGAAAGCGCGCACAGACGCGCACTTTATGCAGCAGCTCTGAGATAGGGGGTAATTTTTAAGCAATCTCTGCACCACCAAATTCAGCACATGCGCCAGGCAAGGGATGTGCGTCAAACCGGCTAGTGCCAGAGCTGCTACGAGATTTCACCCATTATCGCACACCACCAGGCCGGGCTTGAGGCTGACTGGCACAAACCACTCATCGGTCTGTTGTTCAAGGCCCGTCAACAGCTCCTGCGCGGTGTGGGGTTTGTCCCCCAAACAGATACGTTTTAAAACTGCCTGCTGTCGTTTACCCCTGGCTGTGCTGAAGTTGGTGGTGAAGGTGTTACGCTGACCGGATGAGGAGCTGGTAGAGGATGAGGAAGCAGAGTAGGAGGAGGAAGCAACAGGAGGCAAACTGAAGTGCCCTGCAATCCTCGGTGGTGGAAGGACATGCGCCAAACTGCTATCCGCCTCAGACACAGCCGCCACTGCATTTACCCAGTGTGCTGTTATGGAGATATAACGGCCCTGACCGTGCTTATTGGTCTGCGTATCCGTAGTCAGGTGCACCTTGCCACAGATGGCCTTGCGCAGTGCACACCTGATTTTGTCCCCTACTTGGTTGTGCAGGTAAGGGATGCCTCGTCTTGAAAAGTAGTGGCGGATGGGCACAACGTACTGTGGGACAGCCACCGCCATAAGGCCTTTAAAACTATCCGTCTCCACCAGACGGAATGACAGCATTTCATAGGCCAGTAATTTAGAAATGCTGGCATTCAGGGCTAGGGATCGCGGGTGGGTAGGGGGGTACTTCCTCTTCCTCTCTAGCGTTTGGGAGATGGAGAGCTGAACGCTTGCGTGGGAAATTGTGGAGATGCTTGGTGACCCAGGTGTTGGTGTTGCTGGCAAATTCTCTGTTTGCGGGGTGGCAGGTGGCACTGTCACTCCAGAGGTGGATGAAAAGGCAGAGACTGCAGCAGAAGCAGGAGAAGCCAGAGACCTTTCTTGGTTTTTGAGGTGTCTACTTCACTGCAGCTCGTGCTTTGCACTTAAATGCCTGGTCATGCAGGTTGTGCTCAGGTGGAGAACGTTTATGCCTCGCTTCGGGCTCTGATTGCACAGCGTGCAAACCACTTGTGTCTTGTCGTCAGCACATTGTCTGAAGAACTGCCACGCCAACAAACTCCTTGAAGCTGGCTTTGGTGTGCTCGGTCCCTTGCTGCGGTGGGCAGTAGCAGGCGTACTGTCTAGAGGACGGCCGCTCCGCTTTTGTACCCTGCTCCCTCTTCTGCTGTGCTGGTGGCTCTGTGCGACCACCGCCTATTCCTCTCAACTACATTGTTCACTCACATGACGTTGATTCCATGTGGGGTCGAGGACCTCATCGTCCTCCACATCATCTTCCACCCAGTCTTCACCCCTGCCTTCCATGGCGGTCTGCACACTTTTGAGAGCCCCAGCAGTTGGCACCTGTGTTTCGTCATCATCCGAGACGTGCTGCGATGGTCCTCCCATGTATTCATCTTAAAAAATAAGTGGTTGGGCATCGGTGCACTCAATCTCTTCCACTTCTGGGGCAGGGCTAGGTGGATGGCCCTGGAAAACCCTGCTAACAGAGTCATCAAAAAGCAGAAGAGACTGCTGCATGACTTGGGGCTCAGACTGCTTGGCTGATTTGCAAGGGGGTGAGGTGAAAGACTGATCGACATCGGCTGCATGTGTCAACTGTGGTCTTTCAGCAGGAGACTGGGTGGGAGACAATGTGAAGGAACTGGATCCACTGTCAGCAACCCAATCTACTATCGCCTGTACTTGTTCAGGCCTCACCATTCGTAGAGCCGCATTAGGCCCGACCAAATACCGCTGCAAATTCTGTGCCTACTCGCACCTGAGGAAGGGGTTTCACTTGTGCGTGCAGCTGGCACAGATCGACCACGTCCTCTCCCTGCAACAGGAGCTCCACCAGCAGCACCACGACCTGGGCCACGTCCCTTATTTGAAGCTCTCCTTATATTTCTCGAATTTAGGATCTTGCCCTAAATGGGTGTTTAATTAATAGTAGAATAGAAGGACAGTATCTAAAGGGTGTATCTCACATGGCCTGAACCAGACTAGGCCTCAATTAAAGATTTCTTTGCCCAAAATGGCTGTATTTCAAATACCTGAATCAAACCCCTGTATGTAGAGGGTGTATCTCACACGACCTAAACCAGTGAAGGCCTGAATTAGAGATTTCTTTGCCCAAAATGGCTGTATTTCAAATGCCTGAATCAAACCCCTGTATGTAAAGGGTGTATCTCACATGGCCTGAATCGGTGTAGGCCTGAATTAAAGATTTCTTTGCCTAAAATGGCTGTATTTGAAATGGCTGTATTTCAAATGCCTTATTCAAACCTCTGTATGTAGAGGATGTATCTCACACGGCCTGAATCAGTGTAGGCCTGAATAAAGATTTCTTTGCCCAAAATGGCTGTATTTCAAATGCCTGAATCAAACCCCTGTATGTAGAGGATGAATCTCACACGGCCTGAATCAGTGTAGGCCTGAATTAAAGATTTCTTTGCCTAAAATGGCTGTATTTCAAATGCCTGAATCAAACCCCTGTATGTAGAGGGTGTATCTCACACGGCCTAAACCAGTGAAGGCCTGAATTAAAGATTTCTTTGCCCAAAATGGCTGTATTTCAAATGCCTGAATCAAACCCCTGTATGTAGAGGGTGTATCTCACACGGCCTGAATCAGTGTAGGCCTGAATTAAAGATTTCTTTGCCTAAAATGGCTGTATTTCAAATGGCTGTATTTCAAACGCCTGAATCAAACCCTTGTATGTAGAGGATGTATCTCACACGGCCTGAATCAGTGTAGGCCTGAATTAAAGATTTCTTTGCCCAAAATTGCTGTATTTCAAATGTCTGAATCAAACCCCTGTATGTAGAGGGTGTATCTCACACGGCCTGAATCAGTGTAGGCCTGGATTAAAGATTTCTTTGCCGAAAATGGCTGTATTTCAAATGCCTGAATCAAACCCCTGTATGTAGAGGGTGAATCTCACACGGCCTGAACCAGTGTAGGCCTGAATTAAAGATTTCTTTGCCCAAAATTGCTGTATTTCAAATGGCTGTATTTCAAATGCCTGAATCAAACCCCTGTATGTAGAGGGTGTATCTCACACAGCCTGAACCAGTGTAGGCCTGAATTAAAGATTTCTTGGCCCAAAATGGCTGTATTTCAAATGCCTGAATCAAACCCCTTTATGTAGAGGGTGTATCTCACACGGCCTGAATCTGTGTAGGCCTGAATTAAAGATTTTTTTGCCCAAAATGGCTGTATTTCAAATGGCTGTATTTCAAATGCCTGAATCAAACCCCTGTATGTAGAGGGTGTATCTCACACGGCCTGAACCAGTGTAGACCTGAATATTGGTGCACCAAATGGCGGTATTTCAAATCTCTGAATCTAACCCAAATGTATTAAGGGTGTATCTCACAATGACATCTGCATCAAAGGCTGCCAACTAAATTTGTTTTGCCCAAACGAGTGTTTGTTTAGCAACGGAATTTGACAGCAGTATAAGAGCCTGTAATTTCACACGTGCTGATGCTGCAAGGCCTGAAAATAGTGGTTTTTGGCAAAAGAAGTGTGTTTTTAAAACCCCAGAAAATTATGGGTGTATTTCTAGCTTAAATTGCACACTGACTAATCCAGATGTTGTATATTGCCAAAAAAGTGTTTTTTTGGTAACAGAATATGAAAGCTGTATATATTAATCACCTCAGCTCCCCTAGCTTAAACACCCTTAATGACCAGACCACTTTTTGCAATTCTGTACTACACTACTTTCACAGTTTATTGCTCGGTCATACAACTTACCACCCAAATTAATTTTACCTCCTTTTCTTCTCACTAATAGAGCTTTCATTTGGTGGTATTTCATTGCTGCTGACATTTTTACTTTTTTTGTTATTAATCGAAATTTCTTTGCCCAAAATGGCTGTATTTCAAATGCCTGAATCAAACCCCTGTATGTAGAGGGTGTATCTCACACGGCCGGAATCAGTGTAGGCCTGAATTAAAGATTTCTTTGCCTAAAATGGCTGTATTTCAAATGGCTGTATTTCAAACGCCTGAATCAAACCCTTGTATGTAGAGGATGTATCTCACACGGCCTGAATCAGTGTAGGCCTGAATTAAAGATTTCTTTGCCCAAAATTGCTGTATTTCAAATGTCTGAATCAAACCCCTGTATGTAGAGGGTGTATCTCACACGGCCTGAATCAGTGTAGGCCTAAATTAAAGATTTCTTTGCCGAAAATGGCTGTATTTCAAATGCCTGAATCAAACCCCTTTATGTAGAGGGTGTATCTCACACGGCCTGAATCAGTGTAGGCCTGAATTAAAGATTTTTTGGCCCAAAATGGCTGTATTTCAAATGGCTGTATTTGAAATGCCTGAATCAAACCCCTGTATGTAGAGGGTGTATCTCACATGGCCTGAACCAGTGTAGGCCTGAATATTGGTGCACCAAATGGCGGTATTTCAAATCTCTGAATCTAACCCAAATGTATTAAGGGTGTATCTCACAATGACATCTGCATCAAAGGCTGCCAACTAAATTTGTTTTGCCCAAACGAGTGTTTGTTTAGCAACGGAATTTGACAGCAGTATAAGAGCCTGTAATTTCACACGTGCTGATGCTGCAAGGCCTGAAAATAGTGGTTTTTGGCAAAAGAAGTGTGTTTTTAAAACCCCAGAAAATTATGGGTGTATTTCTAGCTTAAATTGCACACTGACTAATCCAGATGTTGTATATTGCCAAAAAAGTGTTTTTTTGGTAACAGAATATGAAAGCTGTATATATTAACCACCTCAGCTCCCCTAGCTTAAACACCCTTAATGACCAGACCACTTTTTGCAATTCTGCACTACACTACTTTCACAGTTTATTGCTCGGTCATACAACTTACCACCCAAATTAATTTTACCTCCTTTTCTTCTCACTAATAGAGCTTTCATTTGGTGGTATTTCATTGCTGCTGACATTTTTACTTTTTTTGTTATTAATCAAAATTTCTTTGCCCAAAATTGCTGTATTTCAAATGTCTGAATCAAACCCCTGTATGTAGAGGGTGTATCTCACACGGCCTGAATCAGTGTAGGCCTAAATTAAAGATTTCTTTGCCGAAAATGGCTGTATTTCAAATGCCTGAATCAAACCCCTTTATGTAGAGGGTGTATCTCACACGGCCTGAATCAGTGTAGGCCTGAATTAAAGATTTTTTTGCCCAAAATGGCTGTATTTCAAATGGCTGAATCAAACCCCTGTATGTAGAGGGTGTATCTCATACGGCCTGAACCAGTGTAGGCCTGAATATTGGTGCACCAAATGGCGGTATTTCAAATCTCTGAATCTAACCCAAATGTATTAAGGGTGTATCTCACAATGACATCTGCATCAAAGGCTGCCAACTAAATTTGTTTTGCCCTAACGAGTGTTTGTTTAGCAACGGAATTTGACAGCAGTATAAGAGCCTGTAATTTCACACGTGCTGATGCTGCAAGGCCTGAAAATAGTGTTTTTTGGCAAAAAAGTGTGTTTTTAAAACCCAAGAAAATGATGGGTGTATTTCTAGCTTAAATTGCACACTGACTAATCCAGATTTTGTAGATTGCCAAAAAAGTGTTTTTTTGGTAACAGAATATGAAATCTGTATATATTAAACTTGAATTTAACACTTGCAGATCAGGAAAATACATTTTTTTGCCCAAAAAATTGTGTTTTTAAAACCCCAGAAAATTATGGGTGTATTTCTAGCTTAAATTGCACACTGACTAATCCAGATGTTGTATATTGCCAAAAAAGTGTTTTTTTTGGTAACAGAATATGAAAGCTGTATATATTAACCACCTCAGCTCCCCTAGCTTAAACACCCTTAATGACCAGACCACTTTATACAATTCTGCACTACACTACTTTTACAGTTTATTGCTCGGTCATACAACTTACCACCCAAATGAATTTTACCTCCTTTTCTTCTCACTAATAGAGCTTTCATTTGGTGGTATTTCATTGCTGCTGACATTTTTACTTTTTTTTCTTATTAATCGAAATTTACCAAAATTTTTGCAAAAAAATGACATTTTTCACTTTCAGTTGTAAATTTTTTTTCAAAAAATGACATCTATATATACATTTTTCTCTAAATTTATTGTTCTACATGTCTTTGATTAAAAAAAATGTTTGGGTAAAAAAAAATGGTTTGGGTTTACAAACTATGGTACAAAAATGTGAATTTCCGCTTTTTGAAGCAGCTCTGACTTTCTGAGCACCTGTCATGTTTCCTGAGGTTCTACAATGCCCAGACAGTAGAAAACCCCCACAAATTACCCCATTTCGGAAAGTAGACACCCTAAGGTATTCGCTGATGGGCATAGTGAGTTCATAGAACTTTTTATTTTTTGTCACAAGTTAGCGGAAAATGATGATTTTTTTTTTCCCTTACAAAGTCTCATATTCCACTAACTTGTGACAAAAAATAAAAACTTCCATGAACTCACTATGCCCATCACGAAATACCTTGGGGTGTCTTCTTTCCAAAATGGGGTCACTTGTGGGGTAGTTATGGTGCCCTGGCATTTTAGGGGCCCTAATGCGTGAGAAGTAGTTTGAAATCAAAATGTGTAAAAAATGCCCTGTGAAATCCTAAAGGTGCTCTTTGGAATGTGGGCCCCTTTGCCCACCTAGGCTGCAAAAAAGTGTCACACATGTGGTATCTCCGTACTCAGGAGAAGTTGGGCAATGTGTTTTGGGGTGTCTTTTTACATATACCCATGCTGGGTGAGAGAAATATCTCGGCAAAAGACAACTTTTCCCATTTTTTTATACAAAGTTGGCATTTGACCGAAATATTTATCTCACCCAGCATGGGTATATGTAAAATGACACCCCAAAACACATTCCCCAACTTCTCCTGAGTACGGCGATACCACATGTGTGACACTTTTTCGCAGCCTAGGTGGGCAAAGGGGCCCACATTCCAAAGAGCACCTTTAGGATTTCACAGGGCATTTTTTACACATTTTGATTTCAAACTACATCTCACGCATTAGGGCCCCTAAAATGCCAGGGCAGTATAAATACCCCACAAGTGACCCCATTTTGGAAAGAAGACACCCCAAGGTATTTCGTGATGGGCATAGTGAGTTCATGGAAGTTTTTTTTTTTTGTCACAAGTTAGTGGAATATGAGACTTTGTAAGAAAAAAATAAAATAAAAAAATCATAATTTTCCGCTAACTTGTGACAAAAAATAAAAAATTCTAGGAACTCGCCATGCCCCTCACGGAATACCTTGGGGTGTCTTCTTTCCAAAATGGGGTCACTTGTGGGGTAGTTATACTGCCCTGGCATTTTAGGGGCCCTAATGCGTGAGAAGTAGTTTGAAATCAAAATGTGTAAAAAATGCCCTGTGAAATCGTAAAGGTGCTCTTTGGAATGTGGGCCCCTTTGCCCACCTAGGCTGCAAAAAAGTGTCACACATGTGGTATCGCCATACTCAGGAGAAGTTGGGCAATGTGTTTTGTGGTGTCATTTCACATATACCCATGCTGGGTGAGATAAATATCTCGGTCAAATGCCAACTTTGTATAAAAAACTGGGAAAAGTTGTCTTTGGCCGAGATATTTCTCTCACCCAACATGGGTATATGTAAAAAGACACCCCAAAACACATTGCCCAACTTCTCCTAAGTACGGCGATACCACATGTGTTACACTTTTTTGCAGCCTAGGTGGACAAAATGGCCCACATTCCAAAGAGCACCTTTAGGATTTCACAGGGCATTTTTTGCACATTTTGATTTCAAACTACTTCTCACGCATTAGGGCCCCTAAAATGCCAGGGCAGTATAACTACCCCACAAGTGACCCCATTTTGGAAAGAAGACACCCCAAGGTATTCCGTGATGGGCATAGTGAGTTCATGGAAGTTTTTATTTTTTGTCACAAGTTAGCGGAAAATAATGATTTATTTTTTATTTCTTTTCTTACAAAGTCTCATATTCCACTAATTTTTGACAAAAAATAAAAACTTCCATGAACTCACTATGCCCATCACGGAATACCTTGGGGTGTCTTCTTTCCAAAATGGGGTCACTTGTGGGATAGTTATACTGCCCTGGCATTTTAGGGGCCCTAATGCGTGAGAAGTAGTTTGAAATCAAAATGTGCAAAAAATGCCCTGTGAAATCCTAAAGGTGCTCTTTGGAATGTGGGCCCCTTTGCCCACCTAGGCTGCAAAAATGTGTCACGCATGTGGTATCGTCGTACTCAGGAGAAGTTGGGCAATGTGTTTTGGGGTGTCTTTTTACATATACCCATGTTGGGTGAGAGAAATATCTCGGCCAAAGACAACTTTTCCCAGTTTTTTATACAAAGTTGGCATTTGACCGAGATATTTATCTCACCCAGCATGGGTTTATGTGAAATGACACCACAAAACACATTGCCCAACTTCTCCTGAGTACGGCGATACCACATGTGTGACACTTCTTTGCAGCCTAGGTGGGCAAAGGGGCCCACATTCCAAAGAGCACCTTTAGGATTTCATAGGGCATTTTTTACACATTTTGATTTCAAACTACTTCTCACACATTAGGGCCCCTAAAATGCCAGGGCAGTATAACTACCCCACAAGTGACCCCATTTTGGGAAGAAGACACCCAAGGTATTCCGTGAGGGGCATGGCGAGTTCCTAGAATTTTTTTATTTTTTGTCACAAGTTAGCGGAAAATTATGATTTTTTTTTCTTTTTTTTCTTACAAAGTCTCATATTCCACTAATTTGTGACAAAAAATAAAAACTTCCATGAACTCACTATGCCCATCACGGAATACCTTGGGGTGTCTTCTTTCCAAAATGGGGTTACTTGTGGGGTAGTTATACTGCCCTGGCATTTTAGGGGCCCTAATGCGTGAGAAGTAGTTTGAAATCAAAATGTGCAAAAAATGCCCTATGAAATCCTAAAGGTGCTCTTTGGAATGTGGGCCCCTTTGCCCACCTAGGCTGCAAAAAAGTGTCACACATGTGGTATCGCCGTACTCAGGAGAAGTTGGGCAATGTGTTTTTGGGTGTCTTTTTACATATACCCATGTTGGGTGAGAGAAATATCTCGGCCAAAGACAACTTTTCCCAGTTTTTTATACAAAGTTGGCATTTGACCGAGATATTTATCTCACCCAGCATGGGTTTATGTGAAATGACACCACAAAACACATTGCCCAACTTCTCCTGAGTACGGCGATACCACATGTGTGACACTTTTTTGCAGCCTAGGTGGGCAAAGGGGCCCACATTCCAAAGAGCACCTTTAGGATTTCATAGGGCATTTTTTACACATTTTGATTTCAAACTACTTCTCACGCATTAGGGCCCCTAAAATGCCAGGGCAGTATAAATACCCCACAAGTGACCCCATTTTGGGAAGAAGACACCCGAGGTATTCCGTGAGGGGCATGGCGAGTTCCTAGAATTTTTTTATTTTTTGTCACAAGTTAGCGGAAAATTATGATTTTTTTTTTCTTTTTTTTCTTACAAAGTCTCATATTCCACTAATTTGTGACAAAAAATAAAACTTCCATGAACTCACTATGCCCATCACGGAATACCTTGGGGTGTCTTCTTTCCAAAATGGGGTCACTTGTGGGGTAGTTATACTGCCCTGGAATTTTAGGGGCCCTAATGTGTGAGAAGTAGTTTGAAATCAAAATGTGCAAAAATTGCCCTGTGAAATCCTAGAGGTGCTCTTTGGAATGTGGGCCCCTTTGCCCACCTAGGCTGCAAAAAAGTGTCACACATGGGGTATCGCCGTACTCAGAAGAAGTTGGGCAATGTGTTTTGGGGTGTCTTTTTACATATACCCATGTTGGGTGAGAGAAATATCTCGGCCAAAGACAACTTTTCCCAGTTTTTTATACAAAGTTGGCATTTGACCGAGATATTTATCTCACCCAGCATGGGTATATGTAAAATGACACCCCAAAACACATTGCCCAACTTCTCCTGAGTACGGCGATACCACATGTGTGACACTTTTTTGCAGCCTAGATGCGCAAAGGGCCCCAAATTCCTTTTAGGAGGGCATTTTTAGACATTTAGATCCCAGACTTCTTCTCACGCTTTAGGGCCCCTAAAATGCCAGGGCAGTATAAATACTCTAAATACTCCACATGTTACCCCATTTTGGAAAGAAGACACCCCAAGGTATTCAATGAGGGGCATGGCGAGTTCATAGATTTTTTTTTTTGCACAAGTTAGCGGAAATTGATTTTTTTGGGTTTTTTCTCACAAAGTCTCCCTTTCCGCTAACTTGGGACAAAAATTTCAATCTTTCATGGACTCAATATGCCCCTCAGCGAATACCTTGGGGTGTCTTCTTTCCAAAATGGGGTCATTTATGGGGTGTTTGTACTGCCCTGGCATTTGAGGGTCTCCGCAATCATTACATGTATGGCCAGCATTAGGAGTTTCTGCTATTCTCCTTATATTGAGCATACGGGTAATGATATATTTTTTTTTCGTTCAGCCTCTGGGCTGAAAGAAAATATGAACGGCACAGATTTATTCATTCGCATTGATCAATGTGGATGAAAAAATCTCTGCCAAAAAAAAAGGAGGGGAAAGGCGTCTGCCAGGACATAGGAGCTCCGCCCAACATCCAAACCCACTTAGCCCGTATGCCCTGGCAAACCCGATTTCTCCATTCACATCAATCGATGTGGATGAATAAATCATTGCCGGGATTTATTTTATTTTTTTATATACAAAGTGTTTGCCAAAGTATATGAACTCCACCTCCCCCTCAGCTCATAAGCCTCAGCAAACGTATCTTTTACTGCAGAGGAGAAATCTCGTCTTGCAGCGCCGCATACACCGACTTTTGTGTAATCTGACAGCAGCGCAATGCTTCTGTGAGAATGCACATCAGTGCTGCAGCTGGTTGATCGGTTGGTCCACCTAGAAGGTAATAAAAACAAAACAAAAAAGAAAAAACCAGGCCGCAACGCAATAAATTTATTAACTTTATAATAACATTTGAACGGAACATATAAACTTTATTTAACTTTTTTAACAGAACTTTAACTTTTTTGCTTACCAGTGATTTTTTATTTATTTTTTTACCTTTATCGGACAAACCTCTCCTTCCCCATGGGACAATGTGCAAAGCGCAAATCGCCCAGAGATGTGGCAAAGTACATTATGCACTTTGTCCCAGGTGAAAGGAGAGGTTTGCAGCAGCTGTGAGTGAAAGGGCCCTAATAGCCCTGTGTGCCTGTCCTGTGAGATGCAATCCCTATGCTAATTGTACCTGTGTGTGGTACTTCCGGAAACACTCCCCTAAGCATAGGGCAGGGTGGTCAGGGCAGTCAGGACAGAAATAGCGGGTGTCACGCCTTATTCCACTCCTGCTACAGACACGACATCTTTTTCGGGGTGACGGTTGGGTTGAGGTACTAGCAACGACATTGGGGAAATGTCGCTCGTGTAGACGGCTCACTACACTGGTGGTTGGGGCCACGGAACCTTCTGGATACAGGAGGTTCTCGATGATCTCTTCCTGAAATTTGAGGAAGGATCCTGTTCTCCCAGCCTTACTGTAGAGAACAAAACTATTATATGCAGCCAATTGAATCAAATATACAGACACCTTCTTATACCAGCGTCTTGTGATTCGGGAAACTAAATAAGGAGCCAACATCTGGTCATTGAAGTCCACCCCTCCCATGTGAAGATTATAGTCGTGGACTGAGAGGGGGTTTTCAATGACACTGGTTGCCCGTTCTATTTGTATTGTCGTGTCTGCGTGAATGGAGGAGAGCATGTAAACGTCACGCTTGTCTCTCCATTTCACCGCAAGCAGTTCTTCGTTACACAAGGCAGCTCTCTCCCCCCTTGCAAGACGGGTGGTAACGAGCCGTTGGGGGAAGCCCCGGCGACTAGGTCGCACGGTGCCACAGCAGCAAATCTGTTCTAGGAACAAATGCCTGAAGAGGGGCACACTTGTGTAAAAATTGTCCACATAAAGATGGTACCCCTTGCCAAATAAGGGTGACACCAAGTCCCAGACTGTCTTCCCACTGCTCCCCAGGTAGTCAGGGCAACCGACCGGCTCCAGGGTCTGATCTTTACCCTCATAGATCCGAAATTTGTGGGTATAGCCTGTGGACCTTTCACAGAGCTTATACAATTTGACCCCATACCGGGCGCGCTTGCTTGGGATGTATTGTTTTAAGCCAAGGCGCCCGGTAAAATGTATAAGGGACTCGTCTAGGCAGATGTTTTGCTCAGGGGTATACAAATCTGCAAATTTGGTGTTGAAGTGGTCTATGAGGGGCCGAATTTTGTGGAGCCGGTCAAAAGCTGGGTGGCCTCTGGGACGAGAGGTGCTGTTGTCGCTAAAGTGCAGGAAACGCAGGATGGTCTCAAATCGTGTCCTGGACATGACAGCAGAGAACATGGGCATGTGATCAATTGGGTTCGTGGACCAATATGACCGCAATTCATGCTTTTGGTTAGACCCATGTTGAGGAGAAGGCCCAGAAAAATTTTAATTTCGGAAACTTGGACTGGTTTCCACCAGAAAGACTGGGCATAAAAGCTTCCCGGGTTGGCGGCTATAAATTGAGTGGCATACCGATTTGTTTCTGCCACGACTAAGTCCAAGAGCTCCGCAGTCAAGAACAGCTCAAAAAATCCCAGTGCCGAACCGATCTGAGCTGTCTCAACCCGAACTCCAGACTGGGCGGTGAAAGGGGGAACTATTGGTGCGGCTGAAGTTGGGGGCTGCCAATCAGGGTTTGCCAGCACCTCAGGGACTCTAGGGGCTCTATGGGCCTGTCTGGGGGAACTAATGCACGTGCCACCGTACCAGCTTCAACTGCCCTTCTGGTGCTCGCCACTTCACCATGTTGTACGGCAGTGCTGGTACTAGGTCCAGGATGGGCTGCGCTGCTGGTGTATGCCTCACTACGTAATCCGACAGCGCCAGCCCCACTCTGCTGCCCTTGAAGCGGATCCTGCGCAACCTGTGGTCTAGCAACACGGGGCCGGATATGCCTGGTGCTATCAGGGACCTCAACCTCCTCGTCCGAACTTTGGGTCAGACTGCCACTGCTTTCTACAGGTTCATATTCTGACCCGCTGGATTCGTCAGATGAGGGTTCCCATTCCTCCTCCGACTGGGTCAGAATCCTGTAGGCCTCTTCAGAAAAATACCCCTTGTTTGCCATTTGATCAACTAAATTTAGGGGGTATTCCCTGAGACTACCCAAGAAAAAAAGCAAGCCTGTCTTACAAATGGGAGGCTAGCAAAGTACAGGAGGCCGTTGCGATTGATAAAAAATATCAAAACAGATTTTTTTTTATCACCGCAGCGCTTGTAAAGTGATTGTGCAGTGATCAAAAAAAAAAAAATTTTGTCACTGCGGCGGGGCGGGCGTGGGTGAACGCACGTGTGGGCGACCGATCAGGCCTGATTGGGCAAACACTGCGTTTTGAGTGGAGGGCGAACTAAGGTGACACTAATACTATTATAGATCTGACTGTGATCAGTTCTGACTACTTACAGATACTATAAAAGTACAAATGCTGATTAGCGATACGCTAATCAGCGAATCAGTGACTGCGGTGCGGTGGGCTGGGCCAGGGCTGGGACAAGGCCATTTGGTGCCCAGGGCGAAGATGGCAAACTGCGCCCCCCCCCCCCCCCCCCCCGTTTTTAAGAAAAAAATTAGTTTGTTATTTGTATTACATTATTTTCTTACTTTTTACAGTCTGTGTGTGAGTAGCAGCTAGTGAAGGCAGGCTCCTCGTGGCTTGTTCTTCACGCGCCGACACAGCTCCCTGTAGGCTGCGCGAGTCCTCCCTCTCTCACCTCACACCTCGCCTCCGGCGTGAGCCGCGTGACGTCACACGGCGCACGCCGGTGGTATCAACCAAATGAATCCTCCATGGGGGGGGGGGCGAGGAAACGCAGAGGAGGAAAGGGAGCCCGAGCCAGGAGCGCAGTCGGCACAAAATTCATAGGGGGAGAGAAGGAGCAGCGCTGACATGGCTGGTGTGGACGGTGTAGGCGGGTGCAGGAGCGCACTCAGCACAGCAAGCACAGCAAGTACAGCAAGTGGCGCTTGGCTAATGTGGTACAGTGAAGCTGTACACTGCTGGCACTTCACCTGCGCCCAGGGCCGCTGATAGAAATCATGGGGCCCCGTACAGCATACATGACGGGGCCCCCTTCAGCTCCACCCCCTGATCCCTCCTTCAGCCACACCCCTGGCCCCGCCCTTGGCCCCTCCCCAGACGCCGCCTTGAAACAACATGCAGATTTGTCTACAAGTGATATTTATGGCGCTGGGGGGTCGTCTGTGAATGGCGCTGTTATGGAGGGGATCTGTGAATGGCACTGTTATGGAGGGGATCTGTGAATGGCACTTTTATGGAGGGGATCTGTGGATGGCACTGTTATGGAGGGGATCTGTGGATGGCACTGTTATGGAGGGGATCTGTGGATGGCACTGTTATGGAGGGGATCTGTGGATGGCACTGTTATGGAGGGGATCTGTGGATGGCACTGTTATGGAGGGGATCTGTGGATGGCACTGTTATGGAGGGGATCTGTGGATGGCACTGTTATGGAGAGGATCTGTGGATCTGGCACTGTTATGGAGGGGATCTGTGGATGGCACTGTTATGGGGGGATCTGTGGATGGCACTGTTATAGAGGGGGATCTGTGGATGACACATACCGACCTTACATTCAGCTCCTGCCTCCTCCCTCCACCCTCCAGTAACAAGTGCGGGCGGCAGCGCTCACTCACTGACGTCACGCGCCTGCGCCGCCTAGTAGGAGGAGAAGCGTGTGACGTCAGTGAGTGAGCGCCGCCCCCACACTGCCTGCTGTTACTGGAGATCGCCACTACGATATCAGCACATCAGCCTGATCCACCCCCTTTGATCTGCCGTTTCCAACTTGCGCTACCCCCGGAGCACCAGCCTGAGCGCTCGTTCGGCACAACAACACTGCAGCAGGAGGATCTCCCCGGCCTCCAGCGCACCAGCCGATTACAGCGCCGCCCAGAGAGGCTTCCCCCGTGACGTCACTGACTCAGTCCCCGCCCCTTTAACCTTTAGAAGCGCGCAGCAAAAAAATTAAAATGGCTCGGGAGTCGGCAGCCCGGGCCCCCCTGCCAGCCGGGCCCGGTACAACTGGGCCAGCTGTACTGGCCTATCAGCGGCCCTGCCTGCGCCCCCCTCCTGTCCGCAAATGGTAGCGCCCAGGGCACCGGCTCCTTCGGCCCCTGCCTTGTACCGGCCCTGGGCTGGGCGCTAACCGACGCTAACTACCTAACCAAGGGGCCTAAACTATCCTAAAACCTAACAGTCAATACCAGTGGAAAAAAAAGTGACAGTTTGCACTGATCACTTTTTTCCCTTTCACTAGGTGATTGACAGGGGCGATCAAGGGGTGATCAAGGGGTTAATTGGGGTGATGGGGGGTGATCTGGGGCGAAGTGAAGTGTTTGGTGTGTACTCACTGTGATGTCTGCTCCTCTGCTGGAACCAACCGACGAAAAGGACCAGCAGAGGAGCACAGAAGCCATTTAACACCTTATATTTATAAATATAAGGTGTTAGATGGCTTCTGATTCGATTTTTTGAAAATCGCCAGCCTGCCAGTAATGATCATTGGCTGGCAGGCTGGTGACGAAACGCTCCTTTAACTTTTGCCGGCCCGCAATGCGCATGCGCGGGCCGGCTGTGAGCGTAATCTTGCGTCTCGCGAGATGACGCGCCGGCGCGTCCAGGAGGAATGAATCGACAGCCGCCGGAACGCAATCCTGCGTTAGGCGGTCGGGAAGCAGTTAAACTTGAATTTAACACTTGCAGATCAGGAAAATACTGTTTTTTGGCAAAATAAAGTGTTTTTTTAATACCCCAGAAAATGATGGGTGTATTTCTACCTTAAATTGCACACTGACTAATACAGATGTTGTAGATTGCCCAAAAAAAGTGTTTTTTTTTGGTAACAGAATATGAAAGCTGTATATATTAAACTTGAATTTAACACTTGCAGATCAGGAAAATGCAGTTTTTTGGCAAAAAAGTGTGTTTTTAAAACCCAGAAAATGATGGGTGTATTTCTAGCTTAAAGAGGACCTTTCACCTGGAAAAACATTGTGAACTAAGTATCCTGACATTTACAGCGGCGCCCAGGGATCTCACTGCACTTACTATTATCCCTGGGCGCCGCTCCGTTCTCCCTTTATGCCCACCGGTATGTTCGGGGACTTGGTTATAGTAGGAGGAGACTGCCCTTGTTCTGCTGGGCATCTCCTCCTCCTAGGCTGTAGCGCTGGCCAATCGCAGCGCACAGCTCACAGCCTGGGAGAAAAAAAACTCCCAGGCTGTGAGCTCTGCGCTGCGATTGGCCAGCGCTACAGCCTAGGAGGAGGAGACGCCCAGCAGAACAAGGGCAGACTCCGCCTACTATAACCAAGAGTCCTAAGTCTCCGCCTACTATAACCTACTGAGCGAAGATCCCGGAGGACATAATGGGAGAACGGAGCGGCACCCAGGGATAATAGTAAGTGCAGTGAGATCCCTGGGCGCCGCTGTATATGTCAGGATACTTAGTTCACAATGTTTTTCCAGGTGAAAGGTCCTCTTTAAATTGCACACTGACTAATCCAGATGTTGTAGATTGCCAAAAAAAAGTGTTTTTTTGGTAACAGAATATGAAAGCTGTATATATTATACTTGAATTTAACACTTGCAGATCAGGAAAATACAGTTTTTTGGCAAAAAGGTGTGTTTTTAAAACCCCAGAAAATGATGGGTGTATTTCTAGCTTAAATTGCACACTGACTAATCCAGATGTTGTAGATTGCCAAAAAAGTGTTTTTTGGTAACAGAATATGAAAGCTTTATATATTTAACTTGAATTTAACACTTGCAGATCAGGAAAATACAGTTTTTTGCCAAAAAAGTGTGTTTTGAAAACCCCAGAAAATGATGCCTGTATTTCTAGCTTAAATTGCACACTGACTAATCCAGATGTTGCATATTGCCAAAAGAATTGTGATTTTCAATGTCCCAAAAGCTCAGATGCAGTGCTGGTGCACTGAGCTTGCATAAAATGGCCGCCACCGCCGCCCACCTAACTAACAGACAGATAAAAGTTTTGTTTTTTTGGTCAATGGCCTCAGGGCAGGGTAAAACGATTGTGTCCTGCACCCACACAACTATTTCTCTGTAGATCGCTGAGTTAGATTCTCTCCTATTCTCTCCCTGAAATCACCAGTCCAGCAGCATCCTCTCCCTACACTTGTAACAGCAGAGTGACGTGCAGCGCTATGTGACTCAAGCCTATATAGA
This sequence comes from Bufo bufo, assembly GCF_905171765.1. Taxonomy (NCBI): domain Eukaryota; kingdom Metazoa; phylum Chordata; class Amphibia; order Anura; family Bufonidae; genus Bufo; species Bufo bufo. The sequence continues at coordinate 80,120,134 of NC_053391.1, forward strand.
GCCTGGGTCACATGCTGCTCTGGCCAATCACAGCCATGCCATTAGTAGGCATGGCTGTGATGGCTTCTAAGGTCAGACAGTTAACCGCTTGTTGATTGGCTGCTCTGCAGCCTTTAGAAAAGCGGCAAGAAAGCGCAAAATACTGAACCCGAACGTATACTGAAATGTTCAGGTTCGGATCCGGGGTCCAAAAATCCAAAAGTTCGGTACGAACCCGAACTTTACAGTTCGGGTTCGCTCAACCCTACATTTAATTCTTTGTGTGTTATTAGTTTAAGCAGACTGTGATTGTCTATTGTTGTGACTTAGATGAAGATCAGATCACATTTTATGACCAATTTGTGCATAAATCCATATCATTCCAAAGGGTTGACATACTTTTTCTTGCAACTGTATATATATATATATATATATATATATATATATATAGTATCCAAAGGATGAGGCAGCACTCCAATTGAAGTAAAAAAGTGGATCCTTTATTCCCCTCTGTGCAACGTTTCAACCGTCTCAATGCGGTCTTTCTCAAGCATACACCAAGGTGTCATACACGGGTATATATACCCATAATACATAGCAAACAATTAAGGTGACAAATTATTCAATACTGAGTGTAATAACGTAAATAGTGCAATATACAATATATAAAAACTGACGTGATTTATATAACCTGATAATCTACATAACATGATGTTCTATACAGTGCAATACAGTGTACAAACACGTATTAATCATAGTGACAGCATAACTCTGAATTAATTGACTATAATCAAGTTCATCAGCAAAATGTCATATCACCTGTGTGCATAAAAAGAAGTGAATAATTCAGTGAGATTAAAAACAACTCACACGGCGGCACATGGACAGGAGCGCCAAACTCCGCGTCCTCACCGCCGAACCACGCATGCCCAGAGTCCCCGTCACGTCACAAGAGCGACACCCTCGGAAGAGGAGCCAAGCGTCGTCACCATGGAGACGTGGAAACACATGACCAGAGCGATCGTCATGTGACCCCTCAAGAGGATACGCCGGGTAGAACCCCGCCCATGAAGCCGGACGTGCGTCGCCAGGCAACCATACAAGCATTGTTGTCCCGGCAATAGCAAGCCCAGCAACGTGCGCAGAGGCCCGCCCCAAACCAAAGACAGACAAGGACAATTGGGAACAAGGATCGGCAGGGGGAGGGGGAATAAATACTGACGAGGGGAGAGAGACACAGAGGGCACAGCAACATAGAAGTAAATAAATAGAAGGAGGCCAATAAGCTCCCCACCGGGTCACTGTATATATAATTTAAAGAGAGGAGTGAACGTGGCTTATTAGAGTATGTCAGCACTGGGAAGAAAACCTTCATGACCTGTGCCATACTCATATTATAAGACAACAGGACGGGGGCCAAAGGGTCACGCCGCTCTCAAGGCAAAGACCCCAGGTCCATTGAGGGTATGGGATCAGAGACACGTCCATGCCACAGGACCCAAACCCAACAACCGACCCCTAAGTCTATAGAATAAAGTAAAAGAAAAGAAAAAGCCACCACTCCAAACAAACAATATAATTACAGATGACCCACATATTGTATAGCATAAACAATGTAGATGCGCCCCAAGGATCTCCCCCATCACCATAATCTCAACACAAAGACGCAGAAGAGGAAGCGCACCGTCCACGGACACCGCCAATGGTGCACCAATAATCTGGAGAAAGAAAAAAGATTGTATAAGCAATAAAACAGTAAAACTGTACATCTATATGAAACAAATTGGTTACATAATTGATGACACCAATGAAAATTCACATACACCAGGGCATAACAGGGAGAGGAACAAGAGAGAATAGTAAATAGCCCCATCCTATATCACACTCCACTTAAAATCAACATTGAGACCATGAGGTCTCAGTGTGTTGAGACAATGGATCCATCTCAGCTCACGTTGTTTGAGAGCCAATGTCCTGTCTCCTCCCCTTCTAGACAGAGTGATCTGGTCCACTAACATAAATTTTAAATCCTTCTCCTTGTGGTTGGCTTCAACAAAGTGTTTAGGAACGGGCAGATCTTTTCTTTTTTGTCTAATAGAGAACCGGTGATTGTTTAAACGTGCCTTCATGTCACAAGTGGTCTCCCCAACATAAAGGAGACCACAAGGACAGGAGAGCACGTAGATCACAAAGGAGCTGTTACATGTTAAGAAATGACCAATCTCATATTGGGTCCCCGTAACTGGATGAGTGAACCTATCCCCCTTGGTCATGTAAGCACAATTAACGCAACCAAGGCGGGGATAGGAACCCCTCCTTCGAAAGCCAATATGAGACTGTACTAAGGTCTTGGCAGGAATATCCTCCCGGACCAACTTATCCCGAAAATTGGCAGAGCGCCTATAGGAAAGCAAAGGCGGCACAGTCAAAGCCGTGATATTGGAGAAATTACTCTTAAGTATTGACCAATGTTTACGGACAATACGAGCAATTTGGACACTTTGTTCTGAATACGTGGATATAAAAGGTATCCTATCCACTTTTTTGCATGTATCATCAGATGGTACCTGTTGTGGATCCTTCACCCTGGTAAGGTGTTTATTAATCACCCGAGCAGGGTAACCACGTTCCCTAAACTTGTGCACCATCTGTGAAAAGCGAGTCGGGAGTAAATCAGGATCCTGTACCACCCTCTTGACCCTGAGTAGTTGACTGTATGGTACAGAATTGATAATAGACCTCGGATACCAACTTCCGTAATGCAGCAACGTATTACAGTCAGTGGGCTTGGTGAAAATGTCAGTAGATAATTGATCACCCACTATAGTGACAGTGGTATCAAGAAATTGGACATGGGTGGTCGAGTGCACCAGAGTAAAACTGATGTCCGGGTCCATATGGTTCAAAAAATCATGAAAGCTCTCAAGAGAAATAAAGTCACCACGCCAGATGAGGAAGACGTCATCTATGTATCGCCACCACCCCAGAACCTTGCTGAAGTGGTGGGACACATAGATAAGGTCCTCCTCGAGGGCCGCCATGAAGACATTGGCATAAGTGGGTGCCACATTAGACCCCATGGCGGTCCCTCGTAACTGGAGATAGAAGCTCTCCATAAACAGAAAATAATTATTTCTCAAAACCAAATCCAAAAGATGGATAATAAAATCTTGACAAAGTAAAGAATAATTGCTGCCAGATAGTTGTCTCCGGACTGCAGCCACCCCCCTATCGTGGTCAATGGAGGTGTACAGGCTCGTGACGTCAAAGGATGCCAGGAGACAGCCATCTGGCAGCACAATGTCAGATATTTTATCCAGAAAATCACCAGTGTCCCTGATATAGGCATAGTGTCGAAGTTGCTGTGCCCGCTGTGTCTCTCTCCCCTTGTCAGTATTTCTTCCCCCTCCCCCTGCCGATCCTTGTTCCCAATTGTCCTTGTCTGTCTTTGGTTTGGGGCGGGCCTCTGCGCACGTTGCTGGGCTTGCTATTGCCGGGACAACAATGCTTGTATGGTTGCCTGGCGACGCACGTCCGGCTTCATGGGCGGGGTTCTACCCGGCGTATCCTCTTGAGGGGTCACGTGACGATCGCTCTGGTCATGTGTTTCCACGTCTCCATGGTGACGACGCTTGGCTCCTCTTCCGAGGGTGTCGCTCTTGTGACGTGACGGGGACTCTGGGCATGCGTGGTTCGGCGGTGAGGACGCGGAGTTTGGCGCTCCTGTCCATGCGCCGCCGTGTGAGTTGTTTTTAATCTCACTGAATTATTCACTTCTTTTTATGCACACAGGTGATATGACATTATGCTGATGAACTTGATTAAAGTCAATTAATTCAGAGTTATGCTGTCACTATGATTAATACGTGTTTGTACACTGTATTGCTATGAGCTGTGCGCTGCGATTGGCCAGCGCTGCAGCAAGGGACACGCCTCATACAAAAAATCTGTCCAGTACAACAGACGGAGCTGCACACACCGGAGCCTATACCGGGCAAACGGAGCGGTGCCCAGACATACTAGTAAGTGCAGGGGGACCCCTGGGTGCCGCTCTGCCCACAGATATAGTTAGTTTTTAGTTTGTACACTAGTGAAAGGTCCTCATTAACTAAGGCCCCAGTTCCAGCTGAAGAAAAACAGCCCAAAAAGCATGATGCTGCCACCACCATGCTTCACTGTGGGTATGGTGTTCTTTTGTTGATGTGCAGTGTTGTTTTTGCACCAGACATATCTTTGGGAATTATGGCCAAAAAGTTCAACCTTCGTTTCAGCAGACCATAACTCCTTTTCCCACATGCTTTTGAGAGACTTCAGATGTGTTTTTGCAAAATGTAGCCTGGTTTCGATGTTTTTCTTCGTAAGAAAAGGCTTTCGTCTTGCCACTCTACCCCATAGCCCAGACATATGAAGAATATGGGAGATTGTTGTCACATGTACCACACAGCCAGTACTTGCCAGATATTCCTGCAGCTCCTTTAATGTTGCTGTAGGCCTTTTGGTAGCCTCCCAGACCAGTTTTCCTCTCGTCTTTTCATCAATTTTGGAGGGATGTCCAGTTCTTGGTAATGTCACTGTTGTGCCATATTTTCTCCACTTGATGATGACTGTCTTCACTGTGTTCCATGGTATATCTAATGCCTTGGAAATTCTTTTGTACCCTTCTCCTGACTGATACCTTTTAACAATGAGATTCCTCTGATGCTTTGGAAGCTCTCTGTGGACCATGGTTTTTGCTGTGGGATGCGACTAAGAAAATTTCAGGAAAGACCAACTAGAGCAGCTGAACTTTATTTGGGGTTAATCAGAGGCACTTTAAATGATGGCAGGTGTATGCTGATTCTTATTTAACATGATTTTGAACACAGCTACATCCCCAGTTATAAGATGGTGTGCACACATATGCAACCACATTATTTTAGTTTTTTTAGTTTTCTTCCCTCCACCTAAAAGATTTCAGTTTGTTTTTTAATTGAGTTGTACAGTTTATAGGTCACATTAAAGGTGGAAAAAGTTCTGAAATTATTTATCTTTGTCTCATTTTTTTACAGCACAGAAATCTGACATTTTAACAGGGGTGTGTAGACCTTTTATATTATCCACTGTATATATATATATATATATATATATATATAAACACCAAAGAGATATCCAGCAGCACAAGACCAAAAGAAAGGGTGCTGGCTCGGACGCGACTTGCCTGCGGGGGTGTGCTTGTGGTTGCTGGGGCAACGACGCCAGTTAGCTGACGCTGTTGGCCCGTCGACGCTTGCCACTCCCCCGCCGGTGTGACATTGTCCAGTGCCGCCCTCTGACAGGTCTCGTGAGGGTTGCGGGGGTCATGTGGTTGATCAGGTGATCGATCCCGTGACCTGCGTGACGTCTCCTGACTTGGTTTGTTTGGGTGGCGTTGCTAGGTGTTTGTGACATGCGCAGTTGGCTTTGGAGGACGCGGATTTTGGTGCCGCCATCCGTCTACCGCTGTGTTAGTTTTTTTATGGTTTTATCATGACTACTATTAACACGATTTCACATGTGGTGTATCACTGGCATAATGAGCCCTATTTACAGTATTTATGCTATAGCAATGATATGATTATGGATATTATTGATTTACATCACTTGCACATTATGTATTTTATCACTGCTAGGTCACTCCTATTATGGTGACATTTTCTTGCTATTTTTGACTTGTTTTTATGTATATATATCTTTGTAATTGAATGATTATCACTTGTATTGCCACTATGCACTCTGGGTATATATACCCTTGTATGACACCTTGAACTATGCTTGATAAAGACCGCATTGAGCCGTTGAAACGTTGCAGAGGGGAATAAAGGATCCACTATCTTTTCACCTGATGTTTGGAGTGCTGCCTCATTCTTTTGCTATATAGATATATATATATATATATATATATATATATATATATATATATATATATATTGTCTTGTATTTCTTTATCCTCCCTGGCTACATTTCTGATCAAAGGAAGGGCCTGATATTGATGACCAGGATAGGTCATCAATATCAGATTGGCGGGGGTCCAACACCCGACACTAGCGCTGATCAGCTGTTTGAAGAGAAGGCAATGCTCCTACGAGCGCTGCCTTCTCTGCTCTGTTTACCTGCTCGCTGCAGCAATTGCAGTGGTGAGCAGGTGTAATTACAAGTATGGTGCCCCCATTCACTTCTATGGGCCAGCTCTGTAGTATTCTCTTGAACAGACGGAGCTGGCCCTTAGAAGTGAATAGGGATGCCATACTTGTATTTCCACCTGCTCACCATTGCAATTACTGCGACGAGCAGGTAAACAGAGAAGAGATGGCAGTGCTCGTATGAGCACTGCCTTCTCTTCAAATAGCTAATGAGCAGGGCTGCTGGGAGTCGAACACCTGCAGATCTCATATTGATTACCGATCCTGAGGATAGGTCATAAATAGTAAAAAGCGGACAATCCCTTTAAAGGAGTTTTGCCACCATGAAATACTATTTTCATTAAAATTCAGTATAAAACTAGTTACTGTACTTTAGTAAATTACTTAAAGGGGTTATTCCATGAATTAATGTAAAGAATGAAAATCAGACATCATATAGTACATGGCAATATCTTTCTAACAAAGCTAGAACCAGTCCTGTACCTCACATGAAACCAGAGATCTCCCAATTCATGGCTCTGTTAGATTTATATCAAGCTGGCAGCTCAGCGGGAGTGTCTTTTCTGCTGCAGCTAAGGGGGCGTGTCCATGCTCTCCCTATCACAGCTCAGGAGGCAGTTGCAGGATGAAATTGAGCTTGTGTGGCCTTCTTAGTGAGCAGGTCAAAGAAATAAGAAAAAGAACAAACAGCAGGTGGCGTTATACAGATACATTTTATTGAATAACTGATTGGCTATACAACATTTTTAATTACATGCAATTATAAAAGTATTCAGATCCAGGTGCTGGTTTGAAAACTGTACAATATTTTTTGTTGGACAAAGCTTTTAGGGGAAGATGCCCTAAGTACTCTGAGGTGACCAACCATAGGCTGAGGAAGATTAGGGTGTGCATGCACTGGCCTTTTCAGACCAGGGAGCTTGCACGCACATGCCTTACAGAGACTGTTGAGGCCTGTAGCAGTAGACCACGCATGTGATTCTGGACCAAAAGCAGCAATGGCAGCAGGATAGTAGAAGTCACACCCATACTCATCAGTGGAAACAGGACAGTGGCAGGCATAAGACACCAAAATGAAAGTAATGTGTACGTCCACCTTGTAAGATGGTAGCACATGTTCAGGTCCATCCTTTAAAAGGTACCATCAATATATTTTGCTTGAAGCTGTGACAGTTACAGGGAGGAATCTACAGCAGAAAGGACATGTCCCCTTGAAAAAGAACGCTGTCCCTGAGCTGTGATAGGGAGATAATTGGAGCAAAAATACATGCCCCCAGAAAGGACACACTCCCTGAGCTGCCTGTCTGAAGAGAAACTAGCAGAGCAAATGGAGCAATGAATGGGGGGGGGGGGGGGATTCAGGATTCATGTGAGGTGCAGGGCTGGTTCTAGCTTTCTAAAAAGATATTCATGTACCACATGATACCGGATTTTAATTTTTACATCAATCATGGCATCACCCCTTAAATGCACTGTTGAGTGTCTCCTTATTTAATGTCTATGGCAAGGGTCTACACAATTACATATGCCCATTGACAATAAAATGAGACAATTCCTAGGTCATCCATAAGTAGTGTCATATTTCAGCTAATAGAGTCAATGTATATAAAAAGTGCATTAGACCATGAGGTGCATTACTCAAAAGTGAAAAAATGAAAAATGATTACACTGACCTGTAAATGAGTATAATAGGTGGTGACACCATAGTGAACTATGACTATGTCTATGCTGCTTGTTATGAAGAGAACACATTTACTAGCATTAAATTGCACGGTCAGCAAACACTAGCTCAGGCAGCATGAATGATAGATTTTGCTCATAAAAAGCATACATTTGTTCTAAGTGTTTCCCTTTAGATGATTTTTACACATACAGTAGTCAACAGCTTAGATGTTTCCAAGTTCTCACCACCTCTTAGTTTAGTCTAGATGACGGATATTGATACTTACATTACAAATCATTAACACAGAAATGGTGGCAATTCAGGTAGTACAACACTAATGACCAGATTAGGTTCTACAGGAGGAGAGAACCACTAAATTCAGACATTCAGACTAGGTCAAAATTCAATTAGCTGGACATTTTTCAGTTCTCTAGGGGTATAAATCTAGGGGGTGCAGAGTCTGCAATCATGCCGGAACCCTGGTGCCCAAGGAGGACCAAAAGTTCCCTACCCTTAACATGAGGACACTAGTAGAAATTTATAATTTAGTTGACCTCTTTCAGATTTTTCGTTAAAGGGGTTGTCCACTATCTCTCAACTATTGCTCATATATTATAATGTCCTGTGATCACTTATTTACCAAAAATTAAAACCATTTTAATTACCTTTATCATCACTAGCTCCAGATCTGTATTTCAGTCACAAAGCCCCGTCTGTAGCCCTCTGTCCAGGGGCTGATTGGCCATAGACCCTACAGGGAAATATCCAGGTGGGCCGATGTCACGTAAGCCCTCCAGGTACATAATGATCTCATGCTCAACAGCCATAGGTGCCCTCCTGAACTCAACTGTATTACTGTCCTCATGATGGTGATACAGTTCAATACTGTGGTGAGGGAGCGGCAGTATTTTGTACTGTCCTGTAGTATTTTGTTCTGCTGGGGCAGTAGTCTGTGCTACACTACAGTATTGCAGGCCCTGCCTACTTTGGTTGTCCCCACCTACTTGTTTTGGCCTGTCTTCTGTCAGTTTGAACCCACCTAAAACATGTGGCCACTTTTGTTTTGTTTTTTCCAGGGCCACTTTAAGTTCCCAATCTGCTCTTGCCTCATTCTGTGTCTTCCAGTTTCCTCCCGGCCCTGGTTGTTATCCCCGATACTGTAATATACATGGGTAGGAGTAAAGAAGCATCTCCAGCATTCTGTGGCTCCTGCACTTTAGAACTATTTTCCACAAGCTTGTCTCAGCAGGAGATCTGATGATGCTGCCAGGTAAGTCATATGGATGGGGATGCAACCGGAACCAGGAGGAGACTGGGAGATGCAAAAGGAGGGAGGTGGACATAACATCAATGGAAGTATCAGAGAGGGTTATGGACAGAGTTATATGGCTGTAACCCAGAACTGTAGGCAACAACAATACAGGTAATGAAAGTAGGACACTGGACAACCATGTTAGGGCCAAGACGCTTCAAGTTATTCTTGTGGGGTCATCAAAGGGTTTTTTGACTGTTTGAAACTGATAACCTATCATCAGGATAGGTCATTAGTATCTGATCAGTGGGAGATGACACCTGAAACATCCACCAATCGGTTGTTTGAGAAGGCAGCGGTGCTTCAATGAGCACTGCAGCCTCGTCACAACTTACCAAGCATAGTGGCCTACATTGTATATCATCTGTGCTTGGTATCGCAGCTCAGCCAAAATGATTTGAAAAGGACTGAGCTACGCCTAGACCATGTGACCGATAAATTTAACATCATTGGCCTAGGGCCCAGTTGTCATACCCCCACTGATCAAATCCTGATGACCTATCCAGAGGATAGATCATCAGTATAAAACAGTCGAAAAAACCCTTTAACTGTACTTGTAACTGTTTAAATACAGTGAAAAAATCCGGCGGGGCACAGCGAGGGCTAGGAGGCATATTTTTAAAAATCAAGCAGGGTGGCAGCATCAGCGGGGCGTACCCCGCAGGTACAGGTGTATATCTCTCTTAATAAAATTGCATGAAAGGTCCTCTTTAATGACTTTAATGTGCTTTTGCACATACAAGCCATAGCCTTTTATGCTTAAAACTTGGAAATGGACACCAAAACAAATGATTTAAATAAGGCCTCTTTCACACTTGCGTTGTCCGGATCCGGCGTGTACTCCACTTGCCGGAATTACACTCCGGATCCGGAAAAACGCAAGTGTACTGAAAGCATTTGAAGACGGAACCGTCTTCCAAATGCTTTCAGTGTTACTATGGCACCCAGGACGCTATTAAAGTCCTGGTTGCCATAGTAGGAGCGAGGAGCGGGGGAGCGGTATACTTACAGTCCGTGCGGCTCCCGGGGCGCTCCAGAATGACGTCAGAGCGCCCCATGCGCATGGATGACGTGATCCATGCGATCACGTGATCCATGCGCTTGGGGCGCCCTGACGTCACTCTGGAGCGCCCGGGGAGCCGCACGGACGGTAAGTACACTGCTCCCCCGCTCCCCGCTACACTTACCATGGCTGTCAGGACTTTAGCGTCCCGGCAGCCATGGTAACCATTCAGAAAAAGCTAAATGTCGGCTCCGGCAATGCGCCGAAACGACGTTTAGCTTAAGGCCGGATCCGGATCAATGCCTTCCAATGGGCATTAATTCCGGATCCGGCCTTGCGGCAAGTGTTCCGGATTTTTGGCCGGAGCAAAAAGCGCAGCATGCTGCGGTATTTTCTCCGGCCAACAAACGTTCCGTACCGGAACTGAAGACATCCTGATGCATCCTGAACGGATTACTCTCCATTCAGAATGCATTAGGATAATCCTGATCAGGATTCTTCCGGCATAGAGCCCCGACGACGGAACTCTATGCCGGAAGACAATAACGCAGGTGTGAAAGAGCCCTAAGCTCCTTGTTTTGAGACTAATGTATTGCTATATAATACGTATATTCTTGCGTGAATGGTATGACTATGGTGATAGCTTTAGTTAATGTAGGCGGTTTTTATTTTACATTTTTTAATTTTTTTCCTCTTATTTGTATTTTCTCTTTTTTTCTAATTATTTTTAAAAATATTTTTCGCAGAGAATATGTCACCCAATGGGTCGTAAAAGGCCTTTATCCTTTCTCTTTTATCTTGCACTGTTCCACTGTAATAAGGGCATCCACTGTAACGAGGGCATTTGCTGTTACAGGGGAAAACAGCCCCCTGTAGGAGCAATGTACACAGGCACAGCTGATCTGGGTCTGCCATGCCCGGAGAACACCTGGCACAACATTGCCTCTTTCTCTATTCACTGTGTAGTGCTCACTGAGACAAAAAGGCAGAAATTGTACTAAACTGCCCCTGTTTCCTCCTCTGGGGCCCTGGCAGGCCTGGGATCCGACCTCCTCCTGCAAGACTGCAGGAGCCTTATACCAGAATGTACATATCCAGCGTACCAGTTTAGAGTCCAGTACCACGCACCAGACGTGTATGATACCTGCTCATTATTGGGTTAAATATACTAGAACCACAAACCTGTCATGATAGGCTCTGCCACAATGTATCAGTCCTGGCTTTTTAGCTAAACAGAGGTGTTATCGCACTGGATGAAAAATGAGTAGACCCTCAGTTGTGAAAAGTACTAGGGTCTACTGGTTTGGGGGTATAAGAAAGGTTGTTCTCCTTCACTGACAACAAACGGAAAGCTTTTTGAATTGGCGAGGAACAAACATATAGAGGACATTAGAAATTTGCTGAACATTTTAGTTCTATTAAAATAAAACAAAAAAAACACAAAAGTGGATCCAAACTTCACCATAAAAGATGAACAAGCCCAAAAGTATGTCTAGAAATATAAGCAAACAAATCTGCAGGGAAGTCAACCTTTGTCTTGATTGTGGCCTTTTTATTCCTTCATCTGTTTATCCATACAGCATGAAGAAAATCAGGGAGGAAAAAAAAGGCTCAATAACATTCATCTGCATAACATAATCTAACACGTTTCCAGACACGTTTCAAGATGTTTAGGCGCACTTTCTTTCATTACAGGAAATATTTTGCAAAGCCCATAGGGTCACATCTGCTCATGACTGGACAATGCTCCCACTTGGCTTATAATAATAAGAATTTTAAATGTTTAATTTATGCAAATTGTCACAGAGTAAAAGTCATTCTATACCTTCTGTAGACACAGGTACAACGGAGACTATTGTAGTGAAATAAAGAGGTATAGAAGGTGCAATCACCGATTATGTTGCCCAACGATATCTAATTTACTATACAGTTCACAAAAAAATATTCAAAATGTATCACTGTGGTGATCAGATATTCCCCGTCTGTTATTACAACGCATAGATTGGACGAATCATATGGGCATAGGCTGATTTTGAAGTACGTTCCAAAAAAAGGGACAAATATCCACCGATATTTAGAAATCATAAAAAAATACTCTGCTCAGGCAAGAAATACTTTAATATTCACTACATCAGAAAAATGGTCCACAAAGTCCTCTAATGGTGTCATCAAATGATTCCACAGAAATCAACTGGTTGTGGAGTTACTTTTTAGATATGCTTGGATCTGCCTATATATAATGCTTGGATTGCCGACATAATGTAGCATGCAATGGGTACCAATGATCATGATCTCAATGATCTCAATACTATAATTATAATTATATTACTGATATGCGACTTACAGGTGAAACTAGAAAAATTAGAATATCGTGCAAAAGTTTATTTATTTTAGTAATGCAACTTAAAATTAGAATATTGTGAAAAGGTTCAATATTCTAGGCTCAAAGTGTCACACTCTAGTCAGCTAATTAATCCATACCCCCTGAGCAAAAGGTACCTGAGATTGTGACTTTGGGGTTTTCATAAACTATAAGCCATAATCATCCAAATTATAACAAATAAAGGCTTAAAATATCTTGCTTTGCTTGTAATGAGTCTATCACATATATTAGTTTCACCTTTTAAATTGTATTACTGAAATAAATGAACTTTGCACAATATTCTAATTTTTTCGAGTTTCACCTGTATGTGGTTGGAAAGGTGGAATGCCTGGCCTTTATGGTCTGGTCACCTGGAGCTTATATCTCGATCCCATAATTGGTGTCCAAATCTATGGAAAGGTTCCAGCACTGTTCCTAATATATTGATTGGCTATTTAGGCACTGTTGACCATATTGTTCAGACAGTATATGGCATACTATGGGGGTAATCTATAGAAGGTACTGCAAAGGTCTCTTGCCCTAAGAGTGGACCATGTATGGATTCAAAAATATTCTCTTTCCTAATAATTATTGTCTCAAAATTGAACAGATATTTACAGTATCAGCCAGGTTCAAGAGGACTATCAAAAACCTATGCTGCTGGATGTCTACGGTGTCATCATATAAGCTGTGGAGTGTGAAGAATTCAAATAATCTGCAAAATGTGGACAGGCACAGGTAATATGATTCTCTAGCTAATTGTACTTAAATAGTCACAGGCAAGGTACCATGTGCATGGCAGATCTGCATGCGAAAAGTTTGTATGGAGGCACACAATGTCTATACTATGGAGCCATAGGGAATCCATCTGTCCTCCATAATATGGCATCTAGGGGCATATACTAAAAGTCTGTATAAAAACTTATATATTTTGGAGGAAGATTTAAATATGGGCCCATCAACTTTGTGAGTGCCTCATTACTCGAGTTTTTATAGAGTAAAAATATGGCCATTGGCATGAGCTTGAGCTGGCACATTAGATTAATGTCGACTGAAGGATGGACTGAGTATCTAATGTGTCTAGTGGTCTCCCAATTTTCTCCGGATGGCAGATGTCAAGGAAAAAAAGATGTGGGCTATTGGATCTCTGGGAAGATAAATGACCACTGGAGGTATCTAGAAGGGGCTTTCTTCCCATTCAGAATATATGCACCCTTGGCCAATCTGAGTATGCATGTATTTAGGGGAACTGGGGTTGGAATATCTAACCACTTAACAAGTGTATGCCTGTGAGGTGTCTCAAGTGTATGGCCAGCCTTAGAAACTGGAACTAGAGGTAATATGTAGAGAGATGAAATCTGGAGAAGGTCTAAGATGGTTGCCAAATATATCAGTCTAGGCCTGATGAAAAAAAGCATTACACAAATCCCAATAATTTCTTTGGAATTTATCTCCATATTTCTAGCTGTGTAAGTGTAAACGGTCACACTTATATTAGCCTTATGCCTCATTCACACAGTTAGTGTTCGGTAAGTGATTTCCATCTGTGATTTTAAGCCAAAACCAGGTGCGGCTCTAAACACAGAACAGGAACAGATCTTTCCCTTATACCTTATGTCAGTGTAGCCTCCACTTCTGGCTTTGGCTCACAGTCACTGATGGAAATCACTGACCAAAACACTGACGTGTGAATGAGGCTTTAAACTGCAGAGTTTACTTTCTAGTGGATATTACAAATTTTCTCCTGGGTCTTATAAAGTCCAGAACTTCCAAGTCCTAATTCTTACACAAAACATCAATTTTACTCGGTGTTATCCTTGTCTATTCATTTCCTCCATGTGCCAGTCAGTTCTCATGCTCATATGAATCACTCTTGATTTTATCTTATTGCTTCTTCAGCTTAACTAGGTGCTTATAATAACAAGACGCTATTAGATCAATATGGCACACATTACGCTAAAACAGATTACATCTCAGGACTGCACCGCTCTCCGGTTCAGGCAGTTCATAAAGCATTTTTTCAAATTAGTTAGCTGTCACCACAATTTCACCTAAGATTTCATCAGTTTGATCAGTGAGGTCTGTTACCTTTTAATGACACTTTCATTAATGTAAAGGTGGAAGAACAAATATGTGGAATTACATGGATCATTTACTTAAATGGCTAAAAGAAATAAATAAAGTCCTCTGGGGTGTTTAAGATGCCCAAAGATATGTTCTACTCTGCTCTGCTTTTCTATTCTTCAGACTCTGTATGGCCATAGGCATCGAGTGGAATTCATCAAGCCCTGCACTCCAGAATTTTGGCTTTAAAACATAAAAAAATAGGGCTCTTGTGACATTTTTGGTTTATTTGTGCAAACATTTTGTGACTTTTTGCACTTTTATACCATGTCCTCCAGTTTTAAAAAGTGGAAGGTAGTGATAATTCTAGATCTGAAGTTGCTTTGCTCAAAACTTTGGAATAATGCTGTACGGAGACTGGTCTCCTTACAACATTAAAATGTACGGCCTCTGATAACTTCGGTATTTGATTTTTAAACTGGGAAACCATTTTAAAACTTGGATCCGTACAGCATTAACCCAAAGTTATGAGCGGAGCGATTTTGGATCTAGAATCCGAAGCTCACTTTGCTCATGCCTAGTGGCAGGAAATGTGGGCATGTTAATACGTTTCACTCCAGATGTGTCACTGCAACTTAATTTTTTTTTAAAAAGTTGCAAAAAAACAATGTAATCTCTCCTTCAGGTTAACACCCCCCCCCCCCCCCCCCCCCACACACACACACACACACACAAACAGCAATGAATGGCTTGTTCTGATTCATAGCTTATGTATCGGCACTTATAAATTGGCTCTTCAAATAAATAAAGCTGTGAGAAGAATTTGAGAATTTACTGACATTTGAATTTTTAGGGAAAATGTTCTTTAGTAAACCATTTAAATGTTCAGATCATGAGTATAGAATTATTGCTCATTTCAATGTAGAAGGAACTTTTTTGTGCAAGTTTGCAGGATCACTGCTAAGAGTTAATTTTATGACAAGAGTTAAATGTGAGTTGTTATCAATCAACAGAAGTTGTCAGACTAACCTGATTTGTTTTTATGAGGAGGTGAGTAGAAGCCTGGACAGAGGGGCGGCTGTGGATGTAGTGTTTCTGGATTTTGCAAAGGCTTTTGATACTGTCCCTCATAGACGTTTAATAGGTAAAGTAAGGTCTATAGGCTTGGAAAGTAAAGTTTGTAATTGGATGGAAGACTGGTTGAAGGACCAGAAAGTTATGGTCAATGATTCCTATTATGAATGGTCCCGAGTGATAAGTGGTGTACCCCAAAGTACAGTGCTGGGTCCTCTACTATTTAATTTACTTATTAATAGAGTTGAGCGGACACCTAGATGTTCGGGTTCGGCAGGTTCGGCCGAACTTGAAAAAAAAGTTTGGGTTCGGGACCCGAACTTGACCCCGAACCCGATTGAAGTCAATGGGGACCCGAACTTTTGGCCACTAAAATGACTCTAAAATAGTCCTGGAAAGGGCTAGAGGGCTGCAAAAGGCATCAAAATGTGCTTAAGAGCATGACAAATGTGAATAGGCTGGCTGCGGCCTGTGATAATGCTCTCTGCCGTTCTAAACACACGATCACACTATACACTGGCTGGAGGGCAGGTCAGCACCTCCAAGGCTGACAAAGCTTTTCCACATTTTGGCCATGCTAACCCTGCCTTCTCAGGTGCTGGTGGTGCCCCAGCTGCATTGGCGACCTCTTCCTCCTCCTCTGCCTTCGCCTTGTGCTTCCACTGTGCCCCCGCTGTCAGGTGGGAATGCTATCATCAGCGTGCGCTTGTAGTCGCGCATTTTCCGATCAGTAACAGATGTTTTCACTAAATTTTGTTCCCTGTCAGCAATGCAGGGGTTCATTCACGGCAAAAGGGGGATCATGTCACCCAGCAATAGAACAGAGGATTTTGAGAGATTTAGGCCCCTGTCACCCAGGCACAGCAGGGGTTCATTTACGGCAAAAGGGGGTTCATGTCACCCAGCAATACAACAGAGGATTTTGAGAGATTTAGGCCCCTGTCACCCAGGCACAGCAGGG